>NC_091064.1:56382229-56692729 GCF_000393655.2 Nicotiana sylvestris
AAGTTCTAGGTCGCCCACCAGTATAATGCGGGAATACATTTAAGTTCTAGGTCGCCCACCAGTATAATGCGGGAATACATTTAAGTTCTAGGTCGCCCACCAGTATAATGCGGGAATACATTTAAAGGTCGCCCACCAGTATAATGCGGGAATACATTTAAGTTCTAGGTCGCCCACCAGTATAATGCGGGAATACATTTAAGTTCTAGGTCGCCCACCAGTATAATGCGGGAATACATTTAAGTTCTAGGTCGCCCACCAGTATAATGCGGGAATACATTTAAGTTCTAGGTCGCCCACCAGTATAATGCGGGAATACATTTAAGTTCTAGGTCGCCCACCAGTATAATGCGGGAATACATTTAAGTTCTAGGTCGCCCACCAGTATAATGCGGGAATACATTTAAGTTCTAGGTCGCCCACCAGTATAATGCGGGAATACTTTTAAGTTCTAGGTCGCCCACCAGTATAATGCGGGAATACATTTAAGTTCTAGGTCGCCCACCAGTATAATGCGGGAATACATTTAAGTTCTAGGTCGCCCACCAGTATAATGCGGGAATACTTTTAAGTTCTAGGTCGCCCACCAGTATAATGCGGGAATACATTTAAGTTCTAGGTCGCCCACCAGTATAATGCGGGAATACATTTAAGTTCTAGGTCGCCCACCAGTATAATGCGGGAATACATTTAAGTTCTAGGTCGCCCACCAGTATAATGCGGGAATACATTTAAGTTCTAGGTCGCCCACCAGTATAATGCGGGAATACATTTAAGTTCTAGGTCGCCCACCAGTATAATGCGGGAATACATTTAAGTTCTAGGTCGCCCACCAGTATAATGCGGGAATACATTTAAGTTCTAGGTCGCCCACCAGTATAATGCGGGAATACATTTAAGTTCTAGGTCGCCCACCAGTATAATGCGGGAATACATTTAAGTTCTAGGTCGTCCACCAGTATAATGCGGGAATACATTTAAGTTCTAGGTCGCCCACCAGTATAATGCGGGAATACATTTAAGTTCTAGGTCGCCCACCAGTATAATGCGGGAATACATTTAAGTTCTAGGTCGCCCACCAGTATAATGCGGGAATACATTTAAGTTCTAGGTCGCCCACCAGTATAATGCGGGAATACATTTAAGTTCTAGGTCGCCCACCAGTATAATGCGGGAATACATTTAAGTTCTAGGTCGCCCACCAGTATAATGCGGGAATACATTTAAGTTCTAGGTCGCCCACCAGTATAATGCGGGAATACTTTTAAGTTCTAGGTCGCCCACCAGTATAATGCGGGAATACATTTAAGTTCTAGGTCGCCCACCAGTATAATGCGGGAATACTTTTAAGTTCTAGGTCGCCCACCAGTATAATGCGGGAATACATTTAAGTTCTAGGTCGCCCACCAGTATAATGCGGGAATACATTTAAGTTCTAGGTCGCCCACCAGTATAATGCGGGAATACATTTAAGTTCTAGGTCGCCCACCAGTATAATGCGGGAATACATTTAAGTTCTAGGTCGCCCACCAGTATAATGCGGGAATACATTTTAAGTTCTAGGTCGCCCACCAGTATAATGCGGGAATACATTTAAGTTCTAGGTCGCCCACCAGTATAATGCGGGAATACATTTAAGTTCTAGGTCGCCCACCAGTATAATGCGGGAATACATTTAAGTTCTAGGTCGCCCACCAGTATAATGCGGGAATACATTTAAGTTCTAGGTCGCCCACCAGTATAATGCGGGAATACATTTAAGTTCTAGGTCGCCCACCAGTATAATGCGGGAATACTTTTAAGTTCTAGGTCGCCCACCAGTATAATGCGGGAATACTTTTAAGTTCTAGGTCGCCCACCAGTATAATGCGGGAATACATTTAAGTTCTAGGTCGCCCACCAGTATAATGCGGGAATACATTTAAGTTCTAGGTCGCCCACCAGTATAATGCGGGAATACTTTTAAGTTCTAGGTCGCCCACCAGTATAATGCGGGAATACATTTAAGTTCTAGGTCGCCCACCAGTATAATGCGGGAATACATTTAAGTTCTAGGTCGCCCACCAGTATAATGCGGGAATACTTTTAAGTTCTAGGTCGCCCACCAGTATAATGCGGGAATACATTTAAGTTCTAGGTCGCCCACCAGTATAATGCGGGAATACATTTAAGTTCTAGGTCGCCCACCAGTATAATGCGGGAATACATTTAAGTTCTAGGTCGCCCACCAGTATAATGCGGGAATACATTTAAGTTCTAGGTCGCCCACCAGTATAATGCGGGAATACATTTAAGTTCTAGGTCGCCCACCAGTATAATGCGGGAATACATTTAAGTTCTAGGTCGCCCACCAGTATAATGCGGGAATACTTTTAAGTTCTAGGTCGCCCACCAGTATAATGCGGGAATACATTTAAGTTCTAGGTCGCCCACCAGTATAATGCGGGAATACATTTAAGTTCTAGGTCGCCCACCAGTATAATGCGGGAATACTTTTAAGTTCTAGGTCGCCCACCAGTATAATGCGGGAATACATTTAAGTTCTAGGTCGCCCACCAGTATAATGCGGGAATACATTTAAGTTCTAGGTCGCCCACCAGTATAATGCGGGAATACATTTAAGTTCTAGGTCGCCCACCAGTATAATGCGGGAATACATTTAAGTTCTAGGTCGCCCACCAGTATAATGCGGGAATACATTTAAGTTCTAGGTCGCCCACCAGTATAATGCGGGAATACATTTAAGTTCTAGGTCGCCCACCAGTATAATGCGGGAATACTTTTAAGTTCTAGGTCGCCCACCAGTATAATGCGGGAATACATTTAAGTTCTAGGTCGCCCACCAGTATAATGCGGGAATACATTTAAGTTCTAGGTCGCCCACCAGTATAATGCGGGAATACATTTAAGTTCAAGGTCGCCCACCAGTATAATGCGGGAATACATTTAAGTTCTAGGTCGCCCACCAGTATAATGCGGGAATACATTTAAGTTCTAGGTCGCCCACCAGTATAATGCGGGAATACATTTAAGTTCAAGGTCGCCCACCAGTATAATGCGGGAATACTTTTAAGTTCTAGGTCGCCCACCAGTATAATGCGGGAATACATTTAAGTTCTAGGTCGCCCACCAGTATAATGCGGGAATACATTTAAGTTCTAGGTCGCCCACCAGTATAATGCGGGAATACATTTAAGTTCTAGGTCGCCCACCAGTATAATGCGGGAATACATTCAGCTCTAGATTTTGGAATCAGTCACCCCACCTGAAGACGGAAGGTTACAACAGAGATCCCCAAACGGGAAAACAATAAAATCCCCAGCACCAAGAAGCAGACAACTGCAGAGGCAAGCGCGCAATTCAAAAGGAAAAGGGACGCATCTCAAAAGAAGCAGTTTGGGAGCGTTGTAGCATGCCCAGCATGACAATACTGATGAAGAGCCATACCACTGAAGAAACCATTGGAAGATCTAAAGAAGAAAGCCGTGTCCCCAGCAAATCAAGCAAAGTGATGAGAACTGACATTCAGAAAAGGTGAAGGACCAGCATCATCTCCAAGTTCACAAAATAAAGGCGTCAGAGGAAAGCGTTAGCCGACAAGAAAGCAAGGCAGCAAGAACAAGTTGAACATGGATGAGATTTCAGGATCCTCAGTTTAGCTTAGCTTCTTGTTTTCCTTTTAGAGCAATGTAATAGGGAGATCGGTTGAGCAGTAGCAGCATACAACAGCGCACAACAACAGCAAACACTACAGTCGCACGGTAGTCCCAGCTACCAAAATTTCCCGAACTACATTGACCTGATTCCTGTTTCAGCCCAGGATATGTAGGAAACCTCTGAAGCAAAGGTTCGGTCAAATCTTTTTCAAAAAAAAAAAATGCTTCACACGGGGTATTCGGACGGGCAAAAATCGCTCGCTTATCTTTGCGCGAAAACCCTTCGTGTCTTCGTGCAAAGAGGGGCAGCTGTAAGCACGTGATTTTTGCTTCACGGACAATCGCTCCAAAAGAAAATAAAAATAGTGGCAAAAGGCTTCGCTGTACAATTTTTCGATCTTTCCGTGACATGCGTTGTTAGTCGTTTGTGAGTCTGTCCATTTTGCATCTAGTCATTATCAAACAAAAATACAAAAAATATATGTGGCGTTAAAAGAAATTTCAAAAAATATAAATATATGTGCATCGTCCGTTTTAGGTTGTGATTTAACTTACTTGGTATGATAATTATGTTGAAACGCCATATTGTTATTTGTTTTAATTTCATTTGTTTTATTAGTTATTTTTATTTTTATTTTTTATTTTTCTTTAAATTGGAAAACAAAAGAAAGTTGAAATCAATTTGGGCCCAAAAATAAAACAAAAACAGGCCCAAACCAACGATCTGACCCGGTCCAGACCAGGCCTGCCCAGGAACCTCCTGAAACGACGTCGTTTCAGGCAAATCAATCTGAGCCGTCCGTCCTAGCCGATCCAACGGCTCAGGACCTCTTTCAGCAACCCGTTTTTAAACCCGACCCAATAACCGGTTTGACCCAATCCCCCCACTTAAACCAAACGACCCCGTTTAACTACAAAACGACCCCGTCCCATTTCTCAACATCAGATCTAAGCCGTTGAGATCATCTGATCTAACGGCTCAGATCCGATCAACCTCACCATATATAAACCTTCCCTTACACCCCACGCCCCCTATCCGAACCCCACCCCTCACTCGTCTCCTTCCCTGAACCCTGAAACCCCCAAACCCTAGCAGCCGCCCTAGTCTCCTTCGCCATTAAAGCCGGCGGCACGAACGCCGGTGACCACCCCCTGAACACCCTAAGACCCCCTCACTCCCCTGAACATGAATCCACTAACCACGAACCTCGAATCATCTCCTATCGTCTCGAATCTGGATTTGAAGATTCGAGACAAAACTCGATCTACACCAAACCTCACCATCTTTGTACCAGACACTCCCCTGACCTTCCTCGTGACCAAACCAAACTCGGTTTGGTCCGAATCTACCCACAACTCCCAAAAATCCAGATCTGGATATCCAGACTTTAGAGCACATGCACTTGGGGAATCCGGCCGGTTTGGACATAGGTTTGAGGTCTAATAGACCTTAATCAAGGTGTTCTCATGTGAGAACACCCTGATTAAAGTTTGTTCGGCCTCAAAAGTTCGAAGTCGAGTTTTGATTTGGGTCCGTTTGATTTCAAACTTTTTCAGTAAGTTTCCTTTTCTCTTTGTTTGGTTCTAATTAAGTTGTCATCATATTTCTTTGTGTTTGTTTGTTATTTTGTTATTTTTCAGTCGGATTTCTTCCATCTCTGTTAAAGGCCTTTTTATTTGGCCAATTGTCTTCTGTTTGTGTTCTGAATACACTCTGTGAAAAGCATGTCCGATTAGTATAGTCGTCGCATAAATAATTCATATAGGCCCCAGTAATTGAACAAAAATTGTCTGATACCCTTTAGGTCCCTGAACGTATTATTTATATGAGCGACTGATTATTACCTGTTATAATTAGTATAGTCGACTCGATGAATGTCATCGATTAGTTTGCTATAACTAATGAATCGAATGAGCTAGTATTTTCACGTAACTAATTGAACTCGGCCACTGACTGAATGCCCCAGTAATGTTTGAAATGGTTTGTTGGCATTGTAAAAATGACTAAAAGGATTCAGTCGAGGCAGTCTTGAATTTGAACTTTCATCAGTTCAACAATGCCATGATGCTGCAATAGGCAGGGGCAGTAATAATCAAGGTTGACAGGGGTATTCTGGGGTGTTAAAAAGAACAAAAGTAATTAGTTTAAGTGAGCTGACAAATGGGGTACTAAATTAGGATTAAACTAATGCCAATGGGGGGACAAGACACAAGAGTATGGGTTTAAAAGGAATACTAAAATAAGCCCATAATCCTGGATTAAAGAATAAATCAGGCGTGGGGAACAAAAGGGGCTGGCACCAAGCATGCTTAGGCATGGGCTTAAAGGGTATGGGCATTCTGCCAATTGGCAGGCAGGGCAGCCCAGCTGTACTGGTGCATTTGGCCTATAAATAGGCCATTTGATAACTAAAAGAGGGCTGGACTTTTAGTCTTCAGAAGTCTAGAGAAAAAAAGAGAAAACGAAAGGTTGGAATTTTAGTCTTGAGGCTGGAACTCTTAGTCTAAAGAGAGGTCTAGTGAGCTTAAAGAAAACTGAAAAGTATAAGGCAGTTTCCAATAAACATTGTAACCAAACACTGCCTGAAAGTTGTACAAGAGTGCATATTGGTCAAGCTGTCTTGGCCAAGTTCTATTGTTTGCATTGACTGAGCTGTTTGGGGTTGTTGAACTGGTGGTTTTGCTGCATTGAACACTCAGTTATTGCTGTTGTTTCATTATTCTTTCCTGGGATTGCTGGCTTGGTTTCGACTATCTGTTAGTCCTTGTATTCTGGGAGATATTGTTGGTTATCTGTGGCTGTGGAAAACACTTGGTCTAGTTGGTTATTGCTGTGTTGTTGCTGCGTGTCTGCTGCTGCTGTGTTTACTACATACTGCCCAGCTGATCATTCCTTTCTTCTTTTGTCTCTCTATACCAGGTACATGACAAATACTCTGTCAAATGTAATTGGAAAGTTGAGCATGAATACAAAAGAAAAGACCTGAAGAGTGACTTTTATACATAAATTGTTACATTAGATATCATGTACTGTATAATAATTTTCATTCCTGTTTTGACAATGGAAGTAGCATGTATGTCCAGTATATATCAATGTAGATTAGCTGAATGTTAGTTTATATATGTATGTTGTTAGGTGAAAACATTCCCAATATAATAGGTTGTATCTTAGATTTAGTTTAACTGTGTAGTATATTCTTTAATGTAAGCCAAGCATGAAAACTATCCCCTACTAGTTAATTTCTATTCCCTTTAATAGGCGATCCCTTCATACCACGCCAATAGAACCCAGAACGAGTTCACGGCCTCAACCTCACAAGGGTCGAGCCCAGGTCGAAGACAGACCAGGCAGGCCCGCATCGAACGAGCAGTGGCCCAGGTCTGGCCAACCGCGCGTGGGCTGGATTTGGGCCCATGATTATTCGTTTGGCCGACTGTGCACGCGGCTTCGGTCCTGATTTTGAAGCATTTCCTAATCACATTACAAACAACTTGCAAGCATGTAATTAATTAGGACTATCTACTGTTTCAATTGATAGAGACGAACACGACAAGAAACGTAGTTGCTATAGGATATCCTTTAAAAAATAAGAACGAGATGAGCCTCGACGAAAATAAACAGAACGCGCAGATGCGGGGCCCTTGTTAAATGTATATTATTGAAGCATTTAGTTTCCGGGACGGGTTGTTTAGCAAATCTCACAATCCTCCTAAAATAACAATACGTTAGTCTCTTCAGGATGCGCTTTAATAAGCCTTACCTTCTTAAAAACTCGGGTGCACATTTATGTGACCCAAATCCAAATCTCGACGGATTCGAAATGTATTTCTAATCACGGGTGCATTGATTGTGACGTGATCCGAGAGGCATATCCATGACGTCGCCAATTCCTTTTAAAAGTAGAACGAGACGAGCCTCGTCAAAAATAAAAAATGTACACAGCCACGGGGCTCTCCAACTATATATATATTAAAACACTTAGAATTCGGGACAGGTCATTTAGCGAATTTTACGGCCCTCCCCAAAACAACCATGCGTTAGTTGCTTTAGGCGCGCCTTAAATAATTTATTTTCCTTAATTCGGGTGCACATTTATGTGACCCAAATCCAAATCTCAACCGAGTCGAGATATATCAATAACCACGGGTGCATTGATGTAACGTGGTTCGAGATATGTTTTCACGACGTTGCAAGTCCTATAAAAATAACAGTGAACGATAAAAGCGGATAAAAGATAAAATTGGCACATAGGTTCATAATTGTATTAAAAATCAGATAAATAAGCCGAATATAACAGTTGAGCGACCGTGCTAGAACCACGGAACTCGGGAATGCCTAACACCTTCTCCCGGGTTAACAGAATTCCTTATCCGGATTTCTGGTATGCAGACTGTAATATAGAGTCATTATTTTCCTCGATTCGGGATTAAAATTGGTGACTTGGGACACCCTAAATCTCCCAAGTGGCGACTCTGAAATAAACAAATAAATCCCCTTTCGATTGTCCTTTAATTGGGAAAAACTCCCTGCGCCCCTCGGGCGCGGAAAAAGGAGGTGTGACAGAGCTTGTCCAAAAACAACCCTGACGGGTGGAGAGACTAACTATATGGGTCAAAATCTGGTCAAGGGGACCTCGCCTGAAATAAGGCAATCAAGAATCAATTAGGCCGAGGTCGTGCTTAAGAAGCAACACTGGCGAGCCGAGCAACTAATGTCGAGGTCGAGCACTCAGTTCGGCCAAAATGACTAATTTAGCAATAAGATATTTTAAAGGAATACTCTGAGGAATATTCTCTGTTTTGTACTCTCAGTAAGTAAGGGATATGTCCCATATAAGTAGAAATAAAGAGAGAAAGAAAGGGCATGTAATTTTCTATCTTGATAAGCTCTCTCTAGAAAAATTGACTCTCAAGTAACTACAAACATTATCTTTACACAAGATTCGCTGCTTTATTCCAATCTTTCCCACATAAGATCCGATAAAGTATTTGATATTCCCATGTTTGGTTATATATTTAGGTGAATTATTCTCTATATTTACAGTCATTGCCATTTATCATATTTATTGTTTGTCCTTATCCTCTTATTCATTCACAACAATATCATTAAACCTCTTTTAGGCATTTAATAGCTTCAAATGCGGTTTTTAGACTATTACTATCCATCAATCTTGGATCTATGATTTATTATATTTAACTAGAATTTACCCATTATTATTTATTTAATTAATTTAACAAAACGGCTTAACACTTTTTGGTCAAACAAAGATCACAATTATTTCTTTGCATGATAAAATGTCCAGTAAGTGATCATGGATGCTACAGATAATTTGCAAAGCAATATTTCTTGATTTTTGATGTGGAGAAGAAGAATCCAAACTGGTTGTTTGTTAGGCAATATTATTCATATACACATATATAAATATTTCATATCTTGAATACAAGTTTGTTGTGTTTAGGAATGACATATTAGTTACTTCCCCTGTTTCAGTTTATGTGAACCTATTTCCTTTTTGGTCCCATGTTTCAGTTTATGTGAACCTATTTCCTTTTTGGTCAGTTTCAAAAAGAATGATCCATTTCTAAATTTGGTAACACTTTAGCTTAAACTTACAATTCTACCTTTAATGAGAAGCTTTTATAGCCACACAAATAATCTGAGCCCTTTTTTTGATTTGTTTAAGACCACAAATTCCAAAAGTCTTCATTTTTTCTTAAACTCCGTGCCTAGTCAAACATGTTCACATAAATTGAAACGAATGGAGTATATTATGGACAACTTTTACTTTAACACCACTTTTAAGTCAAACTATATTGACACCACTTTTGCTTTAAGTGACATATTTAAGTTCCTTAGATATATATTACTCCCTCCGGTCCACTATAAATGAGCAATTTGCCTTTTTATTTTGGTCCAAAATAAGAGTCCATTTATATAATTAAGAAACAATTCAATTTATTTTTCCAAAATTACCCTTATATATGTATCCCAGTCTTTTACTTCTCACATTAAATTATGCTGTAACAATTAATTAAGGACAGTTTAGTCACACTAACTAAATAGCTTATGAAGTTATGTTTTAAATGATAAAACTGGAGAATAAATTATTTTAACATCAAAAGAAAAGAAATCTCAACTCATTTGGGATTAAAACTTAATTGTTGTTGTTAAAGTATCAAAAGAAAGAAGATATTATCAAAAACAATCTCAAAATGAGATACTTGAATTAATCACTAAATACGATAATGCAAATTAGTTATTCTGTTAATTGACCTAACAAACTTTTTCTATTCAATAATAAATTGCTAACCTAATCGGTTTTGTTTCATATCTTTATTTTAACAAAGACACTAATAAGGAGCTAATATTACGCTTATTTAGCCATTGGCCATATTCACATTTATTTGGCTTAATAATCTTTTTTTTTTTGTTGCAAAGTTTGACTTTTGGTTGGACCAAACTTTCGAAGTATGATGTTTGATTGGAAAGAAAATTAGTGTCCAATTAAACTTTGATTTTTCGCCTTTTTAGGTTTAAAGGACATCCGATCATTTAACTTGTACAAACAAGTTATCATACAACTATATATTCATCATTCACATAAACTTATACTTTATTCTTGTATGTATAATTATTTATTTAAGTTTTTATTTTAATAATATTAATATTATTCTATTAAATTATGCACTATAATTCGATATACACATATAATACATATATCGAGAAACTAAATTATTATAAAAATATTATTCTTTTTTAAATAATGGTAGCAGCCTCCTTAGAATTTATGAATAGACGATTTCCGATAAGTGTTCTTTTTTACTTTCTTGCATCTGAATCACGTGGCTGAATTATTTTTTTATTTGTTTTAAAGCATCAACTTCCTAAATTAAGCTTTTGTATCGTGAATAACGAGGACAGGAAAGGAAATTCCGAATATGAGTGCTGGGCAACGCTCTGAATCTTCTTCGTCTTCGTCATCACCGTCATGGTTATCTCACTTCTCGTCATCGGCTCTCCGGTCAAAACCACTAGCTCCGACGTCCGACAGTATTGCCTCTGGCGGCGAAGGTCTTGTCCGCCGTCTAAGTCTCTTTGATCTTCTTCTCCTCGGAATTGGTGCTTCTATTGGTGCCGGAATCTTCGTCGTCACCGGCACCGTCGCCCACGATGCTGGTCCAGGTCAGCTTAAGAGCTATCTGAAAGTCCCTCCTGGTTATTGAACTCTTTAAAGGTCCTTTCTTGGCACTGTATTAAACACTAATTTTATAAAAAGTGTTTATAGGATCCAAAAGTCCTTTCCAATAATTTCCTAAATACCCTCCGATCATTTGCTTAAATAGATGAATAATAGTAACAAGAATGTAAAAAACCAATGGTGGTTCTTCTTAAGGTATTTTCGTATCAATATAAAAGGGCCATCATGCCCATTGTGTACCTGTATCTCAAATAGGTTATGATAGGTCATTCCATGGTTAGATTATTACTGCTCCGTAAAAGATATGTACCTGGGTGATATTGACCTCTAATATATTTTTTTGGATCAGTTAAAGATGAATTGTTTTTGACCTTTTTATACTTTAATTGAAGAAAAATTCCATACTTAAAAAAAAACATACTTGAGGCTCTCGCGGTTATGTGATAAGTTGCTATACCAAATGTGTGGTGATAACTTTGCAAACTTTTGACATCATGTTCTCTTCAGTGAGAAGTTTAGCTTCATCCATATGTGTGTATGCGTGTACCTTTATTTCCCAATTTCTTTTGTGTAATCTAAAATTGGTTTTACAGTTCAGTTATCACATAGAAGTTGCAGGTAAAGGCTGAAGTATCTAGTTTGAGTAGCCATTGCTGTAAATTAAGCTTCTTTGATAGAAGAGAAGCAAACTACATAGCTTATATCCTTTCCATCGTAGTATGCATATGTTATTAGTTTTCATTAATGAGGATTTGATTTCTGCTAATGCAGGAGTTACCGTGAGCTTCATAATTGCAGGAGGATCTTGTGTGCTCAATGCTCTCTGTTATGCTGAGTTAGCTTCACGCTTTCCAGCCGTTGTTGGGGGAGCATACTTATATGCTTATACAGCTTTCAACGAGATTATTGCTTTCCTTGTGTTTTCTCAGTTGATGCTTGACTATCATATTGGTGCAGCTAGTATAGCTCGCAGTTTAGCAAGCTATGTTATTACTGCACTAGAGCTCATTCCCTTCCTCAAGAGCAACATCCCAAGTTGGGTTGGACATGGCAGTGAAGAAATATATGGAGCATTTTCTTTTAATTTATTAGCTCCAATTCTCCTAGTGCTTCTGACAATTGTTCTATGTCGAGGTGTTGGAGAATCTTCTATATTAAATTCAGTGATGACAGTGACTAAGGTGATCTTGTCATCTACTCTTTGTCCTTTGTTATTTGGAATAATAGGGGAGCTTGTCCTTCTTGGTGAACGAATATCTTTAGGGTAAAGGTCCTTCTAATTTTGAAGTGTAACTCCTTAACTTAGCGTAAACATTGCTAATGCAAGTTCAACCATTAGTAACGAAATTAGTTAACTTAGGACATTAAAGTTCTCCCATAATCTGAGGAAGAGGATAACTACATATACTAGTGCTTTATGTATGGATGCTTAGAAAAAGTTGTGGATCACCTCTTATTGCATAGCTAAGTGGCTATGCACCTGTGGTGGGTTCTTTAACTAGTCAGAGTGCAGGGGATGATGCCGGGTTCACTGAATGACGCACACAGTTTAGTCATTAGATGAAGAAAAGGAATTACAGGGCAAGGGATGTTGCCTCTCTAGCCATCACGTGGGTCCTGTGGAAAGAAAGGAATAGGAAAGCTTTTGAGGGGATAGAAAATGATTCTATATAATGTTACCATCTAAAAAAAAAAGAAATGAATCTGTATCAAAAGAAATAGCCTTTTATTCTTAGTTAGCTTTTGCTGCACCCATGAAATATGTGTCTCTATAGAAGATTGGATGTCATTTATAGAGGACCACGTTTTTGTGAAGGTCCTAACCTTTATGTAGACGGCTTATATACAAGAGTATTTTCACATTGATAAATTATTACCTTATCAAAATCATTTAAATTCTCCAGTAATCAGATAATTTTTTGCCATAAAGGAGGAAAGGACATCAGCATAGCGGATGTTTCGGTCGTACTTCAAATTTGTCGAGTTATAGAGTAGCAATCAATTAACTTTTTATATTTGGAAGAGAACTATAGTAGACTCATATTGGCCACATGAAAATATGATTTTTGGAAAGGGAGGGGTTGGGGGAATCTGATAGTAAGACAAGTAGGCAGTCTAGTATAATCAACAACTATAGGAAGTAAGTTAACATTGATCTTGCAAAAAGTTTTTCTTTTTCATATATATATATATATATATATATATATATATATATATATATATTTTGCAAAAAGATTATTCTTGACAAATGTTGTTATTTAGAATAATTGGACTAGTTGTGTCTGGTATTCTCTGAAGTCAGTGAACATAAATAATTTCGAATATGAGTATTAGAATATGCCTACTCCTCCGGGGTAGGGTTAAGGTCTGCGTACACACTATCCTCCCCGGATGCCACTTGTGGGATTTTACTGGGTTGTTGTTGTTGTTGTTGAGTATTAGAATATGCATGTAGTTCCTCCTTGTCAGTTGTCCATCCGTGCGTGTTTTTTTTCTTTTTGTGATGTAGCACCAAAACCAAGATGAGGAAAATGATGAGGAGAAAGTTAAGAGGGAGAGGTTATAGTGTGGGAAATGGAGAATTAGAGGAAGGCAGGAGGAAGAAATGAGGAAAGGGAGGAGAGTGAAATTTAAGAGCAATGGCAGGAAATGAGAAAGGGGAAAAGAGAGAAACCGGGTCGTGTCTGATTTAAGAAGTACATGATGGTCCTACCTCTAGCATAACTTTAACAAGTTAGAACTCTTCATACGATTAAGATAATCTCTAATAGAAATGCAAGTAAAAATCAAACCAAACTGAAGTGATAATGGTAGGATATAAATTTTTTATCTAAAAAGATGCCAGTATAATCTTAAATTTGTAAAGTAAAACGGGAACATTATAAACATAAAGGTAAAATTAAGCTGAAAATATGGAGGGTAAACTAAAGAATCTGCAGTAGCTCATCTTTTTCTACAGAACAATTCCCGATTTTATGAGCTACACCAGTGTCAGGTCTCCCAAAACCCAGAACTTTATTAGTAATAGATTTAAGAAGGTGATGTTTCTTTTTTTCATTGAGCTGTAAAAGAAGTAGGTGATGGTTCATTTGTTATTTATCCGGCCATTCATGTGTGGCTGCAGTGTAGACTTTGTTAATAAGTAGTTCTGTAATCACTATATTATTCTCCTTTGTTCTGAGAAGTTTGTGATGCAAATAGTTGAATGATTCATTCTCTTAAGATTGACGTCAATGACATGGCTGATCTCTGACAGAAAGACAATTTCACTGCAGGTAGTCATTGTTATTTTTGTCATTATTGTTGGAGCCTTTGAGGTTGATGTTTCAAATTGGAGTCCATTTGCTCCTAATGGCTTTAAATCTGTACTGACGGGAGCAACTGTTGTATTCTTTGCGTATGTTGGGTTTGATGCAGTTGCTAATTCTGCCGAAGAGTCTAAGAGCCCACAGGTAAGACTGATTGATATGATGCCCTTTTCACAACTGTCTTTTAACAAGTATTAAGTGATTTTATTCTTCTTTTTTCTTTTTTTGGGGTGTACTTACTGATATATTTGATGATGAATCTGGTGATCAGAGAGACTTGCCGTTAGGCATAGTCGGGAGCCTCCTTATTTGTATTGCATTATATGTTGGAGTCTGCTTGGTGCTCACTGGGATGCTTCCATTCAAGTCCCTTGGGGGAGATGCTCCTTTGGCTGAAGCTTTTACGTCTAAGGGCTTGCAATACGTGTCTGTATTAATCAGCGCTGGTGCTATTGCTGGACTTACTACCACTCTCCTGGTTGGGCTTTATGTACAGGTATATTGCTTTTACATCAAGATACTGATGTCATTAAACTAGCTACTTAAGTGGTTCATAAGAGATGAATTGTTTCCAATGAGCAGTCTCGACTATATCTTGGCCTTGGAAGAGACGGTTTGTTACCATCATTGTTTGCTGAAGTACATAAAACGCGACACACTCCTGTTAATTCACAAATATGGGTTGGAATTGTAGCCAGTGTTTTGGCAGGACTTTTTAATGTGCATATTCTGTCACACATTCTCTCAGTAGGAACCCTGGTATGTTCTTTTTCTTTCACCTCTTATGTTATATAATAGCTATATGGCGTGAGGTGGATAAATCATTCTTATTGTTAGTAAGTTTATACTTAGCAAGAGAATAATGTCCAAAAGATGTTTAAGCACTCTTGCACTCAGTGTTTTCAAAAAGCACTGTGTGCAAGAGGGTGCTGTGATAAATGAATAGTTCATCTTCATATGTTATAAAAAGAGAAAGCAAAAGCGCAAAAAAGCATCAAGGGTCCTTGGGCTTTAACCAAGAAGCAAGAAGGTGGGCACATCATTAAAAAAATACCAAAAAAGTAATATTACACATATGAACAAATAGGAAATCCTCGTCAATGTAATAATAGCAATGCTAACTCAGCACAGGTCTTAGGTTTTAGAACTCGTGTGAATCAGTCACAAAAATAAAAGCACTCATACAGTTTCTTTTTTGTGTGATAAGGGACAGCTTAGAAGAAGTCCTGGTTGGCAGGGTCAATTCTTGTAATGAGAGCTCATCCAACTTCAAAATTTTAGTGCTATGTTTTCCTCTGCCAACTGTAAAACCCGAAGAATAAGAAGCCATGAAGCGCACTCTTTACTCACGTTGTCTGTAAAAGATTGGCACCATCATGTCACCTCGATCAGTCACTTTAACTGATGCAGCTAGCACTTTTCAAAACTCTGCTTGCATATAGTGAGAAGGAGAGAGAACTTCTCTGGTTGACAGCAAAATAAAAGGAAACTTTCTACATTTCTAAAAAGAAAAGCAGACAATAAACTTTCTATTTATAATGAGTGGTACTTTTTCTCCTTTTAGGTGTGTCATGATGAGTGATTATATTTAGTTTATACTTGATTTAGAAGATAAAAGCTAGTTCTACTAACAGATAGTTAGCATGAGCTGCTTCTTGAATGTCTGTAAAATATATCTGGTTAATATAGGATTTCATGTAACTTACGAGGATGGCGGTCTGTTCAGACAGGATATTCTGTTGTTTCAGCATGCGTCGTGACTCTTCGCTGGAAGGATAAGACTGTGCGTCAGGTGTTTGGCATGCCTATGTCTAGCAGGGCAGAAGGTCTCATATGCCTCATCACAGTTGTTTGTTGTGGGTTTGCTGCAGGAGTCTTTTACCGTTTCGGAGCTTCTTTTATATTCTTGATCATAGCTGTAGTTATTGCGATCTGCGCAGCTGCTGCTCTTCATCTCCGTCAAGTAAGTTGGTTCAGATTTTGCACCGAGAATCCTAAGACTATATATCAGGGCGTTTACTTGCACCAGTAATTCAGGATATCCTTGAAGCAAGAGAACTGAATGTGCTTTACCTGACTTGGACCATCAATGAATTTTAAATGGATGAAAAAAAAAATATTGTGGATTCAATCTTTATGTTAAAAAATGGCCATGTAAAGGTTTTTCAAAACTTGAACAGTTTCAAAAAATAAAAAATAAAAAAAATAAAGCAGCAAAACCTTTTTTCACCATTGGACCAGCAATGTTCAACTGCTGACTTTTGATCATTAAATACACGTGTGTCCTCCGTAACCACAATATGTTGGTGGGAGAGGAATTTGACCTTTTGAGGAAATTAATTTAAACTACTCTTTTCAATCTGGTTGGCAGAGCACTTTAGATTACCCAAGAATGATCTTAAATCTGTGAATTTCTGAATGAGCAGAAAAGTTAGTAGTTTCATAGCCAAATTTTCACAGTTACCGTCTTGTCTGTCTAGCATTTGTATGTTTTTGATGCTTAACTTATTCTAGTATTTCTGAAATTTAGTTTGTTTAAGGAAATGCATCAACTCTCCCTCCGGGGTGTCAAAGCTTACTTTAGAACAAGCTATCTCACCAAATTCTAATCTTAGAAATTCCCGAAACAGAATTGGAAGGAAATGTATGCGATTGAGCTTTCTCAGAAATGGGAGTGTTAAATGCTTTGTATACATCAGAAACTTCTAAAACCAGTGAATCTAGGAGTTAGGTCTCAGGGTTTTATCCATTTACAACAACAACAAACCCGTGTAAACCCACAAGTGGGGTTTGGATAGGGTAATGTGTACTCAGACCTTAACCCTACCTTGTGTGAAGGAAGAGATGCTATTTCCGATAGATCCTCGGCTTAAGGGACAGGAAAAAGAAGCAACTAACAATAACAACAACATGGCATCTTATTACCTTTTTTTTTTTTAAAAAAAAATGGTACTAATACTACTGGTAAGACTAGGAGAAGCACTCGACTACCTGTCAAACTTGAACCTAATTCTCGACCTCTACACCTTCCTATTGAGGGTCATGTCCTCGGTAAGCTGAAGCAATGCAATATCTTGCCTAATCACCTGTTCCCAGTACTTCTTTGGCTTACCTTTATCCTTCTTCAGATCCGCAATGGTTAACCCCTCACACCTCCTAATCGGGGCCTCTATGCCTCTGCTCTTCACATGCCCGAGCCACCCAGCATCGATTCCCGCATCTTATCCTCCGCGGGAGCTACTCCCACCTTATCCCGAATAACTTCATTCCTAATCTTATCGTAAGAAACAACATTGTCAAGGGTTTTATCTTATCGAGGGTTTTATCCATTTTAGGGCCCAAAGTTAAAAGACAACATTGCCAAACTCGTACATACATCATTTGAGGACATATTACCAAAAACAAAAAGGTAATAAGATAATAGGAGCGAACAGCACAACAGATAGAAATAAAGATTTAAGAATAAGAAAATACAAGAATAGTACTAATACTACGGGTAAGATTAGGAGAAACTCTTGACTATCTGTCAACCTTTAATCCTAATTCTCGACCTCCACACCTTCCTATCGAGTGTCATGTCCTTGGTAAGCTGAAGCAATGAAATATCCTGCCTAATCACCTCTTCCCAATACTTCTTTGGCTTACCTCTATTTTTACTCATGCCATAGTCAACCTTTAACACCTCCTAATCGGGGCCTCTATGTCTCTCCTCTTCACATGTCCGAACGACCTCAGCCTCGATTCCTGCATCTTATCCTCTATAGGAGTCACTCCAACCTTATCCCAAATAACTTCATTCCTAATCTTATCTTAAGACAACAACGTTGTCAAGGGTTTTATCCATTTTAGGGCCTAAAGTTAAGACAACATTGCCAAACTCATACATACATCATTCGAGGACATATTATCCCCCCCCAAAAAAAAAAAAAAAAAAAAACCAAGGTAATAAGATAACAGGAGCGAACAACACAGCAGACAGATATAAAGATTTAAGAATAAGAAAATACAAGAATAGTACTAATACTATTGGAAAGACTAGGAGAAACTCTCGACTACCTGTCAACGTTGAATCCTAATTCTCGACCTCCACACCTTCCTATCGAGGGTCATGTCCTCGGTAAACTGAAGCAATGTCATATCCTACCTAATCACCTCTCCCATATACTTTTTTGTCCTACCTCTACTTTTCCTCAGACCTGCCATGGTCAACCTTTCTTACCTCCTAACTGGGGCCTCTGTGTCTCTCCTCTTCACATGCTCACTACCTCAGCCTCATTTCCTGTATCTTATCCTCTAAAGGAGTCACTTTCACCTTATCCCGAATAACTTCATTCCTAATCTTATCTTAGGACAAGTCAAGGGTTTATCCCATCGAGGGTTTTATCCATTTCAGGGGCCAAAGTTAAGACAACATTGCAAAACTCATATATACATCATGCGAGGACATATTACCTAAAAAAAAGGTAATAAGAAACTGGAGCAAACAACACAGCAGATAGAAATAAAGATCTAAAAATAAGAAAATACAAGAATAGTACTAACATTACTGGTAAGACTAGGAAAAGCTCTTGACTACCTGTTAACCTTGAACCTTAATTCTTGACCTCCGCACCTTCCTATTGAGGGTCATGTCCTTAGGAAGCTGAAGTAATGTCATATCCTGCCTAATTACTTCTCCGCAATATTTCTTTGGCCTACCTCTGTCTTTCCTCAGACCCGCAATGGTCAACCTCTCACACCTTCTAATCGGGGGCCTCTATGCCTCTCCTCTTCACATGCCCGAACCTCCTCAGCCTAAATTCCCGCATCTTACCCTCTATAGGAGCCACTCCCACCTTATCCAGGATAACTTCATTCCTAATCTTATCTTAAGACAACAACATTGTCGAGGGTTTTATCCATTTTAAGACCCAAAATTAAGACAACATTGCAAAACTCATACATGCATCATTCGACGGCACATTACCAAAAGAATGTCTTACCTATTTAGCATTGTTTTCTTAATTTCAGGTTATATTTTGCCACAATGGTGTATAGCATTGTTTTCTAAATTTCAGGTTCTCCTTTGTTCTTCACAGGTTTATAGTGATACACCTGGATTTTCTTGCCCAGGAGTGCCCATTGTGCCTATTGTTTGTATCTTCATCAATATTTTTCTTTTTGCCCAGGTTTGTTCACAAAGCTTCATCCATTACCATAAACATAGTTCAAATATGTCGGATGCGATAAACTAAAACATTGGAATCCGAGCTCATTTTTCCATTTCCTTTTCTGCAGTTGCATCATGAAGCATGGGTGAGATTTGTTGTTCTCAGCATAGTTACAGTTGGAATTTATGCGGGTTATGGACAATATCATGCCAATCCTCTAAGTTCGAAAACATCAATTATTTACCATAGGGCACCTGCAGAAGAAGCTCCATGATTAAGCTTCTAATGGTTTTCAATCAACCTTGATTACAATTTTATCAACTGTAAGAATCTTGACGCAATATCCTCAAGAATTGGAGGAGCTCTCATTTCCCATTCAAATTTCAAGCCAGATAAAATTGCATTCGTCAAATGTTGTTGTTCCATGTGTGTGTATATATATGTAGATTTATTTGTAATCTGTTGATTAAGAACTACACTTGAGCTTAGTGCTGTCGGAAAGCTTGGTGCTGCTTTTGGATAAATACACTGTAATTGTACAGCACCATCTTCCTTCTGGATTTCAATTAAACTTGTATTGTTTACAGATAAAAAAAACCACATGCAATCTTATTGCCGTGGACAATTGCGACTTTATAGTTTCTTCCTTAAATTGTTTCTGGTTTATGTGTTGCATTCTAGATTACAGCAACAGTTTTCTGGATTAATTTCAGACTAAGGACCATGGTTAGAGATTAATTCACTGATATTGCCATTATTGTGTAAATCCTCACCTCTTAACCTTTGTGTATTTCTTGTTCCTTGGATTATTGGTGTGGTCAGTCATGAATATTTTCTCGCCGAACTCATGCTTCAATCAAATGCTGACATTGACTCCTTTCCTGTCTGAGCAAGTTGAAAGTATAATATGGATCTATGGAGTTGTGGACCTGTGAAGTCCTTGAGTTTCAGTTAGCACCTAATCTGCAGGTTTAGTTTATTTACTTTGGTAGGAACGCTGTCTAATTTCCTTCAGATCAGTTTGCTCTTTCTCTAGGTGCACTAGAGTGTTTGCCAGCAAGGTGATAAGAATTTCTGGTTTTGGTTTCAAATCTCGTTTGGTATAGTAATATATGCTTCTTTCCACTTGGGCGGCTAATTTGCCATCAATTGCTTTGGTTTTTCTTTTATTGATCGAATTTAAAGTAGGACATGTTCTATTATACTTCACTTCCGACTTTTCCTTTTGAGAAAGAAGAGATTACTGGACAATCGACGGAGATGCCAAAAGAGTGGATGGTTTATTTGTAACAATAACTTAACCTCCAACATAAGAAAAGAGCATTTCGGGCGAAAAAAGGTTGGGAAGCAAACACTCATATTCATGTACATGTAGTATGAGAATTGTTTCTCACTTCATCCCATTTTACGTGATGCAGTTTGGCTGGACACGAACTATTCTCACCTAAATAGTAGCTAGGATTAACATAGTGCTTGGTTGCGTTCTAAAAAGTTTCACTTCACTGTTATTTCCTCCTAAATTTTCGACGATCCAAGGAGTTCATTCAGTTACCGATGCATACTAGAGAAAGGTAAGCACAAGTAGTTCTATAGGCCCATTCTTGCCTCTTGTTTTGCTTTATAGATACAACAAATACAAGATTTCTCAGCAAACATTAACCTTTTAATCGAGACAGTAGGATAGTCTCCTGTTACTTTCAGTGAAAAAGTTACTGATTCGGAACTACCTTGTGATCTCTACACTACAGTCTTTTCTATCTTCCATTTTTCTATTTGCCGTAAAAGAATGAAAGGGAAAAATAAAAAAAAACAAGTCTCTTCTTCTGATAATAATGATACAAGATGTGACTAAAATATTCACAGAAGGGGCTTAATTGCAGACAACATCAGAGTAGAAGCCTGCTATTGTCCTCCGTTTGCAGTCTTGAATGCCTAGCAATTCCACGTCAAATACTTCAAACTGTTTTGAGCTAAAAAACGTTGAAGGCCCAACCTGTGAAACATGAATAATTCTAAAATATCAAGATACGTTCTTCTTGTGCAAGTTTTAACTTCCAAACAGTGTAATATCAAAGGCCATATATTACTTGGAACTATAATCAAAGTCTGCAATAGACTACTAAATTTCACCCTAGTCTGAGAAATACAATAGCGTAAGAGTGGCTCCAAACGTGATTTTCAACGTTTTTTTTCCAACTTAACCATCCAGTATCCAAAACCCAGATAGCATGCCTATAGGATGCATATTATATGCTTTTTTGTTAACCTAGATGTCATGTCCATAGGACTTCAAATAATTAATTGATCAAATTGCTTCATTACTTAGTTGTGTTGCCCATCCAGATATCATGACTATAGGACACTAGTCTCTTAATCAATTACTTCTGCTGTTTTATTATACTCCCACCTAGATAGCATGCCTATAGGAATATATGATGACAAGAAGTTCAAATATCAATTGATAAGAAATCTTGCCTATAGAACACTGTTATCCGCCTAGAAAGCATGTCTATAGAATCAAACGTCCGTAATTCCCAGTCTTTAATAACTTTCAATGCCTATTACGCAACAACTTAGAAATCATGCTTATAGGATAGTGTCATTCACCTAAGACTCCTATTTATAAAATCAATGCTAATGATCCTGAGTCTCCAGAATCACCTAGAAACCATGCCTATAGGACTTTAAATCTTCACTTAGTTTTTAGAACATGCAATTTAAAATTTCTAGATTCCTTCTAAATGGGTCATTTGCATGGCAACTGATGTTTTCTCAACCAAAATAACAATGTAGAAAGAGGTTCCACTTATTTATGTTGCTTTAAGAAATGCATACTATGCGCACAATTCAAAAAGTAAGACAAATCAAGCACGACGTCTGTAAACCAAGAACCAAAACTGCAATTTGTTCTTCATAATATACAAAGATATAGATACTTTATAAGGATGTATTATACCGCCAAAGTCAGTTACTCAACATCGTATAATATATTGATAGAATCACATGTATTATCAATAATTTTCAAAATTAATGTGTAACTGAATCCTGTTAAACCACTTGATTAGAACAGTAGCTACATCTAGGTTTCTGTTGGTAGTTACCGATAAAAAAAAAAAGGTTTCTGTTGGTAGTTTTGAGTTCCTAATAACTCCAAGCTTACAAGGAACTTATCCTTAAAGTGGCAAAACATATATATAGGTTCTCTGAGTAAGGAGTACTCCAACTTAAATCACACTATGTAAATGGCTGAGGGAGACGAAAGCAATTACAAACGCGAGCAAAAGAAGTATTAAGAGCTTCCTTGGCTTCTGTTAGTTAGCAGTATCAGAAATAGATTCTTATCAAATAAATAATATTGGAAGAACGCAACACAATGCGAGCACGTCTAAATGCTTAGTTTTATTCCATAGCAGCTTTAAACGATACTAATTATAAAAACATTCAATTGAGGAGCAGATTTAAGGACACTTACCGGTGGTCCTAGTTCTGGAGGTATGATAATCCTCCTTCTCCCGCCAGGTCTCATGTCTCTAATTCCTTCCTCAAAACCTGCATTCATCCTTTTCTTCATATTACTGCAAAATTTTCTCATATCTGAGAGTTAAAAAAGGTTATGACATTGTGTGTTTGCTTAGATCACCTGGGACCAATGCGTTGGTGCCCATCCGAATCTTTGCAGGAGCATTTTGAAGGTATGTACTGTCTATACGACGTCCAGACTCGTTATAACCAATATAGTGGAAAGTCACCTGCCAACGGAGTAAAAAAAAATATTGGTGATAATGAATGCAGCAATTCAAAGAATCAGCAACAAGCAGGCAGCAATTCAAAGAATCAGCAACAAGCAGTCCGTTATCATTTTAATGCTAGTAAACCTTTCTTTGTTCCCTTTTAATTTGTAATAGGAATACCTATTAAGATAATAAATCCCATTTGTCTTTTATTCTTTGTAAATTAAGTGAACTATGAAAAGGATCATTACTAGGCCTAGGTGTCCAGTTGAACCAAGCCCAACCAAGCTTAGCAATAGTTTAATGAGCCCGAGTCAGCTCTTTTGTGTTTATCAACCATGCATATGTCAGAATAACTGCATAATACTTAAAACAGTCACATCTCTGTGAAGGAAAATAGAATTCAGAACGATTGTGATACATTAATTTCTTCAGAGACTGGCAGAGCATCCAGTTTTGGTTTCTTGAAATTCAGCATTATTCCCATAATATAGACATCCAAGAATCATCTTATTACAAACTATAATAGTAAAAGCCAAGACACCATCGCCTGTGCAGTGAGAGTTTCTAGAAGACCAAATGAAACTCTTGAATGCAGTAACATACAAATTAATTATAAGGAATATACAAAAAGGAAGGATAGGAAAAGGAAATTAAATGCATTTCGTCTTGCTTTGTTTTATTGTGAATGTACCATATCGGTTCCAAGACTCCGCTAGAGCAATGTATGAACGTAAAAGACGAACTCCGGTACCATTATATACTTGTTTCCCAATGATTCATGGATGTATTTAAAATTAATGACATTCTAATAAAAGCAGATCACAGCTTTTCAGTAACAAAGAATGAAAGGAAACCTGTTGGCCATCCTTCGGGCAATCACCTTCACCAACAACAATATCCCACAATATAAGACCTGAGTCACGCTTTATGTAGTTATCAGACGTAACTACTTTAACTTCAAAACCTGAAAAAGGATTCAAAGAATCACATTCACATTATAATGTACCATGATATCAAAATAGGAAATGGTAAGTCAAACTACTGATGTCTTAAAAACTAGTTCATGGTCATTTCCACTCACACGGTGTCTCATGGGTGGACAAACAAACCTTCTCTGATGAAACTGGGGAACTCTTCAGGGGCATTATTTTCTCTTTGGATCCGTTTGTTTTGCTCTAGTAAGCGTCTTTCATCATACGGGTTTTTGCTCTTTGTTTTCCCAGAAGCTGGGAGAGCGGGAGATATGCCGGATGTAATCAGAAAAAACAAGAGAGATCTGCGCTTCATATTGTCCTCATAGTGCAATATATTTACTTTCTGTTCCCAAACCCTGAAAATATTTTCTATTTCAGCTACAAAAGATTGACATTTTGGTTAAAAGTTAAGTTACCTTTTATCTTGTAATGTGACAGCTGAGCAGCACTGGAACGTGGACTTCTGTCTGTGAAAAGCTTGAGCTGGCTGACAAGCTGAAAGAGTATCTGAATTGAGAATAAAACAAGTTGTTTAATAAAGGGATTTATGTATGACAATCCATAACGATTACCTATCAAAGGCTGTCAAATGTTGCTTAAAGGATCTACAACCTACATTGTATCTAATGGCAAACTACACAGGAAAACCAATAATTTCGGTAATCCTGTTATTTCCCGATTCTTTTCTCATTTTTCCATGAGCACTATCGATGTTTAAGGATGGAAATTTTTCACAGCAACATGAAGATAAATTTTTCTAATGCGTCGAACAAATTTTGAATTTAGAATCCTACATGAGCTCACATTGCCAGTCCAAAACCCGGATATATGTTAAACCACTATTGTGAGCACGTGAGGTGTGACAACTATCACAAAACTAGTTAGTTTATGATGAATCCTCACAAAATTAGAACGTGCTCCTAGGAACACATAACGTTGGAATGAAATGGAGCAAACTACATATAGCTGACCCCAAGTAGCTTGGAACTGAGACGCAGTACTAGCTCTTGCAAGCCAATTAAGAAGTCTCAACTAGCACTGCATCAAAAGATGTGGTTACCGAGTCTCTTGGATGCATAATTGGCGCGAGCAAATATATTATTGAAATGGAAGGCTTTTCCTTATGCTACTAGAACAAATGTAATTAAGTTCAACGAATTATTGAGGCTAATATTGCATTTAATCTAGTTCGGAGGGAGAGCAAACAAGAAAAAGACATTCATTCACATTATTCTTCACAGCATAGTTATCAAAGTGAACATGGCATGTATATCACATCTAAATTTCTCTTTAGAATGGGAAAACAAGGTAAGAGAAAACAGAACACAACTCAATAAACCCACAAGTTCAAGCGAAGATTTTCCAAATTGGAAAAAAAAAAACAAAGAAAGAGACTATTAGAGAACACATTGAACCATTTTTTTCTCATGCCATAGACAAGAAAGTTAAAAATACACAACAATAAAACAAACCCAGTAGTTTCCCATTTTACCCTTTCCTTCTTAAAAGGGTGTGGCTAGTCAAATAAGTAATATGGTAAATACTTTGTCGGTATTTACACCAAACCAATTAAACTTATCATGGTCAAATGTAATTTGATGAAGTAAAAACATGCGTTAAAACCATGATTATGTATAGCAGAACTCAATATGCAAATACTATGTCATGTTTCTATTGGTTTGGTGTAAATACCCAGTGAGGTTAAGAAGCCAAATTGAACATTTCCCTCAACCACAGCCAAGAAAATCCACAATTTCTAATTTCTCGTTTCTATACTAAGAAGCAGTATTCATAACAGCAATAGTGTGTAAGTGTTACTCTGAGGAAGAGAGGAATTACAAGGAAAAGAAATGTTGGAGAGGAGAATCGAAGAATTCAGCACCATGGCCTTTGTCACTTCAACTGCTTCTTTGGCAAAAATGGCTGTTTTTGCAGTTTATTTGGGAAACAAAAACAAATGCTTACACTGCCTCTTTATCTTCACTTTTTGATGTGCTATACATCTAGTCTAGATATTAACAATAAGACCCTTATGATATCTTTGATGTTATCATTGTGCTACTATTTTTTATTTTTCTGTCGTTTTGCCTCCCCCTTGGCCTTTCTCATTGGACAATACTTGCTAGAACCTAGTTTTAACTTTTAATTGTAGGGAAAATAGTCAAATTTGCTATGTATTATTCAAACTGAGCACCAATTTTCGAGTTAATATTATCTCCACGTTTATGAAAAGGTTTTATATTTGCCATTAACCCTTAACGGAGCTTCAATTTAAGGGCAGTTTTAAACTATAGTAAAAAATTAAGGAGTAAATTTTGATTTTTTTTCTTTCAAGAATTTGGACACTAGAACTCCTTTAATAACAAACGGCAAATAGGAAACTATTTCCTAATGCAAGTGCATGAATAGAGCAAAAGTTTAATGGAGGGAAAAATTGAACAATTCTGAATAGTACAGATACAAATTTGAACAATTCTAAATTTTAAAGATCCAAATTTGAATATTTTCCCCAAGTTAAAGATAGTGAATGTAGAGATAGATACCCTCGTTCACTAAATTGAAGTTTTAAATTTTTCTACCTAATCCAAGTTTCCAACGGGTACAAACTCGTATGAGAGGGTATAAAAGGGAGGAGAAAAGATTGAATTGGATCCAAAAGGAACAGTGAATGTAGAGATACCAAATCCAATAAATTGAAGCTCTAAATTTTAGATCTATTCCAACCATTCTAAACTGAAGAGATGAATTGAATATAAGAGGGTAAAAAGGGGCAAAGAAGCATTTTGATACCCACATTGTATCAAGTCTATTTGAACAACATAATTTTCTTATACAATTTCGATTCAGTGAAAGACGCAAAGTTGCGTGTGGTATAAAGGATATCAAATCTTTAGCCAGCTCTGCAGGAATTGACATAATTTATCAAGTTATTTTGCATTTCAACTGAAGGCGAGCTTTTGAAGCAACAATAAAATTATCTCTGTGCCAGGAGTTTAAGCTGTGAAATCAGTCACTACACCTTTCCTGAAACAATACATAAACGCATAATGCTGCGCAACAAATTTATCTTCAGGTGACAAATTTGCTTTTGCTGAATGATTTCAGGAATATGTGTGTGTGTAGCGTGATGAAAGAAAATAGATTTTTTGCATTAAAAACATCCAATTCATTAAAACATGCATGCCTCACACTTTTCCCTTTCCAGAACTCAACTCAACTTACTATACTGTTATGCCCTGTCGCAACACCACATATTATTCTCTGTGTCCACTTCTTGAATCTTGGCTTCTTGCCTAGATAATCTTCTCACAACTTGAATTACATTCGCAACAACATTGTTGTAGCTCCACAAAAGACACGAAAAAAGGGGGATCAAGGGGTGGTTTAAGATATATATATGAGAGAGAGAGAGAGAAGCAATATAAGGGAATGGCAACACCTCGGCTTCCCTTAACCAAGATATGACATCTCAATAAACGTGGATGTTAACGCCAATACCTCCTAGCTTCTTCGTTGACATTTTTTGGCTTGAATGATAGCGAAGCCAGAAAAATGAAAGCCGGGAAATTGCAGCCTGGCTAGCAACCTGAACACATCTACATGCAAGGTTTAAATCCGCTAACACTTCGTTACGTGTCAGACCTGATTCAACGCTTTCCTCATACCCATCAAGGTCAGATTCAGAGACTAGAACCACCGAGCCATCATCAAAGGCAGCAACTTCTTTTTGTGCTGGAAAGTCCAAGACTTCCAATGAATTATCACCTCCACAGACATCACTATCAGTATTATTTACTCTTACATAGAATTCTTGAACCGCCTGCATTTGTATAAGTAATGAAAATGACGTTTTAAAACTTTAGAAAAACAAGACAAGAAAGGACAAGGGATTCTGAACTATCAAGGACAGCTTTTGGAAAAGAGAGTATGAAGAATACAGTAAACAATAATATATACATATAATTTGTTTTAATAACCAAGAAATCGCTTGTTTCCAGCGTCGAAACTCAAAGAACGTGCCTGCCCCTCTACCCTAATCCTCTTAAATACGGGCTTGGTTCACCAGCCAGGATTCAGACTATTGAGTAGTGACGTGTGCTTTTACACATCTCTCATTTTACTACCTTGCCGTTGAACCTCTAGGGTCAGTGATATATCCATATAATAAAAACACATACAGAAAAAATTAAAGTCGAGGACATGAACGCACAAATCTAAAGTTGCAGTGGACTGGCTGACATATCCTAACATATTCTAACTCAAATGTACAGATTTTATTTTAAATGCCAGTGTCCGCCTGTCCGGTCCAGTTTCGCACAACCTCGACTATTTAACTGGGTGACCTCCCACTAGCACAGATACAGCAAAACTCTCCCACCAAGGCTTAGATAGATGAGGAATCACCTAGAATATTTTGTCTTTGCTGGGATTTGAATTGAGCGGGAGTATAAGCGCCTCGTACAAACAACAACTAAGCCTCGATGCAGAACAAGAATCCTGGTTAAGAGCATACCTGCCACTGAGAGGAGGCTAACAACACCCTTGGTCTAATGGATCTGACATATTCAAAAGCAGCCTCAGGTGTCATGTGCTTGTGTTTGACCTACCCAAGAGGAAATATTAGAATAGAGAAAAACCATGAAACAGATACTAATTATATGCTCTGAGTTGTGGTGCCCACCAGGTAGCAAAGGACAATTGTTGTACTACGGCCACGGCCGGCTTTACAGTGCACATATGTTGTCTTACCACAAGATGCATTACCTTCAAAGCCACATGCATAGAACTATGAATTGACAATCAAAATAACGTAATGAAATTGCAAACTCCAGCAACATATAATATATATTTACCGTTTGACTCAAAAGCACAGTATATAAAAGCTGGGGAAGGATTCTTACCTTCATTTTACACACTAGAAAGCTGGGAGTAAGAAACTTACCATGGATGAATTCAATAGCTCGGTCAATATCTCTATCTGATGGTGCAAAAAGATAGTCTCTGGTAGGAATCACCAAGTGATCGATGCCATGATCCTACAAAATAAGTAAAATGGCATCATTGGAATGATTTTTTCTTACAAATCATCACTCTTTTAGTGATAAATAAGGAGCACGACAATCATTTAGAAACAATATGGTGAAGTTTTCTTGCTCATGCGTATTAGGACAAAAGATGTTCCTCTAGTTATAATTGATCCTTTTACAAGTTTACACCCGTTCACTCAAAATCTGCATATAGGTAGGCAATCCAGCCATCTTGTTTCGATCACATAGCTAACTCAACATAGTTAATAACAATAAACTTGTTAACCAGCAATTTCAGTATAACAAAATGTAATGACTTAAAAATGAGATACAATGTGAAAGTGGGAATGTAGACGGTACAAGATATAATGATGTTGAGACCAAAGTCTCATATGGTTCATTCAAGGTAACCACTCCAGCCACGCCTAGAGCCTTCAAGCGAGGGACATCAGCAGGAAATGGAACAGCTCCTAACAGTATGAACTGAAAACACAAAAAGCCATCAACAACACCTCAATTAACTGAAAACATAATAAATGGTTAGTCCCCAATGTAATATGTATTTTAATTTTGAAAGCAATAAGTTCAGAGATAGAGAAAAGAATGAGCAGAGAAAACTGTAAAATCCACAATATTGCAGTGCATAAACAAATATTAATAACAGCTGCAGCTTACACAAAGGCTGTATATAAATGAAAATTTTGCTAAACGACAGATGCAATCTTTGAACTTGTATATCCAAAAGTGTTGGCAAGTCTTCAGAACTGCAACTATTTGGTTCAAGAATTAGAAGTACTCAAAAGGAAAGGGAGTGTGTGTGTGTGTGTGCGTGAATGGATAGAAAGGAGGAAGGGAAAGGAAGGAGATGGGACGTTCCTAGAAGAACAGTATTTTTCTTCTGCTTTCTTTCGTATTCCTCCATATTCAAACATGCTAGTGTAAATAACTTAATTGTCCTCCTCTCTTTTATATCCATTAATTTCCTTTTTCATTACCATATACTTACACCACACAAAATGGTAAATAATCCTAAACTCTAAACTTGTTGAGCAACCGAACATGTCGATCTTCAAAGGTATAAGCTTAGGAAATGGCTACTTCACATATAACAATCTTATGAAACATCCAAGCCAAGGGCAAGTGACAAACCAGGATGACAATATGCAATAACCTCCACGCATAATGAGAGAATGCACAGCCAACGCCATTAACTTACTATTTTAAATTGATAGAAGAAAATGTAGAGGGAAATAAGTTGAAAATTAATCATATACACCAACCAGCAATCAAAAGCAGCTGAAAATATTAGAGGATATGTGAAAATGAAACGCTATAAATTAAAGTCGACATGACTTACAGTTTCACATCTGGACCACCAACACGGCATTTCAACAACACTAAGATGGGAAGGGGTATCTATTTCTTAGTAAACATCATATATTAAATACTCGGCACTGATTTGCCCAGGAAAAGCACATATCAGTGCAACAGGAGGAGATTAATGAACACGCGCCCATCACATGCTTTGCAACACAATACTGAGATCTCCTAGAGTAAATGGATATCTCTAACAAACACTAAAAGTTTCTCCTGGGTAAGGGGTTTAGGTAGAGGCTGATCCAAGACTTAAATTTGATGAGCTCAATCATAAGGTTCTTCACACTGAACTCATCGTACTTTCAAAATTACGGGTCACAATTTAATATTTAATGAGATTTTATTGGTTTTTCACATATATATCTATGTTCCATGTCGAAAACACTTGGTACAGTCGAACTCATAGGCAATACACTCCATTCGCCTCTGGGTTAGGGGTGGGTTTACATATCAAAAAGAAAAAATCACAAAGAATCAGCAGTACTAAGAACTTGATCCTTCAGTTGAATTTTGATTTGGGAATTTGGAATAGTCAAACTATGTGTCACATCTTAAAGTCAATAACTTCTAGTTATACTAAAGATAAGCTTTGAATAATTTGAACCATCAACCTAGGAAATATTAGGAAAAAATAAACCTTTTTGACATTGACCAACTATTGGATCCTAAAGATAATCTGAATTATACATTGAAATATGAAACAGCACAAATTTAATCAAAAAAGCTTAAAAGCAATATACACATAAAAACTACAGATAGTATGTATGTTAAAGAGCACAAATGCAGTAAAACATGAATATTACATAGGTAAAATTTATACCTCATCAACCCTATCCCACCACCGAAACTCGGTCTCAATCTTGTTTCTGACAACATTATACAACAACGTGGGATAAAAAAGCGCACGAGCACCTGCTCCAACCAAAGCCCTTTTCGCGCCCGAAACAACCAATGCACCTTCTTCACAAGTATCATCACAAAACTTCTCCTCCCTGTTTACTACTACTTCTTCCCCCTCATTCAACTCCTCAATATACATCTCTTGGACTAAACACAAGCACAACTAACCCTCAAAAAAATAGCCTTGAAAATCTCTATTAAACCGAAAAAGATTCAAACTTTATTCCTATACAGTATCAATTTCAAGAACTAGAATTCTTCAGGCATGAATTTTACCTATAAAACGAATTAAAAAGCATATGAGTACAAAAAATTAGAACCCCAGAAAAAAAAAAAGAATCAATTCAATCACAAGTTCAATTACTCACCAAATTGAAATCAAATACAGAGGAGGCTGCTGCTACAAAAATTACACATATTTCTACAGCAAGATAATAAAACCAAAAAAGAATTGGATTCAAGAATGTGCCTTTTACATGCCATATTCAACAACAAGAACAAGAAATTGATCTGAGGGATTACTGAAAAAGAACCAAGATTTTGAATAAATATAAGATGAAAAATTTCAAAGGAGCAAAAAAAGAGAAACTTCAAGAAAGGTTCTTCGTTGTTGGGTGAAAAATATAATTCTTGAATTATTATAGAGAAAAAAAAAGTGGGTGAGTTTTCTCTCTCAAGAATTTAGAGTGTTTCTCTCTCTCTATGTATATGCCTTTCCTTTTCTCTCAACAAACTCTAACGCACTGTGTGTATGAGTGCGTGTAAAGCTAATGTAATGCTATTACATTCCCTTAATTTCAGTTTTGTGTCAGGAGTGCTTGACTGAGCATAAATTTAAACTAAACAAATTAATGTAATGATTTTTGACTGAGCAGTAATTTAAGAGACAAAAGCCACTTTTAGAATTTATGCCCTACAACATTTCATATACTCTATATTTGTGTGGATTTATGCCCTACAACATTTCATATACTCTATATTTGTGTGGCTAGAATCACCTTATTAAGAGCAAATTGAGAAATTTATAATTAAATTATTTGTAGAAAATAAAGAGATATTATTCTTTTTAGGATAAATTAAAAGAAAAATGTGTTACTTAAATTAGGACAGATAAATGTTTAAAAACAGTTTAAAATCTATGCACTAATCATATAAAAAATAGTTATACAGTCAAATCACCTATTAAATAATAATTATTAATTGGTAACATGAGAAATGGTTATTAACATGTTTTAAAAGATTAAGCTAAGCTACTATGTAGGGAAAAAAATGTAGACCATTATATATATTCGCTCTATCCAATTTTCTTCGACACATTTTTTATCTTTAATTCACATTTGTCAAATAATTAGTTTCTCTTTGTATTGAATCACCTTAATTTTCTATGCGCTTTTAATAAAATATAATTTTATTCAGCAAAAAAATTATTTAATTTTAAATTTCTTATTTGTACCTCTAATGAGATGATTTATGACCACTCAAATATTTTTAATTTATTTTAGATTATAAGTTTGAACATCTTTTTTTTCTTTTAAACTTCGTGTTCAATCAAACATAATCGCATGAGTTAAGAAAAAAGTAAACTTAAATACTTACAAATTTATTACACCATAGATAGATATAGATGGTAAGTTTTAACAGCTAACGACCAAGAAGGAAGTTTTTTTTTTTTTGGGTAATGACCGAGAAGGAAGTTACCATATAGTTTGTAACGCCATTGATTTTATTGTTACACCGTGTTTGCAGGGAAACGTTAACATCTGAGTGTGCAGCTATTAATAGTAAAAATTTATTAGCATAATTATTTGATGATGATGTAATAAAAATATTTCCCTAGATATATTAATAAAATTAAATTTAAAAAATGATAACTTGAGCTCTTTTTTGTTGAGCTCTTTTAGGGATAATAATTACTAGAGTTTTAAGATTTTGTGTTGATTGATTAAACTTATAATATTTACTATACTATCAATGGATATAACTTAATTTATGTTTAATATATAGTAAATGTGTAAAAATTGAAAACCTTTAACATATTATGTGTTTGTTGTAAAATGTGCACTAAGTTCCCGCTATGTGCGGGCCCGAGGAAGGGCCGAACCAAAAGAGTCTATTGTATGCAGCATTATCTTGCATTTCTGCAAGAGACTGTTTCCGCGGCTTGAACCTGTGACCTCCTGGTCACATGATACCAACTTTACCAGTTACGCCAAAGCTCTCCTTCTTAACTTATGTATACACTAAATACTAATAGCCTAAATAGATTTTTACTCTATCTATTAAAGTATGACAACTACTTACCTTTTTTAAGACTATCACCTTACACTTCTTATAAAAGGTTACTTTGTGATTATCTTTTTAACTACCATAGCATAAAAAAGTCCTGTGGAAGTACACTGAGTATGTTATTATTGTGTAAGAGGGAAAAAATACTGTTAGTTTATAAAAATTGACTCTTCACGAATGTAGGAATCCAGTGAAAAATTCAAAATACCACATTAAATTTTCTCGAATGGTGATAGAATTTCATTTATTTTAATTTAATTAACAAACCCTAAGTGTATTTTCGCATAGATGTTAAATGTCGGTTATCCATATTTTCTCTGTGAAGAATGGTTCAAAAACAGTTATAAGGTGTAATATTATGCGAATCTTGAAACAAGATCTCCTGGGATATCGCATCTTGACTCAAAATCACTAAATTTTCTGTAAGTAAATGAGCACGTCCTAAAAGAATGATGTGAATTTTATACTTTTGAAAAAGATTCTTGGCTGAAAATAAAAAGTGGCAAGTCCCTTGATTCTATACTTTTTTACCTATTTTGATTTTCTTCTTAATTGAATGTAATATATTGTCTATCCTTTTTATAAATTCTTTGGAATTACTAAAGCATACTCCCTCCTGTCCAAAATAAGTGATTTTTTTTCTTGTGGTTCAAAATAAGTGATTTTTTCAGATTTCAAGAATGAATTAATTATTCTTTTCCTACATTGCTCTTGGAGTAATTAATGTTAGAGTATGTGTTAGAAGTATTTATATGAAGAGATGATAAAAGTTAATATAGTCAATTTCATTACTAATTAATGTTAAAAGGTAAATTTCTTAATATGTGTAAAACCAACCAAAAAATCGATTATTTTGGACGGGAGGGAGTACTTAATTGCTGAACCTTCATGGAGTAAATGAGCATGGAATTTATAACTTTCACGTGATCTTCGAGGTTGAGTTTTATAATCAAAATTCTTTAAGAAGTTAGCGCAAGAACTAAAGTTTCTATTTGACCTTACTTAACTAGTTTTTGAGGTTGAGTTTTAATTGAAATTGAAAAGAAAACAAAATGCGAAGGTACACTAAGGCTCCGTCAATTGTTTTCTTAAATTAGAATTAGTATTAGTACCCGTGCGATGCGCAGAAACAAAACTTGTAATTTGAGTTATTTGATTTATGTGTAAATAACTTTAAAATATTAATCTTTCAGATAAAAGTTATATATAATCATTAAATAAATATTAAAAGACGCAGTAATTTCTCAAATCTCTTAAAATTACCCATAATTTCTTGTCCATATTGCATTACCCATAACTTAAAATTATCATATTCTTGTTTGTTACTTCCGTTATAGTACATTATAAATAAAAATAGGTTTTTTTTCTTGTAGTAATTTTTTTATTTACTTTTATTCTTTTATTTTATTGTTCATATTAATGTTTAAATTTATCATATTTTTTACAGTACCTATATTCTTATCTTTATAATTAATTAAGATAGAGGCGTTGTTTTTATCTGTCAATTTATTTATTTTTAAATTTTATTAATTAAGATAGAGCAGACAATATTTTTACAAAAATATTCACCGTCTTTTTATTCAGATTAAAAAAAATTAAATTTATATTAAGTATTAGTATTAATATTACCCTAAATTGCCAAGTGGTTTTATAGTAGTTTGTCACTTGGATTAACCACAATGCAAATTTTATTCGTTATTATTTAAAATACTTTCTTTTCTCAAAAATCAAATAAGGCTTATCCTTCCAAATATTTCTACATTGAAATTTTATATATATATATATATATATATATATATATATATATATATATATATATTATCTTTTTCTTTTAATTTTTTTAATTCTATTTATAATATTAATGTTTAAATTTATCATATTTTTTATAATACCTATATTTTTATCTTTATAATTAATTAAGATAGAGGCGTTGTTTTTATCTTTCAATACAATTTGTTTTTAAATCTTATTAATTAAGATACGACAGACAATATCTTTACAAAAATATTCACTTTCTTTTCATTCAAGTTCTTAAAAATATATTTTAATTTAATTAAGTATTAATATTAATATTATCCTAAATTGCCAAGTAGCTTTATAATAATTTGTCACTTGGCTTAATCACGATGCAAATTTTATTCATTTATATATATATAATACGCACACATATATTCTCTTGGAATTTGGTTTATAAATATTTCGATTTTTCGAGAAGTTAACAATATTGCAAAAATTCAATGTCAAATTAGGAAAAAGCACGTAGGCTTCAAAAAAAATCTTTCTTTGTTACCCTTTCAAATATATATTTCTTGCAAATAACCCTTTTAAATGCCTAAAATTTAAGCGGCAAAGTAGTTTTAAATAGGATTTACAATATCCCGTAACTTTAGGCATTTATTAGTCCAATTAAAAATGAAGATTTTCCAAATCTTTGAATGTGATATAAAATTAATACATTATATTTTCTTCTTATCCTTTTAACTTTATCCTAAGTCTTTCCTAAATTCTTATTTATTTTGTCTTACTTTGTTATGTATCTTATTCTTAAGACGCCACTTTATTTTATATTTTAACTCACTCCAAAGAATAAATAGTCATATATTATTTCCATTTACGTCTTTTTATATTTTTTATTTTGTTTCTATTATATCTTTTTAATTAATTTTTCACCTCCATATTTCTAGTTAATATATAAGAAAATCTATGAGTGGATCAATATATAGATATAAAATATAAATATAAATATAGATACTAATATACATATAAATATAAATATAGATATATAGATTAAATTTGTCTAAGATCTATTTAGATTATGTATAAGATTAATTCAACTACTTCCATTAATTATGTTTCCATTTATAATTTCTAATTATTAATGTTGTCTTATATAATATAGATACTATCCTCCTTTTAATATAATATAGATTTTTATTTTGTTTCTATTATAGCTTTTTAATTAATTTTTCACCTTCATATTTCTAGTTAATATATAAGAAACTCTAAGAGTAGATCAATATATAGATATAAAATATAAATATAGATGTAGATACTAATATACATATACATATAAATATAGATATATAGATTAAATTTGGCTTAGATCTATTTAGATTATGTATAAGATTAATTCAACTACTTCCATTAATTATGTTTCCATTTCTAATTTCTAATTATTAATGTTGTCTTTAAATTGCCAAGTGACTTCTTTTTAGTTTGCCACTTAGCTTAACCACAATGCGTAATATCCTCCTTTTAATGTAATATAGATATTTCTAGTTAATATATAAGAAAATCTAAGAGTGGATCAATATATAGATATAAAATATAAATATAGATGTAGATACTAATATACATATAAATATAAATATAGATATATAGATTAAATTTGTCTAAGATCTATTTAGATTATGTATAAGATTAATTCAACTACTTCCATTAATTATGTTTCCATTTATAATTTCTAATTATTAAAGTTGTCTTTAAATTACCAAGTGGCTTCTTTTTAGCTTGCCACTTGGCTTAACCACAACGCATACTATCCTCCTTTTAAAATAATATAGATACTATCCTCCTTTTAATATAATATAGATATAGATTTTTATTTTGTTTCTATTATAGCTTTTTAATTAATTTTTTACTTTCATATTTCTAGTTAATATAAGAAAATCTATGAGTGGATCAATATATAGATATAAAATATAAATATAGATGTAGATACTAATATATATATATGCATATAAATATTGATATATAGATTAAATTTGTCTAAGATCTATTTAGATTATGTATAAGATTAATTCAACTACTTCCATTAATTATGTTTTCATTTATATCTAATTATTAATGTTGTCTTTAAATTGCCAAGTGACTTATTTTTAGCTTGCCACTTGGCTTAACCACAATGCATACTATCCTCCTTTTAATATAATATAGATATAGATATCTCAATCTGAATATATATATAGGCATGTAAAATTTATTGAATTTAAATTCAATAAATAATTTAGACTATATTTTAAATATACTAGTTCAATTATAGAAAATTTTACATCGTATAACAAATGTTGATACCTTATTTATTATAAATAAATATTCTTTTAAAAATTTATCTCTTATTGTCACACCTCCTTTTTTACACCCGAGGGGTATATAAGGGAGTTTTTCCAATTAAAGTGACATTATTCGAAATAGGATTATTTAAATTATCATAGTCGCCATTTGGGATAGTTTATTTGGTGTCCCAAGTCACCGATTTATTTTAAGATCCCAAATCGAGGAAATTTCGACTTTATTTTAAAAGCCTGCGAACCAGAAATTCTAAGTAAGGAATTTTGTTAACCCGGGAGAAAGTGTTAGGCATTCCCGGGTTCCGTGGTTCTAGCACCGTCGCTTAAACTATTTAATTGGTATATTATCTATTTACTACATGTTTTAAACCTGCGGTGCATTTTAAACTCTATAACCGCTTTTAATAATTACTGTTACATATTGCAAATCATGTCACGGGAACCGTACCCACGATCTACAACATGCTTAATTTTTAAAGATTAAATTGTGGCCGGGTCACATAAATGTACCCCCGGATTTTAGTAATTAAGCGTCACAACTATGTCACGGGAACCGTACCCGTAGCTATGGTAATTATTCAATTAACGCGCCTAAAGCAAACTTCGAAAGTTCAAGGCAATTTCTATACTAATTTTATATTTATGTGAGGGCCATAGATTGTAGAATTTTATTTATGTATGGCGCACTCCAAGTTATTTTCTAAAAGGATTAGCTCTTGATCTAATTTCGTGAGGGCCATGTATTATAAGTTTTAAGCATGACACACCTCAAATTGTTTTAAGAAAAAAAGGGGGTATATATTTTAAAGGAGGGGCAAAATTAAGGTGCTCCTATTTTTAATCTAATTGAAAATTAGTTATCACAACCATATCATGGGACCCGTATCCGTCGTTGTAATGAATTAATTACGCGCCTAAAGCAAGCTACGCTTAGAAACTTCCTTCTTTTTTGGAATTATATTTGGCGGAAATAAATTAGTAAGGGACAAACTGACCGATTAGCTTGTTCAGGCCAAATTAATGATTTGATGTCTCTTTTTAATTGCCAATTAAAAGTACACATTCCATTGACAATAGCCATCCTTGCTCTATTAAGCAAAACCAACCAGAAGAATCAATCAATAAAAAAACGTGACTTGAAGCATATGAACGTCCAAACCAATTTTTAAGGCAATGTGGGGTCAATTGGAACCCTTTATATCATCCATGATAATTAATCAACTAAACAAGCTATCAAGCTAGAACTTAGGGCCTAAAGTAAGAGATCACAGAAAAAAGATACAATGCCATAACCAGTAAAACGCTGTACCCTAAATGAATAACCATTAAAATTACTACTAACTTGATATTGCGGTTATATGAAAATATCAGCATGTGGAAGATAAATGACTTTAAACTAACATTCAATCTGACTTAGTTTTAACCAATTTCAGTCATCTTGTTAATCCTATGTGTGACACATTCTTTTGTCAAACACTAAGATGCATTTTAACAGTGATATGTAAGCCTAAAAAATAATCACCATGTTCTCTTGGATGGCAGGGCCGTATAAACAACAAAATAGCACAAAAGAAAATATTTAAACTACATCTATACATAAGTAAATCTACTGACATCATAACAACTCAATTACATATGACTTAACAAGGAGTAATTGTAATAGAAGACACACATTTCCAGATATCATGTTCACCATACATATATAGTCAATACATCAAAAAGGAAAGAAAGTTAACTCTAGAACAATTTTTTTCTGATGTAGTTATTGCTTTGCATTCTCTCACAGGTACATTTCAAGCTCAAAGAAAATCAGTGAAACTAACTGCTCTAATTGTTCTCTGCTTTCCAGTTTTGTTTCATTATTCACCATTGATATTTTTTACTTCAGATGCAATCAAAAGAATCATGATTCACGACTTAAATATTTTTTCTTAACTACTTGCTAACATCAACAATATCTCTTAGATGGTCAATGTAGATATCAACTAAATACAAGCTGCTAGTGAAAGTTAGTGTATTTCATTAAAATTTGTGTGACACTCATGTTTTATAAAGCTGTTGGCTTATCCAGAATATACTCAACCTTAGCATTCAACCTTAGCATTCAACGTTTGGAAATTTTAACCAATTCAAGAACAGACATGAATTCTGTATGGTAAAGCAAAATAGATTTATACACCATTCACCAGTAAACACCAAGGCAACACATGTATAACCCGAATGAATCGCAGCACACAGAACGAATAGAATAAGGAAGATGTGTCCGGAGCCAAGAAAAACAAAAACAAAACTGCATCACAGGCTGGTTTCTCATGAACCAGCTCATAAACACTTCCAATCTAACAAAGTCTCAACCATCATCACATTTTTGATCGATACCAGAACAAATTAAGAAGGAGTGAAGATATGAACCTGAAATTAGAGCTTTCAATTAACGAAACTTCAGTGATTACAACAATCTAAGCTGACTCGAACAAAGCTGCAACTCAAAACTTGAAACGAACAGCAACAAGAAACAGAAATCGACGAACTTGAAGCAAATCAATACTGAAATTTTAAAACCCAAACTCGACTCCAACTTAAACTTTAATCAAGCTTCCTTTTGAGAACCAGAAATCAAGAGAAAGAATAAATGCTAAGAAATCTGTTTTAGTGATTTTATTTTTGAAATTTTCTCTTGAAATGAAATAAACTTAGACCATTTGTGCTTTTTTGGGTGTTTTCTGAAGAGAAGCAGACTGAAAAGAAACGGCCTGAAAAAAGTGACAACTTCAAGAACCCTAGAAAATTTTACTCTCCTCAAATTTCAAAAATTTTTCTTAGATCTTTCTCTGATTTTTTCTCCTACCCCTTAAACAAGAAAACTCACCTTATATATAACCCTCAAAAATCTCGAAGCTTCTGCCCAAAAATTCAAAAAAATCCCCTCATTTTTGAACGATTTTAGGGACAAATAGAAAGCATGGATCGATTTACATCCATCCACAGCTCCCATTCATCCAGCAAATCGCTCTATAGTACACAAATCGTGCAAATTCGGGAATATTCTTCCTTCTCTGACAGAAAATCATTGGAATAAAGTAACGTGGAGAGGAGGGGGACCCATTTGAGTGAACTCGCCTGAGTTTTAGACGAGTTGAGGACTGAGTTTGACGAGGAAAATGATGAATAGTACAGTGGGGCGCCGTTTCTGTATCTAGGTTTAGGGTTTGTATTTTAGGGGAAATGTTATAAGAGGGATTTATACATGAAGGGAAAACGGGTGGGTCGGTGGAGCGGGTTTGGTCCGCTTCTTCTTGAGCTGGGGTGATAAAGGGGAGTATTTGGGCTGAGGGTTTAAGGGTGCAGCCCAAGTGTGCTAGACCCCCTTTAAATCATTTTTCCCTCTTTCTTTTATTATATTTTTAATCTCTTTTTTTAATTAAAAGAAAAATTCCAAATTAATCTAAAAAGTGGAATTAAACTAGTTACCTAATTACAAAAATTATAAATATCACTTAATTCTACATTAAAAAGAAAATCAATAAATTAAAAATTTAAAGACAAAAAATGTAAAAATGAGCTATTTTTTGTGATTTTCCAAATTTTCATAAAACAAACAATCCTTGATTAATTCTAAAAAATGTAAAACAAATCCTAAGTGCAATGCATGATATTTTTTGTATTTTTCATAATTTAAATAAAAATTAAACATGCACAGAAATGCAAATAATTTAAAAAAATTCTACAAAAATTCCTAAAATGGCAAAATTAACAGAAAACCTATTTTCTTGGTATTTTATAGGAGTATTTCGTATAGGGCAAAAATCACATGCTCACAGCTGCCCCTCTTTGTTCGAAAACACGAAGGGTTTTCGGGCAAATACAAAATGAGCAATTATGAGGGATTTTTGCCCGTTCTGAAACTTCTTGGGAAGCATCTTTTGAAAGAGCCTGACCGAACCTTGCTTCAGAGGTTGCTACATATTCTTGGCTATAAAGGAATCAGGTCAGTATAGTTCTGGAAGTTTTAATAGCTGGGACTATCGGAAACTGTGATTTCACTGCTATTTCTGCTTGTTGAGCTCCTTATTACACCAAGATGAAAGATAAAAAGTTAAACTAGCTAAGCATATCAACTACGAGTTACAAGATTCCTATCTATAAACATTCTTTGCTTGATCTTGAGTCTTGGATGGTTCTTCCTCCAGACTCTGACCTGAATCTTGATGCTCGTTAGCTGCAACCGCTGGTTCATTATTCTTTTCGGATCAAGGCGGGACATGCAAAACTTGTGACTTCAATCATATCTTGGGCAGTCCGTATCTTTTCCCCGCTGCTGCACTTAGAGTTTAATTTCTTTTCTTGTTCTTCCTTTCTTTTATTTGGGTTGAGACTTCTTCTTTTGGTCATCTTGAACCTTGTGCCTCACGGTGAAAACCTATTTAGGCACCAAAGCGAACAAACGAACAAAATTTACTGCCCCAGTTTTCACTAGGAAAATTTTGTGAGTTATTGTAACAAAATCTAAACTATTTCTTTATTGAAAGCGATAAAACCAGGATTGTGTATCCTTGGGAAAAAGAGATTAGGGAGTGGAGCCCTATATCTATGCTAAAAATCAACTAGGGGGTGGAGACCCTATGTTGGAAAAACGACTAGGGAGTGGAGACCCTATGTCTAAAATAAAGTCAACTAGGGAGTAGAGACCCTATGTTGGAAAAGCTACTAGGGAGTGAAGACCCTATGTCTAAAATAAACTCAACTAGGGAGTGGAGACCCTATGTTGCAAAGACCACTAGGGAGTGGCGACCCTATGTCTAAAATAAACTCAACTAGGGAGTGGATACCCTATGTTGGAAAAACGACTAGAAAGTGGAGACCCTATGTCTAAAATAAACTCAACTAGGGAGTGGAGACCCTATGTTGAAAAAGAAACTAGGGAGTGGAGACCCTATGTCTAAAATAAACTCAACTAGGGAGTGAAGACCCTATGTTAGAAAAGCGACTAGGGAGTGGAGACCCTATGTCTAAAATAAAATCAACTAGGGAGTGAAGACCCTATGTTGGAAAAGCGACTAGGGAGTGGAGACCCTATGTCTAAAATAAACTCAACTAGGGAGTGGAGACCCTATGTTGGAAAAGCGACTAGGGAGTGGAGACCCTATGTCTAAAATAAAATCAACTAGGGTGTGGAGACCCTATGTTGGAAAAGCGACTAGGGAGTGGAGACCCTATGTTGGAAAAACGACTAGGGAGTGGAGACCCTATGTCTAAAATAAAATCAACTAGGGAGTGGAGACCCTATGTTGAAAAAGCGACTAGGGAGTAGAGACCCTATATCTAAAATAAACTCAACTAGGGAGTGGAGACCCTATATTGGAAAAGCAACTAGGGAGTGGAGACCCTATGTCTAAAATAAACTCAACTAGTCAGTGGAGACCCTATGTTGGAAAAGCAACTAGGGAGTGAAGACCCTATGTCTAAAATAAAATCAACTAGGGAGTGGAGACCCTATATTGGAAAGGCGACTAGGGAGTGAAGACCCTATGTCTAAAAATAAACTCAACTAGGGAGTGGAGACCCTATGTTGGAAAGGCAACTAAGGAGTGAAGACCCTATATCTAAAATAAAATCAACTAGGGAGTGGAGGCCCTATGTTGGAAAGGCGACTAGGGAGTGGAGATCCTATGTCTAAAAATAAACTTAACTAGGGAGTGGAGACCCTATGTTGGAAACACGACTAGGGAGTGGAGACCCTATGTCTAAAAATAAACTTAACTAGGGATTGAAGACCTTATGTTGGAAAAGCAGGCTAGGGAGTGGAGACCCTATGCCTAAAATAAAATCAACTAGGGAGTGGAGACCCTATGTTGGAGAAACATAACTAGAGATTGGGGACCCTAGGCTACCATTTTTTCTGAATTTTTCTTATTATTTTTTTTCATTTTTTTATTTCATAGAATGAGTAATGCGGGAAAGAATTTTGGAGGGGACTTCCCTTTATGGATTGTTGCTACAAAGTTGTTTCTAGCCCTTGCACAGTTTCTTTTGGTTGCACCTGCTTCTTACAAGGTTGCTTTAGATTGCACCTGTTTCATGTTTTCAAACAAAGAACAATAGTTAGTTTGAAACGGTGGTTGGTTTTGTGGTCTTGATTGTTCCAATCACTTGATCTCGGCCCGGCTTCTTTGATGAAGATCTCAATTGCAACTGCTCGTTTCCTGGGGACCGATTTCATTTCAGGCCCTGAGAACCTCTGGTTTTTTCCAGATTTTGCCATGACGGTTGGTCGGTGGAACTTAACCTTTTCGACTTTATTTTGCCTTCGTAGGCCTTTCCCTTTTGACTTCCTTTTTTCTTTTTTTTTCTTCTTTTGTTTTTTTTTAAAAAAACTTCAGATCATTGGGAGACTTTTGGCTCCTCAAACTTTGCTGCAATGGCTAGTCGCGTGGGACTTAGCCTTTTCCAACTTTATTTCGCCTTCATAGGCCTTTCATTTCTGGCTTTTTCTTCCAACTTCAATTTCAGATCATTTGGGTACCTTGGCTTTTCAAACCCTTGCCAAGACGGTTAGCCACATGAGACTCAACCTTTTCAACTTCATTTGCCTTTATAAGCACTTCAATTTGATTTTCTCCTTCCGAGAGTTTTGAATTCGAAGCATCGTCCGCCATGGCCAGTCGAGGTCGACTTGATGCCCCTGACAAGGCTGGGTGCCTTTTTGCACATGAGCTCGTATCAAACGAAAGCCCTGTAAATCAATCTTGCTATCTCTTCTTTGTCTTAGTTTCAGAATAGAGTTAGACCGAAAGGGATTAAAATAAAAGTAAACCAAGGATAGGAAAGTGAATTTAAAGAGAAGTGTCCCTTTCGGGGAGGAAAGAAGGACTTATCTGGAGTGCATGCAGACTTCAATAGACTTGACATGCTTCTTGGAATGGATACCCAATCTGTGCAGCCATCCAATTCTCACAAAACCCTTCATAATCCATATCTCAAAATCGAGGAACCTTGCCAGGACTCTTGTCCATGCCGATGATCTTAAAGAATTCCATCTTTTCGACCAATGGCGCCCTTTGCGGGATTTCGCCAATTGACCTTTCTCATTTTTTTTCTCACCGTCGCCTTATAGTGCTCTTTATGAGTTTTCACTAACAAGACTCTCTCATTTTCAATTTTTCTGCTCACCATCGCCTTACGGTACCCGTGAGTTTTCACCAATAAGACTCTCTCATTTTATTTTTCTCATCTTGATTGTATTGGATCCAAATAGCTGCGTTCTCCGATTCTTGAACATTCTCACTGATTGATCGGAAAGACTTGAACAAGGTTCGGGGTAAAAGGAATTTGGATCGAATTACAACTTTGGAACCATTCAGGCGAGATCATCGCCGAACCATTACAACATCTGCCCCAATTTCACTTTTGGGGGAATTTGGATTTTTGTTTTGGTGTGACTGAACCCCAAAGAGAGGCTGCCTATGTATCCTTTAGGAATCAAGTTGAACGTAGTTCAGGGAAACTTTTGTTTTTGTTGATTTTGTTGTTTTCCTTTTGTTTTGATTTGAATTTCTTTTTTACAAACGTTTTCAGGTTCCAAAGAGGGTAATGAAAGAAAGGTAACTGATTCAAAGGGTTAGCAAATGATTGGAGTGTTTGGGGTAGCGAGAATGAAAACCTTCGTCATTCCAATCGGATAGTATCAGTGCTGCAGAAAGATTAAACATAGTACCTTTTGACTGCGTCTGCATTTACAGCTATTTTGGGATCATTTCCTTCATGTCGCCCAAGTACAATGCCCCTTTTAGCAACAACTTTCTTATAATGTACGGGCCCTTTCAGTTGGGAGCAAACTTTCCTTTTGCTTCCTTGTGATGAGGGAGAATATATCTCAACACGAGTTGCCCCACTTCAACGCTCCTAGGCCGCACTTTCTTGTTGTAGGCACGGGCCATTCTTTGTTGATACAACTGCCCGTGACAAACTGTGGTCATCTGCTTTTCATCGATCAGGGTTAACTGTTCTAGATGAGTTTTGACCCACTCACTGTCCTCAATCTCAACTTCAACAATAATCCGAAGAGAAGGGATTTCAACTTCTGCGGGTATTATGGCTTCAGTGCCATAAACCAAAAGATATGGGGTTGCTCCGACTAATGTGCGCATAGTTGTGCGATATCCCAACAATGCAAATGGCAACTTTTCATGCCATTGCCTGGAACTTTGGATAATCTTCCTAAGAATCTTCTTGATGTTCTTGTTTGCTATTTCGACAACACCATTAGCTTTGGGCCGATAAGGGGTAGAATTTCGATGCGTGATCTTAAACTGCTCACATATCTCCCTCATCAAGTGACTATTCAAGTTTGCAGTATTATCCGTAATGATAGTTGCAGGAATACCAAAACGACAAATGATATTGGAGTACACGAAGTCTACCATTGCTTTCTTAGTGACAGCTTTGAGAGTGACTGCCTCAACCCATTTTGTGAAGTAATCAATGGCAACTAATATGAATTTATGCCCATTTGATGCTTTTGGCTTGATCGGCCCAATGACATCCATACCCCAAGCTACGAATGGCCACCGTGCTGACATAGGATGCAGTTCTGTGGGTGGTACATGAATCAGATCACCGTGCACCTGACACTGATGACATTTTCGGACGAAACGGAAGCAATATTTTTCCATAGTCATCTAGTAATAGCTTGCTCGAAGGATCCTCTTTGCTAGGACGTATCCATTCATGTGGGGTCCACACACCCCTGCGTGCACTTCATGCATGATTCTTCCGGACTTTTCAGCATCCACACATCTTAACAAGTTGAGATATGGAGTTCTTTTGTACAAGACCTCTCCACTCAATAAAAATCCGCTGACAAGCCTTCTAATGGTTCTCTTTTGGTCTCCATTGGCTTGCTCGGGATATTCCTTTGTTTTCAGAAATCTCTTAATATCATGATACCATGGCTGAACATTTGGTTCCACCTCAACCGTATTGCAGTAACCATGCCTTTCCCGGATCTGGATTTCCAACGGGTCAATGTGGAGATTGCCTGGATATGGCAACATCGAGGCCAAAGTAGTGAGTGCATCAGCTAACTCATTGTGAAAACGAGGAATGTTCCTAAACTCGACTGACTTGAACCTCTTACTAACATCTTCCACATGTTGCCTGTATGGAATAAGCTTGACATCCCGAGTTTCCCATTCACCTTGAGCTTGTCAGATAATCAAGTCCGAATCTCCCATGATCAACAATTCTTCCACATCTTGGTTGATTGCCATATTCATACCCATAATGTAGGCTTCATACTCGGTAGTGTTGTTTGTATAGAAAAACCGAAGCCGGGATATGGCTGGATAGTGCTGACCAGTGGGTGAGATAAAAATTGCCCCGATCCCAACACCTTTTGCGTTCACAGCTCCATCAAAGAACATTTTTCAAGCATTGGTGTCTTCTAAAATTACCTCGACTGAGTTCACCTCCTCGTCCGGGAAGTAGGTACTCAAAGGCTGATATTCATCATCAACATGGTTTTCAGCTAGGTGATCAGCTAAAGCTTGGGCTTTCATTGCCGTGCGGGTGACATATATTATGTCAAACTCGGTGAGCAAGATTTGCCATTTTGCTAACCTCCCCGTGGGCATCGGTTTTTGGAATATGTACATCAAAGGATCTATCCTGGTGATGAGATAACTGGTGTAGGCCAGCAAGTAATGCCTAAGCTTCTGAGCGATCCAAGTTAGAGCGTAGCAAGTCCTTTCCAACAAAGTGTATTTGGCTTCATAACTGGTGAACTTCTTGCTTAGATAGTATATTGCCTGTTCTATCTTTCCGGTCATATCATGTTGCCCAAGAACGCACCCAAAGGAATTTTCCAATACTGTCTAATATAAAAACAAAGGCCTCCCAGGTTCAGGTAGGACCAAGACTGGCAGATTTGACAGATATTCTTTGATTTTGTTGACAACTTTTTGACACTCATTTGTTCATTTAATCGCCGCATCTTTCTTCAACAGCTTGAATATGGGCTCACAGGTAGAAGTCAACTGACCAATGAACTGGCTGATGTAATTCAACCTTCCCAAAAAACTCATAACCTCTTTCTTGGTTCTCGGAGGAGGCAAATCCCGAATAGATTTTATCTTTATTGGATCCAGCTCGATGCCCCTCCGACTGATTATAAATCCCAAGAGTTGCTATACGGAACCGCAAATGCACATTTAGCTAGATTTAGCTTCAGGTCATACTTGCACAGCCACTCAAAGAACTTTATCAAGTCCCGAACATGGTCATCCTGTATTTTGGATTTGATGATCACATCGTCCACATACACCTCGATTTCTTGGTGCATCATGTCATGAAAGATGGTAGTCATAGCTCTCATGTACGTTGTCCCGGCGTTCTTCAAACCAAAAGGCATGACCCTGTAACAATAGATGCCCCAGGGTGTGGTGAAGGCTGTCTTTTCCGCATCTTCTTCATCCATCAAGACCTGATGATATCCGGCATAACAATCCACAAAAGATTGTATCTCATGTTTGGCACAATTATCAAAGAGGATGTGGATGTTTGGCAAAGGGAAGTTTTCCTTGGGACTTGCTTTGTTCAGATCCCGATAATCAACACATACTCGTGTTTTCCTATCTTTCTTTGGTATGGGAACCACATTAGCCAGCCATGTGGTACATCGGACCACTCGGATCACCCTCGCCTTCAACTCTTTTGTGACCTCTTCTTTGATCTTATCACTGATATCCGTTTTGAACTTCCTTTGTTTTTGCTGGACAGGGGGATAATCAGGGTAAGTCGGCAACTTGTGGACCACCAGATCAACACTTAGTCCTGGCATATCATCATAGGACCAAGCAAACACATCTTTGAATTCGAACAAAAGTTAGATCAATGCATCCCTGGTTCTTTTATCCGTATGAATGCTTGTCATAGTTTCTTGGACCTCTTCATAACTACCCAAATTAACCGGCTCGGTTTCATTTAAGTTTAGCTTAGGTTTATTCTCGAATTGTTCCAATTCTTGGTTTATTTCCCTAAAAGCCTCTTCTTCATCATATTCTGGTTCTTGATTCATTATTTCACAATTAGACAATGTGTTTGGATCTATGTATGAAGTCCGCAAGCATGTTATGTTATTTAAATCCGCATTATTAGAACTGAAAGAAGAAATAAGAAAAAGTAACAAAAATCAGAAAGAATAAAGAGAGATTCATGAATGATGAAATATTGATTTCATTTCATTGAATTTGAAGATAACAGGGTTTACATCGGAATTTAAAGACAGTAAACTAAAAGAAACATCCGAGTTACACCCTGGAATAACTCATGATATATAAAAAGTGGCAAGACTGGACTACCGGGATTCCTACCTGACTGGGAACGGAGTAACCTTCCAGTTTTGCAACTTGGCATTGGGCCCCATATACAACACCTCGTGGTGCTCGAGCCTTCTCCCAGCTAGACCATGTGGGTTTCATACATCATCTGCCTCATGGCTCCACATATGTCCTCAATTTCCTCGGCCGTGAATCATCTTCTTCGTTGTACTTGGTCCTGACAAATATCTTGTAGAGATGTGGAACCGGCTGAGGTAAAACCCAACCATTGCTCTTTCGTTCATTTGCCCATGTCACATCAGTTTCTATGGTGTGAAAGCCCACACTGAAGAACTTCTCGCTGGCAGGTAAAGTGATAGGTTCTGTGATACCTTGCAATGATGCCCTGAGTCCCTTCCCAAGCTTATAACCATGCTTGATCATTTCAGTAGCGACCATGATGGACGCATTTGACAAAAAAGGTTGAGGACGCGGGCTTCCCTCCTCACATTGATTTGCGACCACAACCTCGAAAGCTTGATAGACTATATGTTCGCTACCTTCCCTAGCTTTGAGACATGGGACTGACGGGTCCCGGTAAATTGACTGCTTGTCCTCTCCGTGGACTACAATCTCCTGGTCTTCATATTTAAATTTCACTATCTGGTGGAGAGTGGAAGGTACGACCCCTGCCGCGTGAATCTAAGGCCATCCCAAAAGGATATTATAAGAAGTGTCCATGTCTAGGACCTGAAAGGTCACCTCGAAATCCATAGGACCAATAGTCAAAATCAAATCGATCTCACCTATGGTGTCTCTCTTGATGCCTGTCACACCTCTTTTTTCCGCACCAGGGAGGGCGCGAGGGAGTTTTTTCCAATTAAAGGACAATCGAAACGGGATTGGTTTAATTATTTCAGAGTCGCCACTTGGGAGATTTAGGGTGTCCCAAGTCACCAATTTTAATCCCGAATCGAGGAAAAGAATGACTCCATATTACAGTCTGCGTACCAGAAATCTGGATAAGGAATTCTGTTAACCCGGGAGAAGGTGTTAGGCATTCCCGAGTTCCGTGGTTCTAGCACGGTCGCTCAACTGTTATATTCGGCTTGATTATCTGATTTTATACAAGTGTGAACTTATGTGCAAAATTTAACTTTTAAACCGCTTTTGTCATTTACCGTTTTTATCAAGAATTGCAACGTTGTGAAAACGTATCTCGAACCGCGTTACAATCAATGTACCCGTGGTCATCGACACACTTTGACTCCGTTGGGATTTGGATTTGGGTCACATCAATGTGCACCCGAGTTTAAGGAAATAAAATTATTAAAGGCGCGCCTAAAGCGGCTAGCGTATTTATTTTGGGTAGGACCGTGGAATTTTACTAAACGGTCCGTCCCGGAATCTAAATATTTAATACATATATTTTGTGAGGGCCCCGCAATTTATCCCTTTTATTTGGCGAGGCTCATCTCATTTTATTCTTTATTATTATTATTATTTTTTTTATTTTTTTTTATTTTTTTTTAAAAGGATGCCATTTTTATGTCTTTAACAATACTAAAACTTACGGCCTCTTTACAACTAAAATCTCATGACTTGTTAGAAGTTTAATAAAAGGAGTTTAGTGAATGAGTGTTTCGGTAGTAGTAACAGCCTGCACTAATACTATTTTTTTTCGAATGACCTAAGTATTTAATACATATATTTTGTGAGGGCCCCACAATTTGTCCCTTTTATTTGGCGAGGCTCGTCTCATTTTATTTTTTTATTAGAATTTGCAACGTCATGGAAATGCATCTCAGGCCACGTCACAGTCAATGTACCCGTGATTAGAGACACATTTCGATTTCGTTGAGATTTGGATTTGGGTCACATAAATGTGCACCCGAGTTTAGGGAGATAACATTATTAAAGGCGCGCCTAAAGCAACTAGCGCATTATTACTTTTGGGGAGGGCCGTGAAATTTGTTAAACGGCCCATCCCGGAATCTAAGTATTTAATACATATATTTTGTGAGGGCCCCGCAATTTGTCCCTTTTATTCGGCGAGGCTCGTCTCATTTTATTCTTTATTATTATTATTATTATTTTTATTATTTTTATTTTTTTTAAAAGGATGCCATTTTTATGTCTTTAACAATACTAAACCTTACGGCTTCTTTACAACTACAATCTCATAACTTGTCAAGATTTGATAAAAGGAGTTAAGCGAATGAGTGTTTTGGGCGTAGCAACAACAGGTACTAATACTAATTTTGTCCAAGTACACTAAGACAATGAAGGGACGAGCGAATCAACGTCAAACTGTGTCTTGGGACTACTAATACAACTAAATCAAATGACATCAAGTAAACGATAATAACATAACACAAAAATGAACTAAAATGCATACGGTGAAACATAAGCAGAAAATTATCATATCAATCGATATATTGCAACTTCGAACATTGAACGTAAAATTTCTTTACCCAATAAATCGAGGCTTACTAACCTGAATAAACAGAAATGCGTAGAGCCATGGACCGAACCTCAACATCGACTTCACCGAACAAACTCGACGCGCCGAACCTCGACGAACAAAGATGACCTCAACGCACTGCACGACGACAGTGAAAGAACAATGATAACATGGCTGATTGGTTGTCGTGTTTGGACAGTACAGCTGAAGCAGTGGTGTTTGGACGGTGTCGATGGAGATTGGAGGAGAAGGAGTGGTCGTGGGCTTTGTCGATTCTGCCGGTGGTCGACGGAGGTGGGAGTTGGTTGCGACGGGCTGTCGGGAAGGTCGTGTTGGGCAGTGGTTCAGGTTGGTCGTGGGTAGAGGACCTAAGGTTGCGACGATGATCGGGGGACGGAGAGGGAGCTGGTGGGTGGTGGTTATGGCGTGGAGGTGACGGGGTGGTTTGATGGATGGGTTGTTGTCGTTGAAGATGGTGTTTGAGAAGGTGGTGAGTGGTCGAGTCGGGGTTGGGGGAAGGTGACGGACTGGTTGACGTCGAAGGTTATGGCGTCGTTTGGTGAGTTGAAGAAGAGGACGACGGTTAGGGGGTCCGGTGGTTTTTGTGTTCGAGGGGGGTGCTGGAGAAGGTGACGGACTGGTTATGGATGCGGGTGGTTTCAGGCGATGGAGGAGGCTGGTCGGAGGAGGGTGGTTGCCTGGAGGTTTTGGCGATGGGAGTCCCTGGAGTTTTCTTCCTTTTTTCTTTTTTAAGAAGAAAGAGGAACAGTAGTATATGTTTTCAAAATTCTCCACAGTCCGTTTTCGTTGGTCCCCTTCTTTTCAAATTCAGTCCGTGTTTTTGTAATACAATGCCCATGAAAATGAGCCCCACGCGTGGTGGGGTTCAAGGCATATGTCCCCCACGCGTGGTGGGGTTCCCCACGTGTCCTGGACACGGTTTATTATGGGCTAGGTCCGAAAATTAGGCCTAAAACCGGGTAGTTTAAACCCGAATATTATTCTTTTGCCCGGACCCGAGAAATAGGAACACGTTGCTTAACTAGTCCTATGTAAGCAAAATAACTACCAAAAATAAGACTAGTATTTAAACAAAACTATATATTTTTAAATATTTTTCAAGATTTAAAATAGCTACAAAAATATTAATAAAACTATTTTTTTGCAATTTTCGTTTTTAAATATTAAGATAAAATATGAGGTAATATTTTTGTATTTTTCAAAGTTAAAAATGACTATAGAATATTAATAAAACTATTTTTTGTAATTTTCGTTCTTTAATAAAGACAAAAATATGGCGTAATATTTTTGTATTTTTTCAAAATTATAATGACTGCAAACATTAATAGAACTATATTTTTGTAATTTTCGAATTTATATAAAGTACCAAAATAAAGTACAATTTTTGTATTTTTCAAGTTTATGAGAAATACATAAACTAAAATTTATATATATATATTTTGAAATTTTTCTTTTTGCAACGAAATAAAGTAAAAAAATAGTTAAAATAGCTATACTAGACCCAATTTCACATATTCACGCTAAAAATGTGAAAATTCTCGGGGAGGGTCAAAAATCACGTGCTTACAGCTGCCCCTCTTTGACTGGAAACACGAAGAGTTTTCCGACAAAGAACGACTAGACGTGTTTTTGACCCGACCATTACTTGGACGGACTACACTTAAGGAAAGGGAGGGAATGTGACCGAGCCCTGGTATCTGAGCTGCCTACATATCCTTGGTTATACAGGAATCAGGCCACGTGTAGTTCGGGAATGAGAGAGATGGTAGAGTGTACCGAGGTGAAGAGCCGATCGAGGTGCCGTTCCGTTGAGGTTCCGGTCCGCGGTCCTGTCATTACAACAAAAATGAAAACTGAAAAAGACTAACTAAGCCTATCAGCTACTAGTTACAAGGATTCCTATCTCTTAAGTCTTCTGAAACTTGGTCTTGAGTCTTGAATGGTGCTTCATACAGACTTTGGATTTGAACCTTGATACTTGCTAGTTGTAGGCGCTAGTTCTTGAGCAGATTACATCCGTTCTCCACTTCCGTGCTTCGGATTCATTCATTTTTTTTTTGTGACTAGCTTTTGTTGATCCTCTCAGACTGTTGACTCGCATTCTTGGGGCGAGCTTCTTGTTGCTTCTATCTTGGATTGAGTGCTGGGGATTTTTGTTGTAGCCTTCTGCCTTCCAATGGGTTACGGCTTGACTTTGAACGATCCCGCTGTTCTACAGGCGGACCCCTAACTTCTTCAATCTTTGACATATAACAATCTTCTGCTCTACAGGCAGGCCCCTGACAATCAAAACAAACAAAACAAACAAAATTTCCTAACCCAGTTTGCACTGGGAAGGTTTGTGAGTCGTTAGCAAAATCGTAGCCCACTGATACTACTGGTGCAGTGCTGAGAGTGAACTAAACACTAGATTAGGATGTATTCCCTTGTTATGCAGGTGGGCGCCTAACTTCAATGCTTGAAATGTAAGGACTGAAATGTATTCCTCTCGTTAGACAGGTGGGCGCCTGGCTTTAGGAAAATGACTCTTTTTTTTTCAAAATGTTTTTTTTAGTATCTTAGGAGAAAGATTCATCAGACTAAGATTTTGATCCTAGGAGAAGGTTCGTCAGACTAGGTCTCTATCTCAGGAGAAAAATTCATCGGACTAAGATTTTGATCCTAGGAGAAGGTTCATCAGACTAGGTCATTTTGTTTTTTTGGTTATCTTAGGAGAAAGATTCATCAGACTAAGATTTTGATCCTAGGAGAAGGTTCATCAGACTAGGTCATTTTTGTTTTTTGGTTATCTTAGGAGAAAGATTCATCAGACTAAGATTTTGATCCTAGGAGAAGGTTCGTCAGACTAGGTCTCTATCTCAGGAGAAAAATTCATCGGACTAAGATTTTGATCCTAGGAGAAGGTTCATCAGACTAGGTCATTTTGTTTTTTTGGTTATCTTAGGAGAAAGATTCATCAGACTAAGATTTTGATCCTAGGAGAAGGTTCATCAGACTAGGTCTTTTCTTTTTGTTATCTTAGGAGAAAAATTCATCAGACTAAGATTTTGATCCTAGGAGAAGGTTCATCAGACTAGGTCTTTTCTTTTTGTTATCTTAGGAGAAAGATTCGTCAGACTAAGATTTTGATCCTAGGAGAAGGTTCGTCAGACTAGGTCTCTACCTTAGGAGAAAAATTCATCAGACTAAGATTTTGATCCTAGGAGAAGGTTCATTAGACTAGGTCTTGTTTGTTTTTTGGTATCTTAGGAGAAAGATTCATCAGACTAAGATTTTTCTTTTTTTTTCTTGAAAAACAACTTAGGAGGAAATGCATCTCCTATGGGTAAAACTTAACTTTGAGGAAGTGCGTCTCCTGTGGGTACAATAAACTTAGGAAGTGCGTCTCCTATTGGGGATAACTGTTTTTAGGAAGTGCGTCTCCTACTGGTAAAAACTTGCTTAGGAAGTGCGTCTCCTATTGGGCGCAATAAACTTAGGAAGTGCGTCTCCTACTGGTGAAACTAAACTTAGGAAGTGCGTCTCCTATTGGTACAATGGATCTAGGAAGTGCGTCTCCTATTGGTAAAACTTAACTTAGGAAGTGCGTCTCCTATTGGTAAAACTTAACTTAGGAAGTGCGTCTCCTATCGGTGAAACTTTTTAGGAAGTGCGTCTCCTACTGGTACAATGGATTTAGGAAGTGCGTCTCCTATGGTGAAACTGAACTTTAGGAAGTGCGTCTCCTACGGTGAAACATATCTTAGGAAGTGCGTCTCCTATTGGTGAAACTGAAACTTAGGAAGTGCGTCTCCTATTGGTGAAATTATTTTTTAGGAAGTGCGTCTCCTATTGGGTGAAATCAACTTAGGAAGTGCGTCTCCTATGGGTACACTGAACTTAGGAAGTGCGTCTCCTATTGTAAAACTGAACTTTAGGAAGTGCGTCTCCTATTGGGTAAAACTAAAACAATCTTAGGAGGAAATGCATCTCCTATGGGTAAAGACGTGGAATGTATGCCTCTGTTATCTGGGCGGGCTCCCAACTTCAATACTTGAAACGTAAAGACTGAATGTATGCCTCTATTATCTGGGCGGGCTCCCAATTTCAACACTTAAAAATAAAGACTGAATGTATGCCTCTGTTATCTGGGCGGGCTCCCAATTTCAACACTTGAAAATAAAGACTGAATTTATGCCTCTGTTATCTGGGCGGGCTCCCAACTTCAACACTTGAAAATAAAGACTGAAACCAACATATCCTATTTGAGGGCGGATGAACCCAACATATCCTATTTGAGGGCGGATGAACCCAACATATCCTATTTGAGGGCGGATGAACCCAACATATCCTATTTGAGGGCGGATGAACCCAACATATCCTATTTGAGGGCGGATGAACCCAACATATCCTATTTGAGGGCGGATGAACCCAACATATCCTATTTGAGGGCGGATGAACCCAACATATCCTATTTGAGGGCGGATGAACCCAACAGATCCTATTTGAGGGCGGATTAACCCAACAGATCCTATTTGAGGGCGGATGAACCCGACAGATCCTATTTGAGGGCGGATGAACCCGACATATCCTATTTGAGGGCGGATGAACCCAACATATCCTATTTGAGGGCGGATGAACCCGACAGATCCTATTTGAGGGCGGATGAACCCGACAGATCCTATTTGAGGGCGGATGAACCCGACATATCCTATTTGAGGGCGGATGAACCCGACATATCCTATTTGAGGGCGGATGAACCCGACAGATCCTATTCGAGGGCGGATTAACCCAACAGATCCTATTTGAGGGCGGATGAACCCAACAGATCCTATTTGAGGGCGGATGAACCCAACAGATCCTATTTGAGGGCGGATTAACCCGACAGATCCTATTTGAGGGCGGATGAACCCAACATATCCTATTTGAGGGCGGATGAACCCAACAGATCCTATTTGAGGGCGGATGAACCCAACATATCCTATTTGAGGGCGGATGAACCCAACAGATCCTATTTGAGGGCGGATGAACCCAACATATCCTATTTGAGGGCGGATTAACCCAACAGATCCTATTTGAGGACGGATGAACCCAACAGATCCTATTTGAGGGCGGATTAACCCAACATATCCTATTTGAGGGCGGATGAACCCAAAATGTCTTTAAGACTTGAAAATGTCTTACCTCGAATACTTGCTGGGGATTGGGATGAATTTTCCTTTTCTACCTTCCCCATTTTTTATTATTATTCTTTTTTTTATTCCTTTTTGTTTTTGTTTTGTTTTTGCATAGCTTCTTCCTTCAAAGACTACCTCCCTTGATTTACTTACCTGTTGGGGGGTAAAATGTTATCAGCTGGGGGTACCTGACTTCCAGAAAATTTTCTAAATGGAAGGAAAATTTTCTGCCCCAGTTTGATAATATCCCTTGTGGCATGCGTTTCTGCCTCAATGCCATTTCCCTTACCTGTTTCAAATCAAACAAAATTGTTAGTTTAAAACATGGTGGTTGGTTGTGATACTCCCAACGGGATGGCTTTTCCTTTTTTCCTTCCTTGCTTTGCGTTGCACAACTTGTTGGGGATGATATTATGTGCTGGGGATAATCCCTTCCTGCTGGGGGATATCCCTCTTCTTTTGTGGCATAGCTTGGAAACTGGCATTTCCCCGACCTTTTAGTCTAGTATGGATTTCGCCAAATCATGCTCACTGCTCTCCTTGCTTTGTTCACGGGCCTTGTCTTTGAGGTTTATAACCTTGGTTTTGGCAAGGATATCCCTCTTGACGCTCGTCAATCCTTTTGTCAATTCCCTTTTGCTGGGGATATCTTTTTTGACACTGGCCTCGCGCTTGTTCCTCGCTGACTATACCATTTGGATATACTAGTCAGATCTCATCTTGGAAAGCTGATGGCATATTTTGAAGTCATTTCATACTTGTTCTGACCGGACAGACTCTATTGGGGAAATTTTTTATGAAAGGAGAAAGATAACAGAAACAAAATAAAAGACAAAGGAAACGATGACTCTTTTACAAAAGAAACTATAAATAAAAACCCTATCAAATGCAGATACCGACTCTAATGGCCATGACATGCATATGGGGCCTATCCTTTACCGTCAATCATCTTTCAAGATCCTCAATTGGTGATTCCCCATCTGATTCTTAATCTTATTCGACTTGCAGTGCCCGAAGGGTTTTCACTATCAAGTCTCTCTCATTTTTGGCTTTTCTCTCAGCTTTCATCGCCTTATGGTGCCTGTGAAGGTTTTCACCGATAAGACTCTCTCATTTGTAACACTTTTTAGCTGGGGATTTGGAGTGTCGCCGGTATGACTCTTTCTGCTGGAGATTAGAGTCCTTTCTGCTGTGGAACAGAATGTTATGTTCGCCGGTAAGACAACATTTGTCTGACTTGGCATCTTTTGAAGACTGATCGGAAGGTCTTTCTTTGGACCGTAATGTGGGTTTTGGATAGGGCTAGAAAGAAAAAGGTATTAAAGGCTCAAAAATACATTAATTTTGGGTTATTAATTACAACTTTCGGAATTAGATTTATTTACAACAAACGCAACTTTTGCCCCAGTTTCTTGCTTGGGGATATTTTAATTGATTTTTTCATTTTTCTTTCCAAACTATGACCGAGCCGTGAAGCGCCTACGTATCCTCTTTGAGGAATCAGGTCAAACGTAGTTCCCAATTCCTCTTTTTCATTTGATTCCTTTTTTTCTTTGTTATCAATTTTCTTTTCTTTTCTTTCGTTTTGTTGTTTTCTTTTCTTTCTTTTTTTTCTTTAGTTTACCTGCCGCGCTTGCGTATTCTATTCGTTGCTACTAATTCCGAACGAGGGGTATGAAAGGAAAATAAATAAGGCTCAAAAGGGGTTAACGAAGGATAAAGTGTTTGGGTAGCAGAACAAAATGCCTTCGTCATTCCAGTCTTCAAAACATGCCTAGTGCAAACAACACAATTTAAATTTGTAGTCTCTTCTGATGGTGCTGGTCTTGACAATTATATTCAACATCTGTTTGTTCATTTGTCACTTCTAAAGCACCGTTGGGCGACACTCTCATTCTCATTATTATGAACGACCCTCATGCCAATTTAGGCGAATCTTTCTTTAACGGTTTTCTTTGTGTTTAACTTGCCCCAGTTCCACATGACTCGAGCTCTGAATAATCTCAAACCGTCCTTATTTTCTTTAAATGGTCTGATCGCCTTTCCAGGGTTTTATGATTAACTTTAAAGACTAGGCCCAAAGTGTGTGCGCATGTCATGTCCCTAGAATCGGCATTGAACGAAATGATAAAAGGACTAAACAAAAGACGACTGGAACTAACAAAAGACCGACTTTGTATTAGACTACCGGCGAAATGGTTTGAATAATAAAACAAACAAAACAACCAGAATAAAATCCTAACACAAATTGGACAAAATTTAAACAAACTGTTATGACAAAATGGAAAGATAAGAAGGTTTGACACAGGACAAAATCCCAATTACAACCTTAATAATCCGAACAACAGAAATGACCACAAAATAAGCCACCACAAGCTTCTCTCTTGCTGACCAAGGAAACGAAGCGTCCTCCCACTTTATCAAAAACTGGCATCTTAGCCACTGAGCTTCGCATCAGTATTGTCGAGACCATTACCAGTTTCAACCTCATCAACCTCCGTCGGCAAGTTCTCGAGGGGGTTCGAGTGCTCCATGTCACTGTTATTGATCACAATCCGCCCTTCTTGGATCATTCTTTCTATTTCTCTTTTCAAATCCCGACAGCTTTCAACATTGTGCCCCTGGACATTGGAATGGTATTCACACCTTTTAGAAGGGTCAAAGCTTCTTGCACGTGGGTCCACACGATTTGGAGGAATAGGTGCAATCATGTCATGATTCTTTAATTTCTCAAATAAGCTTTCATAGGACTCTCCTATTGGTGTAAAATTATCTTTCAACCTTTGTTCCCCTTTATACCACTGGCTTGGCTGTGGGTTATAGGGCACCTGAAAATTTTGTGGAGACTTCTGGAGATTTTGTGATACTCGTGCTCGCCTCCTGGGGTGTTTTGGTGGCTGGACAACATACTGAGGTGGAGCGACAGAGTATTGAGCGTCCTGAGGTGGATAATACTGCTCAGGGGAGCCATAGAAAATTTGAGGAGGCTGCTCATACCCTCGAGATGTTCTCCTGGGACCTCTTCTAGACCCTGATGTCATCATGATTTCTTCAATCTCCTCATTTGTGCCGCTAAGATTATCTGACTCAACCCGGACAGCCTGAGTTGCGGCCTTAAGAACAGCTTGACTTATAATTTTGCCTGTCTTAAGACCATTCTCTACCATTTCTCCAATTTTGATTGCTTCCGAGAAGGTTTTGCCAACTGCGGACACCATGTTTTGAAAGTAATCTGGCTCTTGCGCTTGAAGGAAGACAGTAATTAGCTCGTGGTCATCCATGGGTGGCTTAACTCGAGCTGCTTGCTCTCTCCATTTTATGGCATATTCCCTGAAACTTTCACTTGGTTTCTTCTTCAGGTTTGAAAGGGAAATGCGGTCTGGGGGAATGTCGATGTTGTATTGGAACTGTCTGACAAAGGCCTGTGCCATGTCATCCCAGACATACCAGCGAGACGTGTCTTGATCCATAAACCATTCGGAGGCTACTCCCGTAAGGCTTTCCACAAAATAAGCCATCAACAATTTTTCATTTCTTCCTGCCCCTCTCAGTTGATTGCAATACCTTTTCAGGTGGGCTATGGGATCTCCATGTCCATCGTACTTTTCAAATTTTGGAGTCTTGAAACCAGGCGGCAAGTGGACATCGGGGAATATACATAGATCTTTGAAGGCAACACTCTTTTGGCCTGCCAACCCTTGCATGTTTTCCAACCATTGTTCTAAGCTTTTCACTCTTCGGGTCATTTCTTCCTGTACCATCTTTCGGGCAGGCTTCTCAGTTTTTGCAGCAAGATCAAACGAGTACGAGTGGTACTCAGGAGAGTGGTACTGCTCTTGTTGTGTCGCAAATTGTGACTCATGACGAGGAACCTTCCCACTCTGAGTCTCTGGAGCACTTGTAACAGCTTCGACGTTAGTTGTCATTTTCTTTGAGGCACAAACCAACCACCTCAACTTTCTTCACAATTCAAAACCAAATATGTTAGAATGGACTCAGTCGGTCCTTATTATTATCAATATATATATATTTATTTTTATTTTTATTTTTTTACCTTTGTTTTTCTTTTTCTTTTTTTTTCTCTCTTTTTTATCATTTTTTTGTGTGTGTGGTCGAATCTTATGGAGATTGCCTACGTATCATGACCCCGCATGAATCAGACCTTGCGTAGTTCGGACCAATAAAAGATAAACAATAATAAACACACATTTTTTTTTGGAATTTCCAACTTTCAAATTAAAACAAACTTGATTGCAAAAGTTTAAAAACTAACTAACAGACTTTTGACAAGAGACAACAAACGGACTCGAAACTCAAAATAATTCGCATACTCTAATCAACAATTACAAACTCAAAAACGAACGGCCAGTTCCTTTCCCCGTTTGCCAAATGAAACCAAACGGTTATTCTTTGCAAATGTGGCCCCTTCCAAATTTCATATAAATTTTGAGGCCGGGGAGGATTATTTTATGACACTTTACAAATTTGTCCATTCTTTTACGAAAATAACCTTTGACAATTGAAAGATACTCTAAGGCTATTTTGGCAAGAACGGTTTAAGACGCGGCCGAAGCTGGCTCGGCTTATTATGACAAAAGACGGTATTCACATGACCGCTGACTCTTTGATTTTTTTTTCTTTTCAAATTACAATAAAAGACTTGGCGTTGTAAACACGACCCTTCAGCGCCTCGGGGACGAAGATTTATAAGGCTGTGTGGGTCAACTTAGACCAAAAATTCTAAACATGACCCGAAGGTGGCTATTTATGCAAAGTCAGCCTTCCGGCGTCCCTTTCGGGAACATTCGGCTATTTATGACAAAACAGCATCACCTGACTTATTTATGACTCTTTTGTCGTTTTTCAAATTAGAAAACTCAATATTGCAAGCACGGCCTTTCAACGTCCCGTGGACGAAGATTTTTAAGGCTGTGTAGGTCAACTGGACCAAATCTTTTAAAAAAAAAATGACCCAAAAGTGGCTGTTTATGCAAAGTCAGCCTTCCGGCGTCCCTTTCGGGAACATTCGGCTATGTCTTGATAAAACAGCGTCACCCGACTTCTTTATGACAAAAATTAAAATTTGACATATATATATTTTTTATGATTATTATTTGTTTGTTTTTGGCTTTTTAGCAAAACGGTGGGGTTGGACCCGATGAGGGTTGCCTACGTATCTCACATCCGGTGAGAATCAAACCCGCGTAGTTCGGGCGAATAAACTATTTTTGAGAGGACCCTTTTCCATTTTCTATATTTTTTTTGTTTTTATTATTTTTCCCACAACAATCAAATAGACTATTATTTTTCATTCATAACAAACAAACAAATTAACGAAAAACATAAAACATTCCTTCTTCTTTGAGGAGGTGGGGTTGGACCCGATGAGGGTTGCCTACGTATCTCACATCCGGTGAGAATCAAACCCGCGTAGTTCGGTAAATGAACTACTTTAAAAGAAGAAAGGAAGCATTTTTTGATTGATTTTCTTTTTACAAGAAACACTTCTAAGATATATTTTTGAATTTTCATTTGCTCTTTTTTTCCTTCTAAAGAAGAAGAAGAAAATATTTTTTGGAATTTTACCTTTAATAAAAGAAATGCTTCTAACATGTTTTTTGAATTTTGAATTTTCTTTTCAGTTTTTGAAAGAAGAATCAAAATATTTTCGGATTTGTTTTTTTTTTATATTATATATATATATTTTTTTTATATTTTTTTTTTTTAAAAAAACAATTAGAATGACTTTCTAAAGAAGTCCATAATGGAAAATATTTTTGGATTTTTATTGTTTTGAAAATTGGGGGTCTAAAAACCTTTCTAGACTTTTTGGCAAGACAAATATTTTTGCAACAAATAAAGACATATATATATTTTTTTTTGGAAAATTAAAAAAACTTTTTGGATTTATATATATATACATATTTATTTGTGACAAATAGAGAGAGACTCTTTTATTTATTTTTTCATGGCAAAACAAACTATTTTTTTTCTATTTCTTTTTTGAAAGAACAATGATGATTTTTTTTCTATTTTTCCTTTGCTTTTAATATAACAAACTAATAAGACATTTTTTCATTTTCAAAATTTCGGCAGAGTTTCGATACCACTCGGACATTCGTTTTTTTTTTATTTTTAAAAATAAGTAGTTATGTCTCTACACTGTTATTTTCTCATTTTTTTCAAGTTTTTTTTTAATTTGTGGAAAATGACGAAGACATACAAAATCTTTTGAATTTCCATGCTTTGTTTTTTTATTTTTTATATTTATTATTATTTTCAGAAATGTGGCATGGGAAACATAAGGATGTCCAAGACATCTTGGATTTCGCAAATGTTCCCCGTGCGCTTTTCCCAACATGTGAAGCGTGGGGGACATAGGGAATTCCAAGACTTCTTGGATTCCACAAATGTTCCCTAGGTGCTTTTCCCAAAAATGGAGCGTGGGGGACATAGGGAATTCCAAGGCTCCTTGGATTCCATAAATGTTCCTCATGCTTTGATTAAAATAGCAACATGCTGGAAATGACCAAATGACCCATACGCCCTTGACTAAATACAACATGTAGCACATAGGATGCCGAAAGATTGTCTATTATTTTCAGGTTGCTTGTCCTAGACGGACCCAACCCCTATGTTGAGTCCCCTAAGTCAAATGCACATGATGCAAATAAACGTTCCTACTAGGGATCCGGCATGTGGCTTTGTTATACTAGGTTCAAAAACCTGGGTCGGTGTTCTAGACAGTGTACCCGAGCGGACAACTCGAGCTGAGGAAGGAGCTCCTTTCCGGGAACCAAAAGGCCAGCCGGCTTAGAAACTTTCCGAGCCTCTTTTATTCAGGGTATGACACTAACAGAATAGGGAGTCTCAACCAGTAAGCACATCCCCGGAGGTAAGAAGAGAAGGGTTTCGGCACAGTTTATATACAATTCAGATAATATCAAAGCGGTAAAAGACAACATTTAGTATGTTATGTCAAAACATGCAATATATATCGGATAATAAAGCCAAATATAACAATTATTCTAAGCTTGAATCCTGGAGCCCTGAACCAGTGGTTCTGGGTTTAATTTCCAGCAGCGGTTTTGTCATACTGGGTTTATAACCTGGGTATACGTTCTAGACTGTATACCCGAGCGGACAGCTCGAGCCGAGGGGGGCAGCGTACCGGGAATACAGAAGCTTCACCGGCTTAGCAACTTGTCCGAACCTCGTTCTAAATTGGGATTTGACACTATACAGAAAAGAAGTCGTACGAAGTACACCCTTCTTCATGATTCAGAAGACTCAGAAAGGATATGGGTTTCGGCACAGTTTATATACAGTTCAAATAATATCAAAGCGGTAAAAGCAGCATTTAACACATTAGGCTCAAACATGTAAAAATCAGATAATAGATAAAGCCAAATAATAACAATTATTTTAAGCTCGAATTCTTAACCCTGAACCAGTGGTTCTGGGTCATTCCCCAGCGGAGTCTCCAGAGCTGTCACACCTCCTTTTTCCGCACCCGGGAGGGCGCAAGGGAGTTTTTTCCAATTAAAGGACAATCGAAACGGGATTGGTTTAATTATTTCAGAGTCGCCACTTGGGAGATTTAGGGTGTCCCAAGTCACCAATTTTAATCCCGAATCGAGGAAAAGAATGACTCCATATTACAGTCTGCGTACCAGAAATCTGGATAAGGAATTCTGTTAACCCGGGAGAAGGTGTTAGGCATTCCCGAGTTCCGTGGTTCTAGCACGGTCGCTCAACTGTTATATTCGGCTTGATTATCTGATTTTATACAAGTGTGAACTTATGTGCAAAATTTAACTTTTAACCGCTTTTATCATTTACTGTTTTTATCAAGAATTGCAACGTTGTGAAAATGTATCTCGAACCGCGTTACAATCAATGTACCCGTGGTCGTCGACACACTTTGACTCCGTTGAGATTTGGATTTGGGTCACATCAATGTGCACCCGAGTTTAAGGAAATTAAATTATTAAAGGCGCGCCTAAAGCGACTAGCGTATTTATTTTGGGTAGGACCGTGGAATTTTACTAAACGGTCCATCCCGAAGCCTAAACAATTTTTAAAGCAATATTTATTGAGGGCCCCGCAATTTGTATTTTTATTTGGCGAGGCTCACCTCGTTCTTTATTTCTAATGAATTTGCAACGTCATTTTTATTTTTTTTTATTGTTTTTTTAAAAGGATGCCATTTTTATGTCTTTAACAATACTAAAACTTACGGCCTCTTTACAACTAAAATCCCATGACTTGTTAGATGTTTAATAAAAGGAGTTTAGTGAATGAGTGTTTCGGTAGTAGTAACAGCCTGCACTAATACTATTTTTTTTCGAATGACCTAAGTATTTAATACATATATTTTGTGAGGGCCCCGCAATTTGTCCCTTTTATTTGGCGAGGCTCGTCTCATTTTATTTTTTTATTAGAATTTGCAACATCATGGAAATGCATCTCAGGCCACGTCACAGTCAATGTACCCGTGATTAGAGACACATTTCGATTTCGTTGAGATTTGGATTTGGGTCACATAAATGTGCACCCGAGTTTAGGGAGATAACATTATTAAAGGCGCGCCTAAAGCAACTAGCGCATTATTACTTTTGGGGAGGGCCGTGAAATTTGTTAAACGGCCCATCCCGGAATCTAAGTATTTAATACATATATTTTGTGAGGGCCCCGCAATTTGTCCCTTTTATTCGGCGAGGCTCGTCTCATTTTATTCTTTATTATTATTATTATTATTTTTATTTTTTTATTTTTTTTAAAAGGATGCCATTTTTATGTCTTTAACAATACTAAACCTTACGGCTTCTTTACAACTACAATCTCATAACTTGTCAAGATTTGATAAAAGGAGTTAAGCGAATGAGTGTTTCGGCCGTAGCAACAACAGGTACTAATACTAATTTTGTCCAAGTACACTAAGACAATGAAGGGACGAGCGAATCAACGTCAAACTGTGTCTTGGGACTACTAATACAACTAAATCAAATGACATCAAGTAAACGATAATAACATAACACAAAAATGAACTAAAATGCATACGGTGAAACATAAGCAGAAAATTATCATATCAATCGATATATTGCAACTTCGAACATTGAACGTAAAATTTCTTTACCCAATACATCGAGGCTTACTAACCTGAATAAACAGAAACGCGTAGAGCCATGGACCGAACCTCAACATCGACTTCACCGAACAAACTCGACGCGCCGAACCTCGACGAACAAAGACGACCTCAACGCACTGCACGACGACAGTGAAAGAACAATGATAACATGGCTGATTGGTTGTCGTGTTTGGACAGTACAGCTGAAGCAGTGGTGTTTGGACGGTGTCGATGAAGATTGGAGGAGAAGGAGTGGTCGTGGGCTTTGTCGATTCTGCCGGTGGTCGACGGAGGTGGGAGTTGGTTGCGACGGGCTGTCGGGAAGGTCGTGTTGGGCAGTGGTTCAGGTTGGTCGTGGGTAGAGGACCTAAGGTTGCGACGATGATCGGGGGACGGAGAGGGAGCTGGTGGGTGGTGGTTATGGCGTGGAGGTGACGGGGTGGTTTGATGGATGGGTTGTTGTCGTTGAAGATGGTGTTTGAGAAGGTGGTGAGTGGTCGAGTCGGGGTTGGGGGAAGGTGACGGACTGGTTGACGTCGAAGGTTATGGCGTCGTTTGGTGAGTTGAAGAAGAGGACGACGGTTAGGGGGTCCGGTGGTTTTTGTGTTCGAGGGGGGTGCTGGAGAAGGTGACGGACTGGTTATGGATGCGGGTGGTTTCAGGCGATGGAGGAGGCTGGTCGGAGGAGGGTGGTTGCCTGGAGGTTTTGGCGATGGGAGCCCCTGGAGTTTTCTTCCTTTTTTCTTTTTTAAGAAGAAAGAGGAACAGTAGTATATGTTTTCAAAATTCTCCACAGTCCGTTTTCGTTGGTCCCCTTCTTTTCAAATTCTGTTCGTGTTTTTGTAATACAATGCCCATGAAAATGAGCCCCACGCGTGGTGGGGTTCAAGGCATATGTCCCCCACGCGTGGTGGGGTTCCCCACGTGTCCTGGACACGGTTTATTATGGGCTAGGTCCGAAAATTAGGCCTAAAACCGGGTAGTTTGAACCCGAATATTATTCTTTTGCCCGGACCCGAGAAATAGGAACACGTTGCTTAACTAGTCCTATGTAAGCAAAATAACTACCAAAAATAAGACTAGTATTTAAACAAAACTATATATTTTTAAATATTTTTCAAGATTTAAAATAGCTACAAAAATATTAATAAAACTATTTTTTTGCAATTTTCATTTTTAAATATTAAGATAAAATATGAGGTAATATTTTTGTATTTTTCAAAGTTAAAAATGACTATAGAATATTAATAAAACTATTTTTTGTAATTTTCGTTCTTTAATAAAGACAAAAATATGGCGTAATATTTTTTGTATTTTTTCAAAATTATAATGACTGCAAACATTAATAGAACTATATTTTTGTAATTTTCGAATTTATATAAAGTACCAAAATAAAGTACAATTTTTTTTTATTTTTCAAGTTTATGAGAAATACATAAACTAAAATTTATATATATATTTTTTGAAATTTTTCTTTTTGCAACGAAATAAAGTAAAAAAATAGTTAAAATAGGTATACTAGACCCAATTTCACATATTCACGCTAAAAATGTGAAAATTCTCGGGGAGGGTCAAAAATCACGTGCTTACAATGCCATTAAAGGCACACACACAGACATTGTTAGGCCTGATTCTCTCAATCCCAATCTCCATTCTTTGCAAAGTTGAGAGGGGGCATATGTCGACCCCCAATCCGCCATCCACCATGACTCTTTTCACATAATACTCCTCACATTTATCTGTCAAATGAAGGGCTTTGTTGTGGGCGGCCCCTTCCGGGAGCAAATCATTCTTGCTAAAGGAAATCTGATTGAATGCAAAGAATCTTTCTGTCATCCTCTCTAGTTGTTCCACAGTGGTTTCAATTTGAACATAAGCTTCATTGAGGGTTTTTATCAACACTTTCTGATGCTCAGTTGAGCTGACCAGTAGAGACAAGAGTGAGACCTGTGAAGGAGACTTCTGGAGTTGGTTTATCACCTCATAGTCCGCAGTTTTCATTTTACGAAAGAATTCCTCTACTTCTTCGGCACTAACTGGCTTTTTGAGCGGGAAGCGCTTCTACTTGGCATTGTTTACTTCCTCCAGATTGAGGTACCTCCCAGATGTGTTAGTTTCATATACTTCCCATGCAATTTCTTTCCCTTTGTATATCACAATTGCTCTGTTGTAGTTCCAAGGGACTGCAGTGCGGTCTTTCATAGGCCTTTGTGGTGCGCGACTAATGACCACGGGCTCGTTCAGCCTAGGTGGTATCACTGGTCCCTGCACCACATAAGTTCCTTTGGGTACATAAATCTTGGGCCCCTTGTTCAACTCGAACCTCTTAGGAGGACTCAACGCCAATTGTTCTTTCCTCTAAGCTTGGGGAACATAAAGAATGGCGTCTTTAGGGGGCACTGCCACTGTTTTGTTTTCCGCAATCTTTTCTTCACTTCGAGGAGTGGAGCTACTCTTCTTTTCCCCCTTATCTAGCTTTGCGGCAGCCTTTGGCTTCTTTTCCACATCGGCTATGGCAATGATGGCTTTCAGGGATGGGTCAAACTCTTTATCTTCACAAAGCATCCCAATAAATGGCACATTGTTGTGGGCCGACAATGGGTTGTTGGTCACATTGGGGACCTCTTCATCTTTCAGCACTACTCTCTTTTGTTCTATTAATTTTTTCAATTGCCCTTTTAAGAGTCCAACAGTCTTCAGTGTCATACCCTTCCGCTCCCGAATGGTAAGCACATCGAGCACCGGGTTGGTAGGAGGGCGACTCTGGGTTTTGCCTGGTTTGGGGTACGGGTTGCAACAAACCCATTTGGACCAGTTTAGGGAAAAGGCTAGAGTATGATTTACCAATAGGCATGAAGTTTGTTCTTCTGGATGGCTCCCGAGCACGGGCATTGTAGGGGAAGTTATTTTGTGGAGGTCGGGGATTATACTGAGCTTAGTGAGGAGGGTTATTTCTAGGAAATTGAGCTCGGTTTTGGTTAAACTATTGTTGTGACCGAGCATATGGCTGGGCGTTCATTACTACGTATGGCTGAGGAGCCATAACATAGGCCACATCCCGATGAGGATAATAATGTTGTGGGGTTCTTGGAGGGAAGTAACCTCTGGGTGGACGGGGGTTTCTCAGACTTGAAGTTGCCATCGCCACTTCTTCTTTCTTCTTTCTGTTTGCTACACCTCCAGACCCGCTTTGAATTGCTTGGGATGTAGCTCTTATGGCAGATTGGCTCAATATGCGCCCTATTTTCAAACCATTCTCGACCATCTCACCAATCTTGATGGCCTTAGCAAATGGTTTCCCCATTGCAGACATCATATTCTGAAAGTAGTCAGCCTCTTGGGCTTGTATAAAAACACTAACCATTTCCGTTTCATCCATCGGGGGCTTGACCCTGGCCACTTGTTCGCACCATTTAACAGCATATTCTCGGAAACTTTCCGATGACTTCTTCTTGAGATTCGACAGAGAATTCCTGTCGGGAGCTATGTCTATGTTATACTAAAACTGCCTGATAAAATCTCGAGCCAGATCATCCCAAATGTGCCAACGAGATATGTCCTGATCCATGTACCACTCAGATGTAATTCCAATTAGACTCTCTCCGAAATAAGCCATTAGGAGCTCTTTTTTTCTGCCTGCCCCTCTTAATTGATTTCAATATCTCTTAAGGTGGGCTATGAGATCGCCGTGCCCGTCATACTTTTCGAACTTTGGGGTCTTAAAACCCAAGGGCAAATGCACGTGCGGGAACATACATAAATCAGCATATGATACACTCTTTTGTTCTCTCAAGCCTTGTATATTCTTAAGGCTCTATTCCATGCTCCTCATCTTCTGAGTGATTTCATCCTGCTCGAGGTTCTTTGTAGCCTTCTCCTGTCCCGCAGTAAACTCGTACCGGGGTTGTTGAGGGTAAGAATTAGTGGTGAAATTGGTAGGTTCTGGTAGAAAAGATGGTACTTGGAAAGTGAATGATGATGGATCAAAGCTTGGCCTGGGCACAATTGGTTGTACTGCAGCCGAGGTTGGTGGTGCGGTAAATATATTGGAGGTTACTCCCGAAACTACCTGGGGGCGAACCTCAGAAGGTGTTCCAGTGAAGTGAGTTGAGATGGTGGGGTATCTAAGTGGGGTATTCGGGTAATTTATTGGGACATTGGAATTTCCACTTGCTCTGGGAAGTAGCTCGGGGAAACCGGGTATGGCACTTGGCGGATCTCTCCCATTAGACCAGGCGTCCCACATTTCCAGCACTCGGAGGCGTAGTGCCCTGTTCTCTTCAGTTACCGCTGACTCTGAGGTTGGGATATCCGATAGTGGGCTATCCTCTGAGATAGGAATTGTTGGGGGATGACCTTCTGATGACATTTTTACACTGCCCTTGGATCTTGTAAAGTATGGGTGTGAAGCCAGATTACCACAAACCAACCACCTTTAAAAAAATAGAACCTATACTCAACAGTAGACAACAAACCGGTTAGTTTGAAGCAATTAATACATAGGAAATCGCACATTGGGGTGTGATGCACCTATACAGTTAAATGTGTTTCTATATGTTTTGCAACGATTGCATGTCTCATCCCAGCTTTGTTTACCTCCCCTATCTTCTCTCTTGCTCTCTTTTGCACTCTCATTTTTTCTCTTGTTCTCATTCTCTTTTCCTTGTTTTCTCTCTTTTCTTTTGGTTTTCTCTTTTCCACATTCCTCTTTTATTTGAGTAATTTACAAAAAATTATGACCGGATCCGATGAGGATTGCCTACATATCACGACGTCGCGTGAATCATATCATCACGTAGTTCAAGAAATAAAATGCAAAATAAATAAAACATTTTGTTTTTTTCTTCAAATTTTCATTAAAACAAGACCTTTAATTTTTATCTCTTACAAAGACTCGATCCTACGTACTTGAGAATTAAAAACTTAATACATATTCGAAACCAACTTTAGGGAATAAAAATATAGACTCGAAAAAGAAAACACAATCAGGAGTACATCAGTGCCTCCAATCCTGTCCTAGGAACACCAAATGGTCTTGCTGCGGGCCTACGCCCCATGTCATCCTAGAGGCGATAGAGATCCTCCATTATTTGGCGGAAAAATATCATTACTATGGCGAAGAACATGGACCTGGTCATGTCCTCATACTTGTTGCATTTCATCACAATATAGTCGACGATTCTGCTAACCCTTTCCCTGATGATGCCTTTTTCTTGCAACAAACACCCAATCTGCTGAGATCTAGCCTCTAAGACCTGGGTGGCTGTATGATTCTATTCTTGTAAATGTTGTAGGTCTCCCTCTAGCTGTGCCATCAAATCGTAGCAATGTTCTCTCTTAGTTTTGAAGCTTTTGGCTTGTTTAGCCATCTCATTCTCAATGGTAGTCAGCTTTTTCTTTAGGTTTGTGACTTCTCCATCGTATTTCCTTTTTAATTGTCGAAAAAACTCTGCCCTTCCCTCGGCGTTCTTTGCCAACTATGCCTGAGCTCTTGCCAAACTGCCTTCGGATTTTTCTAAATCATCCCCGTACTCACATATTTTCTTCCTGAGGCCATTAATGAGTCTTTCATCTGCTCGACTTCTTTCTGGATTCTCAGCAGCTATCTTCATCTTTTGGATCTGGGCCTAGAGGACTTCATTTTCTTGGGCTAATTTTTTCTTCTCACCCTCATCCGCAATGGCTTGCACATCACTATCGAACTTAAGGTCTCTGATCTGCCCTTCTAACCTGCTGATAGTGGCCCGATATTCATTTTCTTTTATCAACCATTCCCACTATTATGCTTCAACAAACTCTTGGAGGTGGGGTTTTTTAGCTAGCCTTCCAAACTCGACTTTCCTTCGGTACCAGACGAGGTAACCGGGTGAGACTTCACCTCTGGATAGATCACGTACTCGGGTATTTGCCGTCAAATATTGGCACTCACTCCAAATCTGGCGAACCACTGTTTTGTGAAACTGGCCATCGGAACGAATCTCGACCACATGAAGGTTAAGGTCTTCATCCTTGTGCACTATTTGACATCTCCTTAGCTGTCTCAAAACTTGGTATGGGGCATAAGGCTAGATACTTCTGAGACCCATCAGTAGGAAGTGGGGACCGGTGACTGGCATGTATATGATTTCATCAATAGGAAGCCAACCCAACGCCCATTCTATTTGATTTGCAGTAAAGAAGCGGAGGCAAGATATCCATTCTGCGACCTATTCTGGCATGTTGAACCCGTAGACCCTTGTATCAAACTTCTCTATGCAGTTTTCTCCCATCGACCCATAGTTCATGTACTGAGGACGATGGCATAGATGCTCAATCATCCACATTTGTAGCAACAAGTTGCACCCTTCAAAAAAGTCAGCTCCGGCTTTGCAGGCTGTGAGAGCTCGGAATATTTCAGACACTATCATGGGTGCGAGGGTGCTTTTGGCCTGAGTAAGCAAAGTGTTGACAACCCCGGCTATCCGTACGTCGATATTCCCATCTTTCCTAGGAAACACTAGAAGACCCAGAAATACCACCATGAAAACGAAGCATCTACGTTCTTCCCATTTTAGTCGATTCCCTTTGCTGCAAATTTTGCTTTCTGAATTGTCGAGCCCCCTTATGTGTCTGTATCACTAGTATATGAACTGCAGAGTGGAAAAACCAGCTGCCAAATCTGGGTATTGGACCCCTTGCTTATCTTTAGCAAATCTAGAAACTTGTGCGGAGTGACGGCTCTTGGAGCAACCAAGTATTTATATCTCAAAGCTTCGGTACTCTCAACATAATCGGCTATCTCTTCTAAAGTGGGCATGAGTTCAAAGTCCCAGAAATGAAACACGTTGTGAGCTGGATCCCAAAACGTAACCAGTACCTTTATTATGTCTCCTCTAAGCCTGATCTTCAATAAACCTGTGAGACCCCCCAAGTAAAGGTTGACCACATCTCGTCCTGATTTACCCAGATCTTCCCACCACATATACAGTTCCAAAGGAATCTTGGTCATGACTTTCATTGGCAGGTTTTGACTCGTGCTCATTCTGCACATTTAAATTAAGGTGATTGGTTTAAAACAAAGCGAATTTTATAAAAGTGGTCAATTTTGCAAAAATTTAAACAACACGGCTACTTTTGCAAATACGACCCTTCTACACTTTGCAAAGGAAGATTTTAGGACTGTCTTGCTAGATAGCCAAAAATTTGAAAAAGGGTAATAGGTGGTTATTCTTCCAAAAACAGCCTTCCGGCGTCCTTTTGGGGATATTTTGGGCTATTTAGACAAGAACGACATCACCTAGTTTTATTTATGACAAAATAACAACAATTCATATTTTGGGTTATTTTTGTAAAAAATAGAGTTGGACCCGCTGAGGGTTGCCTACGTATCCCACATCCGGTGAGAATCAAACTTGCGTAGTTCAGTCAGTTTTGACATAATAAAATGTTTTGAAACCATTTTCCTTTTCTCTCTTTTTTTTTTCAAAATTTCGGTAGAATTTCGGTATACTTTGGACAACAGGTTTTTTCAAAGGTGGGTTATTTTCTCTCATACCTCAATTTTATTTTTCCCAATTTCCTCCCTATTCTAGCAACCGGTCAATATGCAAACCGAAGAAAATAATTGTACAAGTAGCACATAAAATATTAATTAGGATGGTCTTTTGATTATGGGGTCCACCTATCCTAGACGGACCCAACCCCTGTGTTGAGTCCCCAAAGTCAAATGCACATGATGCAAACAAACGTTCCTATTAGGGATCCAACATGAGGTTAAGTTATTCTAGGTTTAAAACCTGGGTATATTGTTCTAGACTTGGTGTACCCGAACGGACAACTCGAGCCGATGGGGGCTACGTACCGGGAACCAAAAGGCCATTCGACTTTGTAACTTGTCTGAGCTTCTTTCTTATTTAAGGTATGACACTAACAGAAAGGGGAGTCACTCCAGAGTGCACATCCCCGAAGATGAGAAGAGAATGGTTTCGTAACAGTTTATATACAGTTCAAATAATATCAAAGCGGTAAAAAGCGATATTTAGCACATTAGGCCCAAACATGCAATAAAAATAAGATAATAAATAAAATCCAATTATAAAAATTATTCTAAGCTCACATTCTTGAACCCTGAACCGAAGTTCTGGGTTTTGTTCCCCAGCAGAGTCGCCATAGCTGTCACACCTCCTTTTTACACCCGAGGGGTATATAAGAGAGTTTTTTCCAATTAAGGTGACATTATTCGAAATGGGATTATCTAAATTATCAGAGTCACCACTTGGGATAGTTTATTTGGTGTCCCAAGTCACCGGTTTATTTTAAAAACCCAAATCGAGGAAATTTCGACTTTATTTTAAAAGCCTGCGAACCAGAAATTCTAAGTAAGGAATTTTGTTAACTCGGGAGAAGGTGTTAGGCATTCCCGGGTTCCGTGGTTCTAGCATAGTTGCTTAAACTATTTAATTGGCCTATTATCTTATTTACTACATGTTTTAAACATACGGTGCATTTTAAACTCTATAATCACTTTTAATAATTACCGTTACATATTGCGAATCATATCACGGGAACCGTACCCACGATCTACAATATGTTTAATTTTTGAAGATTAAATTATGGCCGGGTCACATAAATGTACCCCTAGATTTTAGTAATTAAGCGTCACAACTACGTCACAGGAACCGTACCCATAGCTATGGCAATTATTTAATTAACGCGCCTAAAGCAAACTACGAAAGTTCAAGGCAATTTCTATACTAATTTTATATTTATGTGAGGGCCATAGATTGTAGGATTTTATTTATGTATGACGCACCTTAAGTTATTTTCTAAAAGGATTAGCTCTTGATCTAATTTCGTGAGGGCCATGTATTATAGTTTTAAGCGTGGCACACCTCAAATTGTTTTAAGAAAAAAATGGGTATATATTTTAAAGGGGGCAAAATTAAGGTGCTCCTATTTTTAATCTAATTTAAAACTAGTTATCACAACCTCGTCATGGGAAACGTACCCGTAGTTATAATGAATTAATTATGCGCCTAAAGCAAGCTACGCATAGAAACTTCCTTCTATTTAGAATTATATTTGGCGAAAATAAATTAGTAAGGGACAAACTGGACGATTAGCTTGTTCAGGCCAAATTAATGATTCAATGTCTCTTTTTAATTGCCAATTAAAACTACACATTCCATTAACAATAGCCATCCCTGCTCTATTAAGCAAAACCAACCAGAAGAATCAATCAATAAAAAAACGTGACTTGAAGCATATGAACGTCCAAACCAAAATTTTAAGGCAATGTGGGGTCAATTGGAACCCTTTATATCATCCATGACAATTAATTAACTCAACAAGCTATCAGGCTAGAACTTAGGGCCTAAAGTAAGAGATCACAGAAAAAAGATACAATGCCATAACCAGTAAAACGCTGTACCCTGAATGAATAACCATTAAAATTACTACTAACTTGATATTGCGGTTATATGAAAATATCAGCATGTAGCAGGTAAATGACTTTAAACTAACATTCAATTTGACTTAGTTTTAACCAACTTCAGTCATCTTGTTAATCCTATGTGTGACACATTATTTTGTGAAACACTAAGATAGATGCATTTCAACAGTGATATGCAAGCCTAAAAAATAATCACTCTGTTCTCTTGGATGGCAGGGCCGTATAAGCAACAAAACTGTACAAAAGAAAATATTTAAACTACATCTAAACATAAGTAAATCTACTGATATCATAACAAGTCAGTTACATATGACTTAACAAGGAGTAATAGTTATAGAAGACACACATTTCCTGATATCACATTCACCATACACATATAGTCAATACATTAAAAAGAAAAGAAAGTTAACTCTAGAACAATTCTTTTTTGATGTAGTCACTACTTTGCATTCTCTCACAGGTACATTTTGAGCTCAAAGAAAATCAGTGAAACTAACTGCTCAAATTGTTCTCTACTTTCCAGTTTTGTTTCATTATTCACCATTGATGTTTTTTACTTCAGATGCAATCAAAAGAATCATGATTCACGTCTTAAATGTTTTTTCTTAACTACTTGCTAACATCAACAATATCTCTTAGATGGTCAATGTGGATATCAACTAAATACAAGCTGCTTGTGAAAGTTAGTGTATTTTATTAAAATTTGTGTGACGCTCATGTTTTATAAAGTTGTTGGCTTATCCAGAATATACTCAACCTTAGCATTCAACGTTTGGAAATTTTAATCAATTTAAGAACAGACATGAATTCTGTATGGTAATGCAAAATGAATTTATACACCATTAACCAGTAAACACCAAGGCAACACAAGTAAAACCTGACTGAATCGCAACACACAGAACAAATAGAATAAGGAAGATGTGTCCGGAGCCAAGATAAAAAAACTGCATCACAGGCTGGTTTCTCATGAACCAGCTCATAAACACTCCCAATCTAACAAAGTCTCAACCATCATCACATTTTTGATCAATACCAGAACAAATTAAGAAGGAGTGAAGAGATGAACCTGTAATTAGAGCTTTCAATTAGCGAAACTTCAGTGATTACAACAATCTAAGCCGACTCGAACAAAGCTGCAACTCAAAACTTGAAACGAACAGCAACAAGAAACAGAAATCGACGAACTTTAACCAAATCAACACTGAAATTTTGAAACACAAACTCGACTCCAACTTAAACTTTAATCAAGCTTCCTTTTGAGAACCAGAAATCAAGAGAAAGAATAAATGCTAAGAAATCTGTTTTAGTAATTTTTTTTCTGAAATTTTCTCTTGAAATGAAGTAAACACGAATGAAAATGAACTCAGACCATTTGTGCTTTTTTGTGTGTTTTCTAAAGAGAAGCAAACTAAAAAGAAACGGCATGAAGAAAGTGACAACTTCAAGAACCCTAGAAAATTTTAATCTCCTCAAATTTCGAAAATTTTTCTTAGATCTTTCTCTGATTTTTTCTCCTACCCCTTAAACAAGAAAACTCACCTTATATATAACCCTCAAAAATCTCAAAGCTTCTGCCCAAAAATCTGAAAAAATCCCCTCATTTTTGAACGATTTTAGGGATAAATGGAAAGCATGGATCGATTTACATCCATCCATGACTCCTATTCATCTAGCAAATCGCTCCATAGTACACAAATCATGCAAATTCACGAATATTCTTCCTTCTCTGACAGAAATCGTTGGAATAAAGTGACGTGGAGAGGAGGGGGACCCATTTGAGTGAACTCGCTTGAGTTTCAGGCAAGTTGAGGATCGAGTTTGACGAGGAAGATAATGAATAGTACAGTGGGGCGCCATTTCTATATCTAGGTTTAGGGTTTGTATTTTAGGGGAAATTTTATATGAGGGCTTTATATATGAAGGGGAAACGGGTGGGTCGGTGGAGCGGGTTTGGTCTGGTTCTTCCTGGGATGGGGGAGTATTTGGGCTGAGGGTTTACGGGCGCAGCCCAAGTGTGCTAGACCCCCTTTAAAATCATTTTCCCTCATTCTTTTATTATATTTTTTAATCTCTTTTTTTAATTAAAAAGAAAAATCCCAAATTAATCTAAAAAGTGGAATTTAACTAGTTACCTAATTACAAAAATTATAAACATCACTTAATTATACATTAAAAAGAAAAATCAATAAATTAAAAATTTAAAGACAAAAAATGTAAAAATGAGCTATGTCACACCTCCTTTTCACCACACCCGCATAAAGGGATGTATAGAGAGTTTTTTCAATTTAAGTGACAATCGAAACGGGATATTGTTAAAAGATTCAGAGTCGCCACTTGGGAGATTTATGGTGTCCCAAGTCACCGGTTGAAATCCCGAATCGAGGAAAAGATTGATTCTGTTTAACAGTACGCGCACCAGAAATCCGAGTAAGGAATTCTGTTAACCTGGGAAAAGGTGTTAGGAATTCCCGAGTTTCGTAGTTCTAGCACGGTCGCTCAACTATTATAATTAGCCTATTATCTTATCTTAAAACACTTTAAAACCTATGTGCATTTTTCACTTTAAAACCGCTTTTATTTAGATATTTTTTAGAAAGATTCAACGTCATCTAAAACGCGTCTTGAACCACGTCACATAAATGCACCCGCAGTCCGCAACATATTTTATATAACATTGTTAGGATTCGGATTTGGGTCACATAAATGCGCACCCGAGTTTAGGAAGTTAATTTATTAAAATAACGCGCCTAAAGCAATTACGCGTTTTTATGAATATTAAAGGCCTAAGCATGCTCCTAAGGATCCAAAACCATAAGCAGGGTCTAAACAACGTACAACTCCAATCATTACAAAATTCAATTGACATCGTTACTTAATCCCAATATCACTTTAGTCTAATCCTTTTTCATTTTTAGCCCACAAATCGCACAGCCTATTACTTCTCGTCAATTTTCCAACTTATATTCTTGCATCTTAATTTCGAAACATCTTCTTTTACCAAAAGAGTGTCTTAAGACTCGAGTCACCTTCCTGTTATCAACTACATGGAGCAATTGCTCAAAACACAGTAAACTCCGCTAAGGCTACACACCATAAAATGATATATCAACCACAAACTATTTAATTTAAACTCAGACGATTTACATAAAATTAAGTATATAAACACAGAATCGTACCAAGAGCAAACTAAAGAGCATCAACTCACATAATCAGTCAAATAAAATTATGAGCAGACAAGGTCGCTAAAATTGGAAAGTGTAGGGACATGGACCTCAAGACAAAAACTAATAAAGCAAAATGAAAATTCATCCAAAAGCTCAAATCATCACAAATTCATGTTTTACTCAGTTCTTAATTTTCACCTTTTCGAACTCAGCGAAGACGAATTCAATAAAATGAAGAGTGTCCATTGACTGTCATTAATCAGTGAAATTCCAAAATAGTAACCGATTACTTATTCAATTTCAGCAACTAGTCTTGACATATTACTGGAACAAAGCAGCCATTCGATAGTCACATATCAACGGATCCACATGATCACACCAAAACGGAGCAAGAAAAACGGAGGGACGAGACTAACCTTAAAGATGAATCCAAAGTTAAATTTGCAACTCGACAGAGCAAACGGGGCAACGACTAAGATGAGCAACAAACGAACTCAACCAACAGGGAATTTTCTCTGAGCTCCAATGGAAACCTCAGGCTCGAAACATAGCCATGCGACAAACTCGATTCGGAAAATGGGGACTGGTTTAAGGCGTTCTAAATGGGGTTTAATGGTTGTTTCCGGGCAGCAACTATAGTGGCTTTAGATCTAGTTTTTAGCTCACTTCCGTGGCCGGAAATGGAGTTTTCCGGGCAGTTTCGGCTGGACTTTAGGTGATAGGGAATGTTGCTGATTTTGTAGGGAGAAAAATGGAGATCTTCATGGGTTTTTCATAGCTGAGACTACTGAAAATGGAGGAAGGACAATGAATGTCAGCCGGTGGGTTTCTTGCTGTTTTTGTGTGTCTGTGGCTGAAGAAACGACGGATCCGTCCAGTTTTTAGGCGTTTGTTTGTGTGTATTTTCGTCTCTCCCCCCAGATTTTTTAGGTGTTCTCTTTATGTAGAGTCTAGGTTTAGGTTATTATTTTGTGTATTTTGCCAATTAGTCCCTAGGTCTTTTTGTGTTAAGTACTTAGGGTCTCTTTTATTTATTTTTGTTCCAAAGAAGAGTCTAGAAGGGTCCCTAAGGTTAGCTTAATGGTTATTAGACTTAAGGAATGGGCCAGAAATTTGGGTCTTTATGACTAGCTATGCTTAAAATTAGCTTAATTAACTAAAAATTTATCCACATAGAAATATTATCAAAAATATTAATTAGCCCTACTTAAGTAAAAATAATTATTAAAATAAGACTGACTATTAAAACAAAACTATTTTTTGGTATTTTTTTTTTCAAGATTAAAAAAATGACTATAAAACATTAATGAAACTATTTTTTGTAATTTTTATTTTCTTGTAATAAAATAAAGTAAAAGAGTCAAAATTAGCTGAAATAACGACATTAGGCCTAAACTAAATATTTACGCTAAAATGGGTGAAATTTCGGGGAGGGTCAAAAATCACATGTCTACAACTGTCCCTCTTTGACTGGAAAGACGAAGTATTTTCAGACAAAGAACGACTAGACAAGTTGTTTGACCCGACCCTTATTTGGAGAGACTAAAACTAAGAGAAAAGGGAAATGTGACCGAGCCCTGGTATCTGAGCTGCCTACATATCCTTGGCTATAAAAGAATCAGGCCACGTGTAGTTCAGAGGTGAGTGAGATGATGGAGTGTGCCGAGGTGGAGAGCCGGTCGAGGTGCCGTTCCGCTGAGGTTCCGGTTCGCGGTCCTGTTATTACATCAAAATCAAAAATAAAAAAGGCTAACTAAGCCTATCAGCTACGAGTTACAAGATTCCTATCTATGAGTCTTCTGAAGTTTGATCTTGAGTCTTGGTTGGTTCTTCATGCGGACTCTGATCTGAATCTTAATGCTTGTTACCCGCAGGTGTTGGTTCAATCTTCTTGAGTTTTTCAAACCAAGACGGGACATGCAGAGCTTGTGACCTCAGCTCTGTCTTGAGCAGCTCACATCTTTTATTAACTTCTGCATTTGGATTCACTTCTTGTCTTTGTTTTTTTCTTTTTATTCTGGATTGTGACTAACTTCTGTTGATCATCTTGGACTGCTGACCTGAATTGCATTCTGAATTGAATTCCCCCTTCTTTTTTTTTCCAGGTGGGCGCCTGATTGCTGAACTTGAACCGTCTTCTCTTGTTACTTGACACTGTTTTCCCTTACACCTTGAACCATTTTCCCTTGAAACTTGAACTGTCTTCCTTCGAAACTGCTTTCCCTTGAAACTTGAGTTGTCTTCCTTCAAAACTGCTTTCCCTTGAAACTTGAGTTATCTTCCCTTGTTCTCCAGGTGGGCGCCTGATTACAACAAAACAGACAAAACAAAAGATTTTTTTGCCCCAGTTTGCACTAGGAAGATTTGTGAGTTGTTAGCAAAATTGTAAACCACTTGTACTATTGATGCAATGATGAGAGTAGAATAGACTGGGAAAACTATAAACTAAGCTTGACTAAAGTAAAAACTCACCTTATTCTCCAGACAGCCCCCCTGATTTCAGGAAAACTAAACATTGATAATCTTAAGAAAACTAAAAATTGACCCATTTTTTCTTATCCAAACTTCCTCTACTTTTTTTTTCTTTTTTTTCTTTAAAATATCCTAGGAGAAAATTCATCAGACTAGGTTTTCTATCTTAGGAGAAAGATTCATCAGACTAAGACGTTAATCCTAGGAGAAAATTCATCAGACTAGGTTTTTCTCTTTTTTTTGTTTTGTTTTTTTGGTATCTTAGGAAAAAGATTCATCAGACTAAGACGTTTACCCTAGGAGAAAATTCATCAGACTAAGTCTTCTTATCTTAGGAGAAAGATTCATCAGACTAAGATTTTGATCCTAGGAGAAAGTTCATCAGACTAGGTTTTCTATCTTAGGAGAAAAATTCATCACACTAAGATTTCGATCCTAGGAGAAAATTCATCAGACTAGGTTTTCTATCTTAGGAGAAAAATTCATCAGACTAAGATTTCGATTGGGAGGAAAATCCATTAGACTAGGACTTTTTATCCTAGGAGAAAAAATGTGAAGATCAATGGCAAGATTTTATGCACAATAGCAAGACAAATAAAGACAAAGATTTGAGAAACTTCCCTTTGTCGGCTCTTCTCGTCTTTTCTTTTTCTTCTCTTTTTTTATTTTTTTTATTTTTTCATTTTTTCTCCTTTTGAATCACTTTCCTTGCACCGCTTTGTTCCTGTTTCATACAAAGAAAAATTTGTCAATTTTGAAAATGGTGGTCGGTTTGTGGCCTTGAGTCTTTGGGCAGCTTGGCTTCTGCTCAATCAGCTTGAGTCAGCTTTAGGAGACTTTTGCTCTGCATCAACCCTAATTGCTTCACACCCAGTACCATTTGTATTTGCGGCTCGATCTGTCTTATCCCAACTGGAGATCTTTGCTTAGGTGACTTTTTCCGATATCTTGAATGGCTTTCTGCTTTTTGAGAAATTTTTCTATCAAAGAGAATCACCAGTTATCTTTCTTGCACCGATTAGGCTGAGAAGAGTCTTTTTGGGGAAGCCTTTGTATGAATCTTCAAGGTATATTGACAATAACAACTGAGTGCAGGCCAATTTTACTTTATGCAACTGAAAAGCTGGTAGCAGATTTTGAAATCTTTTCTTGCTTGTTTTGTCAAGGACTGACTCAAAGTGAAGGACACAAATGATGCAAAGAAACAAGTATTAACAAAAAATGCCCCCTGTCGAAAGACAGATGGAAGAGTTTTTTTTTTTATATAACTAGCCTTAATGATCATGACATGCATTTTGGACTCAACGGCCTGATCCATCAAACTAATCCAATCTTCCCTTTTACCATTCTTATGACCTTTGAAGTCGGGCTTGTTTATGCCAATTCTTCGCATCAGCTTCACGACTCACTTTCGACAAGTAGTGCCCGAGGGGTTTTCACCAACAAGTCTCTCTCATTTATTTATCTTTCCTTACCGTCGCCTTACAGTGCCCGTGAGGGTTTTCACTAATAAGACTCTCATTTTTTCTTTTTCTTTCTCTCCTTTTGTGAGCAACTCGACGATGTTCTACGTCGTGTGACAATTGTTGCTCATTGCATGTGTCTTTGGCATTCTTGAAGGCATATCGGGAGGTCTTTATTTGGAAGGATTTTGGATAGGGTTAGAAAGAAAGGACGTCATGAAGGCTCAAAATAAACTCAAAGTGAGGGGTTATAGACTTACAACTCTTGGAATAGACTCTTTCAAAAATGAAATAAAATCTTTGCCACAGTTTCAGATGCTGGAGATTTTTGGAGTTTTCTATTTTTTTCTATTTTTTCATTTTCTTCTAAATTCTTATTTAGTTGGATCGAACCGTGAGGCTGCCTACGCATCCTTATTTTGTAGGGAATCAGGTCGAACGTAGTTCAAACATCTGACCTAACTAATTTTTTTTATTTTTCTTTCTGTTGTTTTTATCTTTTTCTTTTTTTTTTCAAGGTGCCTCGACTTCTATTTTTTAGGGCACCGATCTTTTACAATTCTCTTTTTTTCTTAGAACTTTCTAAAAGCTGCCCCAGTTTGTACTCTTGGGGCATGGACTTTTCTTTTTTTCTTTGTTTTTTTCTTTTTCATTTTTTCTTCTTTTTTTTTGACTCTTGAATCTAATCTTGATTCCAAAAGAGGGTGGTCAAAGAAAATAACACAGGCTCAGAATGGGTAACAAAGGGTATAGAGTATTTGGATAGCAGAAAAGGACCTCCCAGCCTCGAGAATACTAATTATGTTATCTTTTCGCGATTACAGCATTGACGAACATGTCTGTCTTCTTGGTGTGTCGTGGTCACAAGACACTTTCCATCCCTTAATGTCAAACTTTTCAACAAACTTCAATTGATTAAATATCATGAAGCCTGATCTTCACAATGATTTGAAGGTGAATTTTACTCGACTTTAATTTCAAAGTATTTCAACTCTTTATTCATCCTCAAAAGTGTTTTTTTAGTTATCCAACTCCAAAATAAATCAGTTTCTAAGATCTGGCCAAAATTTTCGCATGCATGTCATGTTATTAGAACTAGCGCGAAAAGAAATAAGAACAGAGTGACACAAAAGGACAAACTGTGTTTTATTGAGTAAAGGAAGAAAGGGTTTGACAATAAGACAAACAACCTAAAATCCGAGTTAACAGAACAGATAGACAAGACTCACACAAACAGAATGGAGGGATAGAAGGGTTTGACTCAAACAAATAAAATCTGGATGACAACCCTGAAATAACCCAGATAGTAGAAAAAACATCAAACAAGCTACCAAGATTCCTTCCTAATGAGGAGAGAATGACTTTTCAATTGCTAAGCTTGACATTTAGCCACAAATTTCCTCATCAAAATCACCATGGCCTTCCCCAATTTCAGTCGACAAGTTCCCGAGAAGATTCTCATACTCCACGTCACCGGGCATTATCCCCACAAAGTGTGCATCATCATGTGCAGGTAAAGGATTCTGCGCGATATTCTTGGCGTCACTGTCTTGGATCACAATCAGGTTTTCCTGGATCATCCTTTCTATTTCTCTTTTCAAATCCCGACAGCTTTCAATGTTATGCCTGGGCATTGGAATGGTATTCACACCTTTTAGAAGAGTCAAAGCTTCTTGCACGTGGGTCCACATGATTTGGAGGAATGGATGCAATCATGTCATGATGCTTTAACTTCTCAAACAAGCTTGCATAGGACTCTCCTATTGGCGTAAAATTATCTTTCAACCTTTGTTCCCTTCTATACCCCTGGCTTGGATGCGGGTTATAGGGCACTTGAATATTTTGTGGAGGCTGGTGGAGATGCTCATGCTCGCCTTCTGGGGTATTTTAGTGGCTGGCCAACATACTGAGGTGGAGCAACAGAGTATTGTGGGTTCTAAGGTGGATAATAATGCTCAAGGGAGTTATTGGAAAACAGACGAGGCTGGCCATACCTTTGAGACATTCTCCTCGGACCTCTTCTCGACCCTGATGTCATCATGATTTCTTCATCCATCTCATTCGTGCCACTAAAATTATCAGATTCAATCTGGACAGCCTGAGTTGCAGCTTTGAGAACTGCTTGACATATAATTTTGCCTGTCTTAAGACCATTCTCAACCATTTCCCCCATTTTGATTGCTTTTGAGAAGGATTTACCCAATGCAAACATCATATTTTGAAAGTAATCTGGCTCTTGTGCCTGAAGGAACACAGTGATTAGCTCGTGGTCATCCATAGGTGGCTTAACTCTAGCTACTTGCTCTCTCCATTTAATGGCATATTCGCTGAAACGTTCAGTTGGTTTCTTATTCAGGTTTGAAAGGGAAATGCGGTCTGGGGCGATGTCGATGTTGTATTGGAACTGTTTGACAAAGGCATGTGCCATGTCATCCCAGACATACCAGCGAGATGTGTCTTGATCCATAAAACATTCGGAGGCTACTCCCGTAAGGCTTTCCCCAAAATAAGCCATCAACAATTCTTCATTTCTTCCCACACCTCTTAGTTGATTGCAATACCTTTTTAGGTGGGCTATGGGATCTCCATGTCCACCATACTTTTCAAATTTGGGAGTCTTGAAACCAGGCGGCAAATGGACATCGGGGAACATACATAGAACTTTGAAGGCAACACTCTTTTGACCTGCCAACCCTTGCATATTTTTCAACCGTTGTTCTAAACTTTTCACTCTTTGGGTCATTTCTTCCTGTACCATTTTTCGGGCAGGCTTCTTAATGTTTGCAGGAAGATCAAACGAGTACGAGTGGTACTCAGGAGAGTGGTACTGCTCTTGCTGTGTAGCAAATTGTGACTCATGACGAGGCTGCCCTTGACCACTGGCCCATGCTTGACACATTTTGGTCATTTGCTATTTCAATATTCTATTTTCCTCAACCACAATAGACTCTTGTTGAACCCTTTGACCCTGAGTCTCTTGAGCACTTGTAACAACTTCGATGTCAGTTATCATTTTTCCTTGGATCTTGTGTTGGCCGCTTACCACAAACCGACCACCTCAACTTTCTTTACAATTCAAAACAAAACATGTTAGAATGGACTTAGTCGGTCCTTATTATTATCAATATTTTTTCACCTTTGTTTTTCTTTCCTTTTTTTCATCATTCTTTTTAAACGGTTGATCGAACCTGATGTGGGTTGCCTACGTATCATGCGGGAACATGAATCAGATCTTGCGTAGTTCGGGAAGATCATGAATAAAGTAAATAAACTAACTCCCTTTTTTAGACTTTGAATTTTTCATTTTATTTTTTTTCGAAAGAAAGACTTATAAAGAAGAAAGAGAATATTTTTGGATTTTGATTTTTTTTCCAGCATTTTTGCAAAGAAAGACTTCTAAAGAAAAAATATTTTTTTTGAATTTTTTCCTCTGGAATTTCGAAAGAAAAACTTTTAAAGAAGAAAAAAAAATATTTTTTGGAATTTTATTCTGAATTTATGAAAGAAATGCTTCTAATAAAAATAGTTTTGAATTTTGAATTTTCTTTTCAATTTTGAAAGAAGAGTGAAAATATTTTTGGATTTTTTGGAAGAAATTAAAAGAAATATTTTTGTATATTTTTTTTAAAAAATAATTAGGGTCTAAAAGAAAGCCTTTCTATAGAAGCAAGTAATGAAAAATGTTTTTGGTTTTTTTTGAAAATTGGGTTCTAAAAAAAGACTTTTTTAGAGAGGAAGTAAAGGAAAACATTTTTGGATTTTTTTGAAAATTATGGGCCGGAACCGATGAGGTTTGCCTACGTATCTCACATCCGGTGAGAATCAGACCCGCGTAGTTCGCCCGTTTTGACGCAACAGAAAAATATGACTTATTTTGAAATGGCTTTTTTTTCTTTTCAAAATTTCAACAGAATTTCAGGGTAATTCAAATACCTACCTCTCACTCTCTTTTCTTTTTTCTTTTTTCTCCTTTTTTTTTCTCTTTTTTTCATTTTCTTTCCCTATTCTAGAAGCCAGTCAACATGCAAGCCGAAATAGATAGATACGTAAGTAGCACGTAAGATGCATCAGGATGGTCTTTTAATTTGGGTACACCTGTCCTAGACGGACCCAATCCCTGTGTTGAGTCCCCAAAGTCAAATGCAAATGATACAAACAAACGTTCCTACTAGGGATCCGGCATGAGGCAGAGTTATTCTAAGCTAAAAACCTGGGTATATCGTTCTAGACTTGTGTACCCGAGCGGACAACTCAAGCCGAGGAGGGGGCTACGTACCGGAAACCAAAAGGCCATCCGGCTTAATAACTTGTCCGAGCCTCTTTATTATTTCAAGGTATAACACTAGCAGAATAGAGAGTCTCGACCAGCGAGCACATCCCCGAAGATGAGAAGAAAAGGGTTTCGTAGCAGTTTATATACAGTTCAGATAATATCAAAGCGGTAAAAGTCTCATTTAATACATTAGGCCCAAACATGTAATAAAATTAGATAACAGATAAGGCCAAATACAATAATTCATCTAAGCTCGAATTCTAAACCCTGAACCAGAGATTCCGGGTTCTTATCCCCAGCAGAGTCGCCAGAGCTGTCACACCTCCTTTTCACCTACACCCGCATAAAGGGATGTATAGGGATTTTTTTTCAATTTAAGTGACAATCGAAACGAGATTTATTGTTAAAAGATTCAGAGTCGTCACTTTGGAGATTTATGTTGTCCCAAGTAACCGATTGAAATCCCGAATCGAGGAAAAGATTGACTCTGTTTAACAGTCCGCGCACCAGAAATCCGAGTAAGGAATTCTGTTAACTCGGGAGAAGGTGTTAGGCATTCCCGAGTTCTGTGGTTCTAGCACGGTCGCTCAACTGTTATAATTAGCCTATTATCTTATCTTAAAACACTTTAAAACCTATGTGTATTTTTAACTTTAAAACCGCTTTTATTTAGATATTTTTTTTGAAAGATTCAACGTCATCTAAAATGCGTCTTGAACCACGTCACATAAATGCACCCGCAGTCCGCAACACATTTTATATAACATTGTTAGGATTCGGATTTGGGTCACATAAATGCGCACTCGAGTTTAGGAAGTTAATTTATTAAAATAACGCGCCTAAAGCAATTACGCGTTTTTATGAATATTAAAGGCCTAAGCATGCTCCTAAGGATCCAAAACCACATCCATAAGTAAGGTCTAAACAATGTACAACTCCAATCATTGCAAAATTCAATTGACGTCGTTACTTAATCCCAATATCACTTTAGTCTAATCCTTTTTTATTTTTAGCCCACAAATCGCACAGCCTATTACTTCTCGTCAATTTCCAACTTATATTCTTGCATCTTAATTTCGAAACATCTTCTTTTACCAAAAGAGTGTCTTAAGACTCGATTCACCTTTATGTTATCAACTACATGGAGCAATTTCTCAAAACACAGTAAACTCCTCTAAGGCTACACACCATAAAATGATATATCAACCACAAACTATTTAATTTAAACTCAGACGATTTACATAAAATTAAGTATATAAACATAAAATCGTACCAAGAGCAAACTAAAGAGCATCAACTCACATAATCAGTCAAATAAAATTATGAGCAGACAAGGTCGCTAAAATTGGAAAGTGTAGGGACATGGACCTCAAGACAAAAACTAATAAAGCAAAATGAAAATTCATCCAAAAGCTCAAATCATCACAAATTCATGTTTTACTCAGTTCTTAATTTTCACCTTTTCGAACTCAGCGAAGACGAATTCAATAAAATGAAGAGTGTCCATTGACTGTCATTAATCAGTGAAATTCCAAAATAGTAACCGATTACTTATTCAATTTCAGCAACTAGTCTTGACATATTACTGGAACAAAGCAGCCATTTGATAGTCATATATCAACGGATCCACATGATCACACCAAAACGGAGCAAGAAAAATGGAGGGACGAGACTAACCTTAAAGATGAATCCAAAGTTAAATTTGCAACTCGACAGAGCAAACGGGGCAACGGCTAAGATGAGCAACAAAAGAAGTCAACCAACAGGGAACTTTCTCCGAGCTCCAATGGAAACCTCAGGCTCGAAACATAGCCATGCGACAAACTCGATTCGGAAAATGGGGACTGGTTTAAGGCTTTCTAAATGGGGTTTAATGGCTGTTTCCGGGCAGCAACTATGGTGGCTTCAGATCTAGTTTTTAGCTCACTTCCGTGGCCGGAAATGGAGTTTTCCGGGTAGTTTCGGCTGGACTTTAGGTGATAGGGAATGTTGTTGATTTTTTAGGGAGAAAAATGGAGATCTTCATGGGTTTTTCATAGCTGAGACTACTGAAAATGGCGGAAGGACAATAAAGGTCAGCAAGTGGGTTTCTTGCTGTTTTTGTGTGTCTGTGGCTGAAGAAATGACGGATCCGTCCAGCTTTTAGGCGTTAGTTTATGTGTATTTTCGTCTCTCCCCCCAGATTTTTTTTAGGTGTTCTCTTTATGTAGAGTCTAGGTTTAGGTTATTATTTTGTGTATTTTGCCAATTAGTCCGTAGGTCTTTTTGTGTTAAGTCCTTAGGGTCATTTTTATTTATTTTTGTTCCAAAGAAGAGTCTAGAAGGGTCCCTAAGGTTAGCTTAATGGGTATTGGGTATTGGACTTAAGGAATGAGCCAGAAATTTGGGTCTTTATGACTTAGCTATGCTTAAAATTAGCTTAATTAACTAAAAATTTATCCACATAGAAATATTATCAAAAATATTAATTAGCCCTACTTAAGTAAAAATAATTATTAAAATATCTGACTATTAAAACAAAACTATTTTTTGGTATTTTTTTTCAAGATTTAAAAAAGTGACTATAAAACATTAACGAAACTATTTTTTTGTAATTTTTATTTTCTTGTAATAAAATAAAGTAAAAGAGTCAAAATTAGCTGAAATAGCGATATTAGGCTTAAACTAAATTTTTACGCTAAAATGGGTGAAATTTCGGGGAGGGTCAAAAATCACATGTCTACAAGCTATTTTTTGTGATTTTCCAAATTTTCATAAAACAAACAATCCTTGATTAATTCTAAAAAATGTAAAACAAATCCTAAATGCAATGCATGATATTTTTTTGTATTTTCATGATTTAAATAAAAAGCAAACATGCATAGAAATGCAAATAATTTAAAAATATTCTACAAAATTCCTAAAAATGGCAAATAATTAACAGAAAACCTATTTTCTTGGGATTTTATAGGAGTATTTCGTATAGGGAAAAAATCACATGCTTACACTTATAGTTATCTTTTAATTTTTATAGCAAAATATTTATTTATGACCACTTCCTACCTTTAAGCCATTAAATACGCTGTATACTATTTTTCTTTCTCCCTCTCTCTTCCCTCTCTCCTCCTTTCTCTTTCCTCTTTCTTCTCTTTTCCCCCCAGTTTTTTCCTCCCCTACTTCTAGAAACCCTAGCAGCGGATGTGCTCCACCAGCGTTAGATGCGGCCGTTGACCACTTCCCCCCTTCATTGTTGTGTCACCCCTAACCCCCTCCTCAAGCCGGCGATTTCTTTCACACAGTTGTGCTACACATTCTAAATTTTTCTTAGATTTTGCATTGATTGTTTATGTTTGCTTTGTGAGATCTGAAGAAGTTCTGTCTCTAGTTTCCATTTGATCCTTTAAATTGGTGCTTCTTCAACAACTGTCTTCATTTAACCTGTGGCGACGCCCCACATGGCAGCATCCTAGATATCGGTGGATTGGGGACGGAGTTTGGGGCTGAGGAACTTGAAGAGTCTGTTACCTTTTTTTCATTATATTTCAATGTATCTCATTTGTATTCCATATATTTCATTGTATTCACTGTCTTTTTTCATTGTATTTCAATGTATCTCGCTGTATTCCATGTATTTCATTGTATTCACTTCTCACTGTATTCCATGAATGTATTCATATATTTTTTTAATTAATATAATTTATGTATTCAGATGTATATATGTATTCAAATGTATCTGCAGTATGTATTCATATATTTTTGCACTATAGATGACCTGCTATACTTCATGTATTCAATGTATTTTTATGTATTTAACTATACTGAATGCAATTATATAATTTTAATATATAAATCTATTTATAAAGATACCATTAAAAAATATTTTAGTAAAGATACCACTAAAAAAAGGATGGATTGAATCTTTAAAGATTGCTTTCTTTTTGGGATATTTTTCTGTTGAGAATCTTTTCTATAATTGGAAATACAAATTTTGTATGTTATAATTGAGTTTTTTGAGTTATATTAGGAGTCTATCGCGCTAATTGATTCACTTACCGTTTTTAAACAGCTCAAGACCCTTTTCTCCCGCAAATTCCGTTACAGTATTCACGAATACAGCTCGCGAATACAGTCGAATACATTCTCTGCTTAGCTGGACTCCCCTATTTTCTGCCGAGTTTTGCAACTATATTCATGAATATAGTAGCAAATATATATCGAATACAGTCTATAACAACTGAAAACATACCTATAGGAAGTAATTTAGTAAAGGGTAGCTATAACAAGCTAATAATCACTAAAACATAGTGGTTTTGAAATTTTTTCAATAAATATTATGAGCTAATATAAGTGGATTAATTATATAAATCCAATATAATTGGCCTACAAATGATGAGCCCACTTCATTAGGCCCAAGATATCATCTTTCTAGAGGCCCAGCTTGGTGTCACGCGTGAAATGACATGGCATACCAAGTCAAATGGGAGAGACAATAGGATCATGCCATGTGTCAAAATGACAAGGCATGCCAAGTCACATTAAAAGGCCAATGAAACCGCGCACGTGTGCAAGTGACATGTTCTGGATAATCAAATGCGGCCTTGTCACACTTTAATTTGATTTGTCGGAAAGAGTTTGTTCTTATCATAACTCTTCCCTCCCACAACTCTAAATATGGGTCTTCATAACCTAGAAAAGACACCAGAAGTTATAACAAGAAGCAAGAGAGAGCTCATGGATCAAATGCCGCAAATTTCTCTACAAGTTTCAAGCTTCAAGCAATCAAGTTCAAGTTCAAGAAATCAAGTTAAGATCAAGAACAAAGAACAAATCAACATTCAAGGAGTACGAGTTCAAATCAAAGTTCGTGCTGATTGAATTCAAGATCATCGTTCGGGGCAACAACTACATATTCAAGATCAAGATCAAAGGCCCTTGAGTTTATTTACTATTGAGAAGAAGAATCACAGGATTCATAGAGATTGTACACTCATATTATTTGAAATCAAATACTATGATTGTTGCAATATTTTCGGTCTTGATTTTATTTTCTCGACGCAAATTTATTGTCTACAATATATATATTATCTTTATTTAAAATTAATAAATTTAAAATTTAAATAAAATAATACTAACTAATTATTTATTCATAATAAAGCAAATCTTAATTTACGTGATCTTATAAAAATTATTTATTTGAAAAAGCAGGCTCTAAAATTTAGTGATGGTGGTAACAAAGTGGTCAATGATGATGGTTTTAAGGTAGTGGTTGATGAAGGTCATGATTGGTTGAGGCAGCTGGATATGATGGTTATGTAATAGTAATAAGATAATAGTGGCATTAGAGATGATTGGTTGTTACGACCCGAATTTTTCACCCTTGGGAGTCGTAATGGTGCCTACTAGTGAAAGCTAGACAAGCCAACCATTTGAATTATTTACCTTTTTCCCATTTTTAATCCTTTAACAATTATGAACCAACATTATATAAATAGCGGAATTTAAATAAGTGGAAGAACAAAATAAAACCATTTAAATATTTCCAATACAATTCCTTAAACAAAGACTACCCAGAACTGATGTCATAATTTTACAGACGGTCTAGGATTACTACAAATAAGAGTCCGAAAAATAAATACAATACTGTCTCGAAAATACATAAATGAAACAGGATGAAAGGATAGAAGGAGACGCCAAGGCCTGCAGACCCCTACAGGACTACCTCGGGTCGCCTGAATGGACTGAAGACAACACCCTCACTGCGTTCCGAAAGCTGCTGCACCGGAATCTGCACACAGTGCAGAGTGTAGTATCATCACAACCGACCCCATGTGCTGGTAAGTGCCTAGACTAACCTCGGCGAAGTAGTGACGAGGCTAGGACCAGACTACCAAATAAACCTGTGTAGTTAATTCATATAAAACGGAACAATAAAAGCAAAACTTTACAACTAAAGATAGGAAGGGAAAATCATGCTGTGGGGGACAACAAATAGCAACAGAAATCAACAGTTAAATGTAAAGAACACCGTAACTCAATTATCAATAGAAATCAGGAAAATCAAAGACAAGTGCACGACATCACCCTTCGTGCTTTTACTCTAGTCCTCGCCATAAAATCAATAAAATAGGAACAACATCACCCTTCGTGATTTTACCTCACATAATCATAGCACAGAATTATCCTTCATACATTAACGCTCATATCATGGCATGGAATTGTACATCGTGCGGTACGACATCACCCTTCGTGCTTCTACACTCTCTCACAAATATCATACACGGCATCACCCTTCGTGCTTTACACTCTTCCTCACAAAAATCATACACAGCGTCACCCTTCGTGCTTTAACACTCTTCCTCACCCAAACAACAATCACAAAGCAATAAGGGCAAGGGAATCAACAAATTCACAATAAAATGGACAAGGGAACAATAGTACAACAATCATATCCCGGCAAGGGAAACAAGATCAAAATAATAACATCCCGGCAAGGGAAATAATATTAAAATAACAACATTCCGGCAAGGGAGATAATATCATAATCCTCTTTTCTTTTTCACATTTACTTCATAACTCAATTCACAGTTTGAGCCAATGCTGTAGAAGGTTCAATTGCCAAATATACTTCCACAAATCATTTTACAACTTAAGCCAACGTTCTTCAATGTTCAAATACCAATATTGTTACAACCCATATCCACACGCGTTAGTTCATGCCATATATTAGTTAACATAAATTCAAGAAGGAATTACCTTTGAGATGATAAGAAGTTAATCCTATTGGTCTTAAGTGATACAAGGGTGTATAAGGGTGATTAACAAGTATTAGAAGTTAAACGAATCAAGGATGTGGTAACTCGTATTTTCAGGTAAACCTAGAGGTTCTTAATACACTCAAGGTCATGTATTAAGGTGTTTGAATCATATAATATCCGTATCATAAGTCTTGAAGTCAAACGAGTTATGAAACAAAAGTCGACAAACGTTGTCGCAACTTAGGTTCATAATTTTACTTAAACATTAGGTTAATTGTTTCTACGCTTTTCTCCTAATTTACAAGGAATTACGGGGTTGTCTACCCACCAAATTAAAGATCTACGAGTCTTGTTTCCAACTCATTAAACCATTTGTCAATACGATCTCGGAGTATAGAGATATTCATATTTTAGCAAGCCTGCGCAGATTGGTAGATGACAAGTAGGTGCATCACCTACTTGCCAAAATGATAGGACAAAATTAAAAGACCTAAGTCGGCCAAGAGAGGACTTTTAAGGGGTTATGAACTCAGTTATTTCATCCATATTTCAGACCCTCAAAACCAAAGTTAACCCCTGCAACTCCTCCCCAAAAATCCCACACAAACCCTAATCGATTTTCCCTCTCTTTCAAGTTCTATTTGAAGGTAAAACCTAGAGTTTGAAGAACCAAGGGAAGGGCTGAGTTATCCAACAAGTAAGACTAAGGAGTTGTGACAATTGCATAGCTTGTGATTGGGGCAGTATATACAAGGCCCTAATAGACAGGCAGGTGCAGCTCCCCCACCACAGTAGGTTGTCCAGTTCAGCAGTGATTGGCGAGATCCCTTCTCCGGACTTGCCGTGGTCTTGGTATGCATTTCTGTTATAGACATCATGGGTATGTCGGGGCCCTGTTCCGGCTATGTTGCAGCACTTATGTTCATTTAGAGGCTCATAGACAAGTGTCGACTCATGTATAGTTTGGTATGGCATGTCGGCTGGTTTTTGTTGTATAGTCTTTCATGGTAGCGTGGTAACTCATACCTTATATGTAGTTTCTTGATTGTCTGGTCATCCCCTGCTATGTATGTTCATGCCGTCATATTTTATTGCTGGTTGTCCATGATCCAGGTCTACCATTTATATTGATCTCGTCAACCCTAAAAGATAATAAAAAAAGTTAGATAAAATGTACGTTGGTGCTCGACAAGTATGGTCGGGTGCTAGCCATGGCCCTCCAGTTTGGGTTGTGACAAACTTGGTATCAGAGCAAGTCTGTCCTAGGGATTGTCTATGATCCATGTCTAGTAGAGTCTTGATTATGGATGTGTAGCATGCCACATTTATAATCAGGAGGCTACATGACATCTAGGGTTGTTACCTTCTTCCTGAATCTAGATCGTGCGCAGAGTTGAGTCATAAGGGTTTGTATCTAATATTCACCTTATTTTCTTTCAGCGATGCCTTCGACTAGGAAGCAAACAATTAGTAGATGGCTTGATACAGCTGCGGGAGAGGGTACCAGTCAGGTGCCCCAAGCCAGAGCAGGCCAAAGTGAGGCTCAGAGTGAGATGCCGTCTCATACCTCATCTACCCCGTCTCCTCCAGAGGATATTAGGAGGCACCCAGCACCTCCAGTTCCTCCGTCTGGCACTCCAGACCAGGATATGCGGAGTGCTTTGCAGTTATTGACTAGCTTGGTAGCTGCTCAGGCTCAGAGGCAGAATACAGGTGCTGCTGAGAAACCAGTTAGTACAAGAGTTCGTGATTTTATTAATTTAGACCCTCCAGTGTTTACCGGATCAGACCCCAAGGAGGACCCACAAACTTTTATTGACCAGGTTCATCGTACACTTCGGGTTATGCATGTTAGTGATACAGAGGCAGTAGAGTTGGCTTCTTATCGGCTACGGGATTTAGCAGTTCTCTGGTATGATAGTTGGGAGAGATCCAGGGGTCCGAACCCTCCTCCAGCTGTGTGGAAGGAATTTTCTGAGGCCTTTCTTCGTCACTACTTGCCAGTTGAGATACGACGAGCTAGAGCTGATAAGTTCTTGAACCTTAGACAAGGTAATATGAGTGTGCGAGAGTACAGTATGCAGTTTGATTCTTTGGCAAGGTATGCTCCCCATATGGTGGCCGAGATGAGTGATAGGGTGCATATGTTCGTGAATGGGTTGGGACCACATCTGATAAATGAGTGTACGACAGCCTCCTTGGTGGAGGGCATGGATATTTCCCGTATTCAAGCTTATGCCCAGACCCTAGAGGATCGTAAGCGCCAGCAGAGGGCAGTTAGGGAGCAGGATAGGGGCCAGCATAAGAGGGCGAGATTTGCAGGGTATTCTGATGACTTCAGAGGCCGCATCAGGCCACAGTTTTCGAGGAGTTCGGCGCCACCTGTAGCTAGTGCTCCTCCACAGTTTCAGAGGCCTCGATATGATTGATTTACCCATTCTGGTCCAGGTCAGAGTTCGCAGGCATCAGGCTCGCAACATCACAGGGATACTAGTCAGACGAGACCTAGAACACCACGTTGTGATCATTGCGGCAAGACCCACTTTGGACTGTGCCGTCGAGGTTCTGATGCATGTTATTCTTGCGGACAGCCTGGCCATATGATGCAGGATTGTCCTAACATGGGAGGTGAAGGTATGGCTCAGCCGACTGGATCTTTGTCTGCTTCTTCCTCATCAGTTCGACCTCCAGCACGGGGTTTTCAGCAGTCGACATATCGTGGTAGAGGTAGAGGTGTAGTGCCAAGTTTGAGGGGTGGTCAAAATCGAACCTATGCTCTAGTAGGTCGACAGGATCTCGAGTCGTCTCCAGATGTTGTTACAGGTATTTTATCTGTGTTTTCTTATGATGTATATGCGCTGATTGATCCGGGATCTACATTATCATATGTTACACCCTTTGTGGCTAATAAGTTTGGCATTGAACCTGAATTGATAAGTAAACCCCTTGCGGTATCTACTCCGATAGGAGATTCTGTGATTGCTAGAAGGGTATATAGAGGTTGCACTGTGATGATTTGTAGTCGTCAAACCTCGGAAAATTTATTTGAGTTAGAAATGGTTGATTTTGATGTGATAATGGGAATGGACTGGTTGGCCTCATGCTATGCAAATGTTGACTGTCGTACGAAGATGGTTAGGTTCCAATTTCCTGGTGAACCCATCATTGAATGGAAAGGGAATATTGCTACACCAAAAGGTAGGTTTATTTCCTATCTTAAGGCAAGGAAAATGATCTCAAAAGGTTACATTTATCATTTCGTTCGCGTTAGGGATGCGGAGGCGAAACCGCCTACTTTACAATCAATCCCTGTGGTCAACGAATTCCCAGATGTTTTCCCAGATGAACTCCCAGGACTTCCTCCTGAAAGGGAGATTGAGTTTAGTATTGATGTGTTGCTTGACACTCAACCGATCTCTATCCCTCCATACAGAATGGCCCCGGCAGAGTTGCGAGAGTTGAAGGTGCAGTTGAAGGACTTGCTGGATAAGGGCTTCATTAGACCTAGCACTTCACCTTGGGGTGCACCAGTCCTATTTGTGCGGAAGAAAGACGGGTCGTTACGGATGTGTATCGACTATCGATAGTTGAATAAGTCTACTATAAAGAACAAGTATCCACTTCCAAGAATTGATGACCTGTTTGACCAACTCCAGGGTGCCAAGTATTTCTCTAAGATTGATTTACGTTCAGGGTATCATCAGGTGAGGGTTAGGGAGAAGGATATTCCAAAGACGGCCTTCCGGACAAGATATGGGCACTTTGAGTTCTTGGTGATGTCGTTCGGGCTAACAAATGCCCCAGCAGCTTTTATGGATCTCATGAATACTATATTCAGGCCCTATCTTGATGTGTTCGTGATTGTATTCATTGATGACATTCTAGTATATTCTCGTTCGGAGGCGGAACATGCGGGCCACTTGCGGATAGTATTACAGACGCTTCAGGATCGTAAGTTATATGCTAAGCTCTCCAAATGTGAATTTTGGCTGAACTCAGTAGCGTTCCTTGGCCATGTGATATCTGACGAGGGTATTAGTGTCGACACTCAGAAGATCGATGCAGTAAAGAATTGGCCGAGACCTACAACACCATCAGAAGTCCGCAGCTTCCTAGGGCTAGTAGGATATTATAGGCGGTTTGTGGAAGGGTTTTCCTCTATATCATCACCATTGACTAAGTTAACACAGAAAGTTACCAAGTTCCAGTGGTCTGACACTTGTGAACGTAGTTTTCAGGAGCTGAAGAATCGATTGACATCCGCACCAGTGCTCACTCTTCCTGAAGGAACAGAAGGTTATGTGGTATATTGTGATGCCTCAGGTATAGGTTTGGGGTGCATATTGATGCAGCGTGGGAAGGTGATTGCTTATGCATCAAGACAATTGAAGAAGCATGAAAAGAATTATCCAACCCATGATTTGGAATTGGCTGCAGTAATATATGCTTTGAAGATATGGCGACACTACTTATACGACGTCCATGTTGACATCTACACAGATCACAAGAGTTTACAATACATCTTCAAGCAGAAAGAGTTGAATTTAAGGCAGCGTAGGTGGCTTGAATTATTGAAAGACTACGACGTCGAGATATTGTATCATCCCGGTAAAGCCAATGTTGTGGCAGACGCTCTCAGCCGTAAATCAATGGGAAGCTTAGTACATATTGAGGCAGGTAGATGGGGGTTGACTAAAGAGCTTCATCAGCTAGCCAATATGAGAATCAGATTGTTAGACTCTGATGACGGAGGTGTTACTGTACAGAATACATCAGAATCATCTTTGGTAGCCGAGGTAAAAGCACGGCAATATGAAGATCCTATCTTAGTACGATTAAGAGAGAGCATTCAGCAGTGTAAAAGTATGGCTTTTGAGATCGGAAGAGATGGGGCACTGAGATACCAGGGCCGATTATGTGTGCCTAATGTGGCAGGGTTGCGAGAGAAGATTATGAATGAGATTCATCAATCCCGATATTCCATCCATCCCGGCTCGACAAAGATGTATCATGATGTCAAGGAGCAGTATTGGTGGGATAACATGAAGAAGTCTATTGCAGAATTTGTAGCCTAGTGTCCCAATTGTCAACAAGTAAAGATAGAACATCAGAAACCCGGTGGATTGCTTCAGAATATAGAGATTCCGACCTGGAAATGGGAGGTGATTAATATGGACTTCATTATTGGATTACCTCGCTCTTATCATAAGTTTGACTCCATCTGGGTGATAATTGATCGACTTACAAAATGTGCCCATTTTCTGCCAGTTAAGACAACTTACATGGCTGAAGATTATGCGAAGTTGTATATCAAAGAAATTGTTAGGCTACATGGTGTGCCGGTATCTATTATATCAGACCGATGAGCTCAATTTACAGCTAACTTTTGGAGGTCTTTTCAGAAGGGTTTAGGCACACAAGTGAATCTCAACACTGCATTTCATCCGCAGACTGACGAACAGGCTGAACGTACCATTCAGACACTGGAAGATATGATACGAGCATGTGTTCTAGATTTTAAGGGAAATTGGGATGATCATCTTCCACTCATAGAATTCGCCTACAATAATATCTACCATTCCAGTATTAAAATGGCCCCATACGAGGCACTATACGGGAGAAGATGTAAATCACCAGTTGGATGGTTCGAAGTCGGTGAAACAAAATTATATGGGCCAGATTTGATTCACCAAGCTATTGAGAAGGTGAAAGTGATACATGAGCGATTGAGGACGGCACAAAGCAGGCAAAAATCTTATTCCGATGTCTGACGTCGTGATCTGGAGTTTGAGGTTGGTGATTGGGTTTTCCTGAGGATCTCACCAATGAAGGGTATTATGCGTTTTGGGAAGAAAGGTAAGCTGAGTCCAAGGTATATCGGGCCGTATAAAATTCTTCGACGGATTAGACAGGTTGCTTATGAGTTAGAATTGCCATCCGAATTGGAATTTGTCCACCCGGTATTCCATGTATCTATGTTGAGGAAATGTATTGGAGACCCTTCTCGAGTCGTCCCTATCAAAGATGTACAGGTTACAGAGGACCTATCATATGAAGAAGTGCCATTGGCTATATTAGATCGACAAGTCCGCAAGCTGAGAACAAAAGATGTAGCTTCCATCAAAGTATTGTGGAGGAACAAGAATATGGAAGAAATAACATGGGAAGCAGAAGAGGAGATGAAGTCTAAATACCCGTACCTATTCCAGAATGAAGATAACAAGGATGCTGGTGGAACACATGATACATTGGAAGGTGAAATGGCTCTATGAGGTAAGCAATAACTTGAGAATACTCTTCCTTAATACAAAATGGCGATATGCAGATAATGTACATGTCCATAATGCTTTGCATACTCTTGTAAGGCCATACGTTGAGTTAACCGCTTGCAAGTTTGTCCTCTATTTATGGGAGAAACTTGACCGGAATCCACGATGATTTAAACTCCCCATGAACCCTTACATTCGAGGACAAATGTTCCTAAGGGGGGAAGGGTGTTACAACCCATATCCACATGCGTTAGTTCATGCCATATATTAGTTAACATAAATTCAAGAAGGAATTACCTTTGAAGTGATAAGAAGTTAATCCTATTGGTCTTAAGTGATACAAGGGTGATTAACAAGTATTAGAAGTTAAACGAATCAAGGATGTGGTAACTCGTATTTTCAGGTAAACCTAGAGGTTCTTAATACACTCAAGGTCATGTATTAAGGTGTTTGAATCATATAATATCTGTATCATAAGTCTTGAAGTCAAACGAGTTATGAAACAAAAGTCGACAAACGTTGTCGCAACTTAGGTTCATAATTTTACTTAAACATTAGGTTAAATGTTTCTACGCTTTTCTCCTAATTTACAAGGAATTACGGGGTGATCTACCCACCAAATTAAAGATCTAAGAGTCTAGTTTCCAACTCATTAAACCATTTGTCAATACGATCTCGGAGTATAGATATATTCATATTTTAGCAAGCCTTCGCAGATTGGTAGATGACAAGTAGGTGCATCACCTACTTGCCAAAATGATAGGACAAAATTAAAAGACCTAAGTCGGCCAAGAGAGGACTTTTAAGGGGTTATGAACTCAGTTATTTCATCCATATTTCAGACCCTCAAAACCAAAGTTAACCCCTGCAACTCCTCCCCAAAAATCCCACACAAACCCTAATCGATTTTCCCTCTCTTTCAAGTTCTATTTGAAGGTAAAACCTAGAGTTTGAAGAACCAAGGGAAGGGCTGAGTTATCCAACAAGTAAGGTAAGTTACTGCCATATTTCATAGCTTGTGATTGGGGCAGTATATACAAGGCCCTAATAGACAGGCAGGTGCAGCTCCCCCACCACAGTAGGTTGTCCAGTTCAGCAGTGATTGGCGAGATCCCTTCTCCGGACTTGCCGTGGTCTTGGTATGCATTTCTGTTATAGACATTATGGGTATGTCGGGGCCCTGTTCCAGCTATGTTGCAGCACTTATGTTCATTTAGAGGCTCATAGACAAGTGTCGACTCATGTATAGTTTGGTATGCCATGTCGGTTGGTTTTTGTTGTATAGTCTTTCATGGTAGCGTGGTAGCTCATACATTATATGTAGTTTCTTGATTGTCTGGTCATCCCCTGCTATGTATGTTCATGCCGTCATATTTTATTGCTGGTTGTCCATGATACAGGTCTAGCATTTATATTGATCTCGTCAACCCTAAAAGATAATAAAAAAAAAGTTAGATAAAATGTACGTTGGTGCTCGACAAGTATGGTCGGGTGCTAGTCATGGCCCTCCAGTTTGGGTCGTGACAAATATACTTCCATAAGCCTTGCTAAACAATAGAAATCATCACATAAGGCATGAACAATACAAATAGAGTCACATTAATCATAACATAAGACTCATGGTCATGCTTGACACCAATGTATAGATACTCGTCACCATGCCTATACGTCGTACTCAATAACTAACACATAGCAAATAGGACATAACTCCTAATCCCTCAAGCTAAGGTTAGACCAAACACTTACCTCGATGCCACAGACACAATTCAAGCCTCAACTACCGCTTTACCTCTTGATTCCACCACCAATTCGCTTGTATCTAGCCACAAGTTACTTAACTATATCAATAAATGCTAAATGAATCAATTCTAATGCATGAAAATAAATTTTCTAAAGTTTTTCCCAAAAAGACAAAAATCGACCTCGGGCCCACATGGTCAAAACCCGAGGTTCGAACCAAAACCCGATTACCCATTCACCCACGAACCCAAATATATATTTTGTTTTGAAATCGGATCCCAAATCGAGGTTCAAATCTCCAAAATTTGAAAAACCTAGGTTCTACCCAAAATACCCAATTTCCCCTATGAAAACCCTTGATTTTGAGTTGAAATAATGTAAAACGATGTTAAAGATTAATGAAAACGAGTTAAAAATGACTTACAATTGATTTAGAAGCGTACTTGTCTTTGAAAAATCGCCCAAAGGTGTTTAGATTTTGAAAAAGTTTGAAAAATAAAAGATTTTCGGCTAAGTTATGAATTTGCAGGTCGCAGATGTCGCAATTGAGACCAGGGTTCGCAATTGCGAACCCCTTCAAAACCTGCTAACTTCGCAAATGTGAAGATTTTGTCGCATTTGCGACCCAGTGCAATTCCGGTCACCATCGCATTTGCGATATAAATGTCACATTTGTGACCAAGGCAGCCCAGGTCAACTTTTGCATTTGCGATACTTTCTCGCATTTGCGAGCGCGAAGCCTGCAGACCTGCAACATACCAGCAATTTCCTAAGTCCAAATTTCACTCCGTGGCCTATCCAAAAGTCACTCGAGCCCTCGGGGCTCCAAACCAAACATGCACACTAACCTAAAAACATCATACGAACTTGCTCGTGCAATTAAATCATCAAAATAACATCAACAACTATGAATTTAGCAACAAAATCAAAGAAAATCTCAAGAACTTTCAAAGCTTCAAATTTTACAACTAAGGTTCTGAATCACGTCATATGACCTCCGTTTCTTACCAAATTTTACAGGCTCAACTTAAATCACATATAAGACTTGTACTGGCTCCGGAACAAAAATACGGGCCCGATACCATCAAATTCAAACATATTTCATTTCCAAAAACTCATATATATTCCAGAAAATAATTTTCTTTAAAGATTCATTTCTCGGGCTTGGGACCTCGGAATTCGATTCCGGGCATACGCCCAAGTCCCATATTTTCCTTCGGACCCTTCGGGACCGTCAAATCTTGAGTCCGGGTCTGGGTCCGTTTACCCAAAATGTTGAGAGAAGTCAACTCAAATTCATTTTAAAAGCAAAATTTATTATTTTCACAAATTTTCACATAATGGCTTTTCGGATACGTGGCCAGACTGCGCACGCAAATTGAGGTGAGTCAGAAAGAGGTTTTTAAGTCCTCGGAACACAGAATTTATTTCTAAAACAAGTGATGATCTTTTGGGTCATCACATTCTCCACCTCTAAAACAACCGTTCATCCTCGAACGGACATAAGAAGGAAGCACCTGAGTCGGAGAAAAGATGGAGATAACAGCTCCGCATTTCGGACTCGGACTCCCATGTCGATGCCTCAACAGACTGACCTCTCCACTGAATATGAACAGAAGGGAAACTCTTCGATCTCAATTGACGAACCTGCCTGTCTAGAATAGCTACCGGCTCCTCCTCATAGGACAAGTCCTTGTCCAACTGGATAATGCTGAAATCTAACACGTGGGATGGATCGCCGTGATACTTCCGAAGCATGGACACATGAAATACTAGATGCACGGCTGATAAGCTCGGCGGCAACACAAGTCTGTAAGCCACCTCTCCCACTCGATCAAGAATCTCAAACGGGACAATGAACCTAGGGCTAAGCTTGCCCCTCTTTCCAAATCTCATCACGCCCTTCATAGGCGACACCCGAAGCAATACCCGCTCACCGACCATGAATGCCACATCTCGAACCTTACGGTCGGCATAACTCTTTTGACTGGACTGAGCTATACGAAGCCTATCCTGAATGATCCTGACCTTGTCCAAGGCATTTTGTACTAGATCTGTACCCAACAACCGAGCCTCTCCCGGCTCAAACCATCCAAGCAATGACCGACACCGCCTACCATATAAAGCCTCATAGGGAGCCTTCTGGATACTCGACTGGTAGCTGTTGTTGTAGGCAAACTCCGCTAAAGGCAAGAACTAATCACACGAGCCTCCAAAGTCAATTACATAAGCTCGAAGCATATCCTCGAAAATATGAATAGTACGCTCGGACTGCCCGTCCTTCTGAGGATGAAATGTTGTGCTCAACTCAACCCGTGTGCCCAACTCCCGCTGAACTGCTCTCCAGAAATGTGAGGTAAACTGCGTACCTTGGTCCGAAATAATAGACACGGGCACACCATGAAGACGAACAATCTCCCGGATATAGATCTCAGCTAAACTCTCGGAAGAATTGGAGACTGCCACAGGAATGAAATGTGCTGACTTGGTCAGCCTATCAACAATAACCCACACTGCATCGAACTTCCTCTGAGTCCGTGTCCAACAACGAAGTCCATAGTGATATGCTCCCACTTTCACTCAGGAATCTCAATCTTCTAGAACACACCTCCAGGCCTCTGATGCTCTTACTTTACCTGCTGAAAATTCAAACACCGAGCCACATATGCAACAATATCCTTCTTCATCCTCCTCCACCAATAATGCTGCCACAAATCCTGATACATCTTTGTGGCTCTCGGATGAATAGAGTACCAAAAACTGTGGGCCTCCTATAGACTCAACTCTCGGAGCCTATCCACATTAGGCACACAAACTCGACCCTGCAACCTCAAAACTCCATCATCTCCTAATGTAACCTGCTTGGCACCTCCGTGTTGCACCGTGTCCCTAAGGACACACAAATGAGGGTCATCATACTGTCGATCTTGGATACGCTACAATAAAGAAGAACGAGCGACTGTGCAAGCTAATACACGACTGGGCTCAAAAACATCCAACCTCACAAACTGATTGGCCAAAGCCTGAACATCCAAAGCAAGTGGCCTCTCACCGATCAGAATATAAGCAAGACTGCCCATACTAGCTGACTTCCTACTCAAAGCATCGGCCACCACATTGGCCTTTTCTGGATGATATAAGATGGTGATATCATAGTCTTTCAATAACTCCAACCACCTTCTCTTCCTCAAATTTAGCTCCTTCTGCTTGAACAAGTATTGCAAACTCTTGTGATCCGTGAACACCTCACATGACACACCATATAGATAATGCCTCCAAATCTTTAACGTGTGAACAATGGCTGCTAACTCCAAATCATGAACTGGATAATTCTTCTCATGAATCTTCAACTGACGTGAAGCATATGCAATAACCTTGCCATCCTGCATCAACACCTCACCAAGTCCTATACGAGATGTATCACAATAAACTATATATGGCCTTGAACCTGTGGGCAAAACCAACACCAGCACCGTAGTCAAAGTTGTTTTAAGCTTCTGAAAGCTCGCCTCACACTTATCCGACCACCTGAATTGGGCACCCTTTTGGGTCAACCTGGTCATCGGGGCAGCAATAGATGAAAACCCCTCCACAAACCGACGATAATAGCCTGCCAAACCCAAGAAACTGCAGATCTCTGTAGCTTATGCGGGTCTAGGCGAGTCCATGACTGCCTCTATCTTCTTTGGATCTATCTGAATACCATATACTGGTACAGCATGACCCAAGAATGCAACGGAATTCAACCAGAACTCACACTTCGAAAACTTAGCATACAACTGACTATCTCTCAAAGTCTGAAGAACCACTCTCAGATGCTGCTCATGTTCCTCCTAGCTGCGGGAATAGATCAAAATATCATCAATGAAGACTATAACGAACGAATCTAAGTAAGACTTGAACACTTGGTTCATTAAATCCATAAAAGTTGCTGGGGCATTTATCAACCCGAATGACATCACCAAGAACTCATAATGCCCGTATCGAGTGTAGAAAGCTGTCTTAGGGACATCTGATGCCCTAGTCCTCAACTGATGGTAGCCAGATCTCAAGTCAATCTTCGAAAATACCTTGGCACCCTAAAGCTGATCAAACAAATCATCAAACCTCGGCAATGGATACTTATTCTTGATTGTAACCTTGTTCAACTGCTGGTAATCTACACACATTCTCATCGATCCGTCCTTCTTCTTAACAAACAACACCGGTGCACCCCAAGGCGAGACACTAGGTCTGATAAAGCCTTTATCAAGCAAGTCTTGCAACTGCTCTTTCAACTCAGGCATGGCCATACGATACGAAAGAATCGAAATGGGCTAAGTGCCCAGAGCCAAATCAATGCAGAAGTCAATATCCCTGTCAGGTGGAATCCCCGACAGGTCTGAAGGAAATACCTCAAGAAACTCACGAACTACAGGCACAAAATCAATAGGAGGAACCTAAGCACTAGAATCACGAACATATGCCAAATAGGCCAAACACCCCTTCTCAACCATACGCCGAGCCTTCATATATGAGATAACACCACAGGTAAAATGACCAAGAGTCCCTCTCCACTCTAAACAAGGCAACCCCGGCAAGGCTAAAGTCATAGTCTTGGCATGAAAGTCCAAGATAGCGGGGTAAGGTGATAACCAGTCCATCCCCAATATGACATCAAAATCAACCATATCCAAAAGTAACAAATCTACACGAGTCTCAAGACCCCCAATCACAACTATACATGAACGATGGAGACAATCTACCACAATAGAATCACCCACCGGTGTAGACACATATATAGGAGCACTCAAAGAATCACTAGGCATGACCAGATATGGTACAAAATAAGATGACACATAGGAGCACATAGATCCTGGATCAAATAGAACTGAAGCACCTCTACTACAAACCAGAACAATACCTATGATAACTGCATCGGAAGCCTCAAGCTCAGGCTTGGCTGGAAGAGCATAACATCGGGGCTGGGCCCCACCACTCTAAACTACATCGCTAGGACAGCCTGTTGTTGGCTGGCCTCCACTTCTAGTGGTCTGACCTCCACCTATAATACCTCTAACTCCACCTCTAGCTGGCTGAGCGGGTTGTGGAACACTCGGTGCCTGAACCATGGCACGAGAACCCTGATGCTGAGAGCTGCTCGATACTTGAGGGCAAAATCTAGCAACATGTCTCATATCGCCACAAGTATAACAAGTCCTCAACTGCTGAGACTACTGACCTTGACGACCTGAATGACCACCCCGAAAACTCTGGAGCGGTGGTGTACTGATAGGAGCTGGTGGTGCACTGTAGGACTGTTGATCAAAATACTGCATATGAGAACCACGGCCACCTGAGGCACCATGAGAAACCTAAAGTGCTGACTGAAAAGGCCTAGGAGGATGGCCTCTACCATACGAATCCTTGCCTCTAGATGAGGCGCCACTGAATCTTCCAAAATGACAAGGCGCCACTGAATCTACCTGAATGACGAGGCCTCTTATCAGACCCCTGACCACCCCTATGATAGAACAATCTCAACCCTCCTGGCCACATTGGCCACATCCTGAAAGGAAATCTTGCTCCCCGTCTCCTTAGCCATCTGAAGTCGAATAGGCTGAATGAGTCCCTCAATGAACCTCCTCACTCTCTCTCTCTCTTAGTAGGAAGTATAAGAAGAACATGACGGGCCAAATCAATAAACCTGGTCTCGTACTAAGTAACAGTCATAGAACCCAGCTGGAGACGCTCAAACTGCCTTCGATAGGTCTCCCTCCGAGTGATAGGGAGAAACTTCTCCAGAAATAGCTAAGAAAACTGCTCCCAAGTCAAAGCTGGTGACCCGGCTGGTCTAGCCAAACAATAATCTCTCCACCAAGTCTTGGCGGATCCAGATAAGTGAAAAGCAGCAAAGTTGACCCCATTGGTCTCCACTATCCTCACGTTCCTGAGAACCTCATGGCAACCGTCTAAATAATCCTAGGGATCCTCAAAAGATGCACCGCTAAAAGTGGTCGTGAAAAGCTTGGTGAACCTGTCCAATCTCCACAAAGCATCAGCAGACATAGCTGCTCCATCACCGGTCTGAGCTACTACACCTGGCTGAACTACTCCAACTGGCTGAGCTGCTAGAGTTTGAAACTGGGGAGCCATCTGCTCCGGAGTGCGAGTAGCAGGAGTCTGGGCTCCTCCTCCAGCCTGAGAGATAGTCGGTGCTACAGGAAGCAAGCCCGCCCGGGTGACACTCTCCATAAGGCCCACTAGACGGACCAGAGCATCTTGGAGTACTAAGGTAGCAATGAACCCCTCTAGGACCTGAGCTGGGCCCACCGAAACTGCCTGGGCCAGAACCTCATCATCAAACTCAACCTGAGACTCCGCCACTGGTGCTGCTGCTCTGGGCTGAGCTCCGCCCCTACCTCGGCCTCTAGCACGCCCTCGCCCTCGCCTGCTGCCCCTCGTAGGAGCTGCTGCTGGGGGATCGGGCTGCTGATTAGTGGATGAGGAAGCGCGTGTTCTCTCCATCTGCGAAAGAACAGAGTAGAAATTTAATTAGCATTGAGAAACCAAACCGCACGACAGGAAAAAATAGATGTGAAGTTTTTCCTAATTATGTAGCCTCTGGGGGATAAATACAGACGTCTCCGTACCGATCTCTCAGACTCTACTAAGCTTGTCCGTGAATTGTGAGACTTAAGTAACCTAGAGCTCTAATACCAACTTGTCACGACCCGGATTTCCCACCATCGGGAGTCGTGATGACGCCTACTAGTGAAAGCTAGGCAAGCCAACCATTTGAATTATTTACCTTTTCCCCATTTTTAATCCTTTAACAATTATGAACCAACATTATATAAACAACGGAATTTAAATAACCGGAAGAACAAAAAAAACTATTTAAATATTTCCAATACAATTCCTTAAACAGAGACTACCCAGAACTGGTGTCACAAGATGGTCTAGGATTACTACAAATAAGAGTCCAAAAATAAATATAATACTATCTCGGAAATACATAAATGAAACAGGATAAAAGGATAGAAGAAGACGCCAAGTCCTGCGGACGCCTGCAGGACTACCTCGGGTCACCTGAATGGACTGAAGACAACACCCTCACTGCGGTCCGAAAGCTGTTGCACCGGGATCTACATACATTGCAGAGTGTAGTATCAACACAACCGACCCCATGTGCTGGTAAGTGCCTAGCCTAACCTCGGCGAATTAATGACAAGGCTAGGACTAGACTACCAAATAAACCTGTGCAGTTAATTTATATACAACAGAACAATAAAAGCAAAACTTTACAATTAAAGATAGGAAGGGGAAATCATGCTGCGGGGGACAACAAATAGCAACAGAAACCAACAGTTAAATGTAAAGAACACCGTAACCCAATTATCAATAGAAATCAGGAAAATTAAAGACAAGTGCATGGCATCACCTGTCACGACCCAAACTGAAGGGCCATGACTAGCACCCGACCACACTTGCCGAGCACCAACGTACATTTCATCTAACCTTCATTATTATCTTTTAAGGCTGACGAGATCAATATAAATGGTAGACCTAGATCATGGACAACCAGCAATAAAATATGATGGCATGCATATACATAGCAGGGGATGACCAGACAATCAAGAAACTACATATAAGGTATGAGCTACCACGCTACTATGAAAGACTATACAACAAAAACTAGCCGACAAGGCATACCAAACTATACATGAGCCGACACCTGTCTATGAGCCTCTAAAAGAACATAAGTGTTGCAACATAGCCGGAACAGGGCCCCGACATACCCATAATGTCTATAACAAAAATTGCATACCAAGACCAAGGCAAGTCCGGAGAAGGGATCTCGCCAATCACCGCTGATCTACTGTGGTGGGGGAGCTGTACCTGCCTGTCTATCAGGACCTGCAGCACGACATGCAGCGTCCACAAATAAAAGGACGTCAGTACGAATAAAGTACTGAGTATGTAAGGCAAGGAACCATAAATACGATCAGTAATGTAAGCAAGGATAGAGAATATACAACCTGTAACATCTTAGTACCTCTGAGGGCTACTTACATGAAATGCATGATACATATGTATAAATACATAAACCTTTAAAGCATTCGCCTCTGTGGGCATCATCATCATCATATCGTACCCGACCATAATAGGCTCGGTAGAATCGTACCCGGCCACGTGGAGCTCGGTAAAACCCAACTGATCAGTGGTTGCACAATAGGTGCCGTACCCGGCCAACTATAGCGTGGCTCGGTAGAGTAAAATAGATACATATATATAATGCATGCTCGACTCATGGAATCACATTCTAAACCTTTCGGAGTGACGTAAGGTCGGTATCCTCTGTACACGTTATTAGGACTAAGTCTTCACTATGAACCTTATAAGATTCAGGAAGTATGAACAACATTGATAACATAAGAATAAGAGAAGCAACATTAACATCAATCGTTCCATAAGAGGGAAAACAATGTAAGTACTGCTAGCTTCTAAGAGTAGAGTATCTTTGGAAGCTCGTTCATTACATTATGTACAATCGGAGTCGTGCAAAAGAAGGAAAGGGATAGCCTCACATACCTTGTATATACTGCCCCAATCTCAAGCTATGCAATTGTCAAAACTCCTTAGTCTACAATAAGAGAAACGATACTATCGTTATCATTTAAGCGTCATAACTATTATGTATCGACCACAACCTATTTTACGATGAAACGGACAACACCTCCCCTATATATATGACCTCACACCATTCAAAACAATCACCAAACAGCCCAAACATCATCAATAATAAACATATTGAGCCTCCCGAAATAGTCCACACACAGCCTAATCACTCCATACATACGACGACCACCGTAGTCGTGTCAAACAACCTGGAAATGTTACGAATAACTATCAGCCCATAAACCTACATATATATGGTGTTTCTCCACACCCTTCCTCCTCCAAAACTCCACAAGATAGTAGTAAAATACGCAGCCCAACAACAACGCAAAACAGTCCACAAAACAATAACACTACTACCAAACCTTTCGATATATATCTCACAAGTTCTAGCTTCAATGGCTTAGCCGCAACTTGGATAATCTTAAATACATATAGAGTAAGAGGTTCCTTACCTTTATACAGAAAGAACAACTCCAATTTGACCTTAAATTTCCAAGAAATATCCCTCCAATGCTGCCACAACAACAAAAAAATGAAACTAGCGATCAATTAGTGTTTTTCGGCACTAGAATCACTTTAGAAGGCTTGAAATCACCTAGGATTAATATTAAGAACATTAGGGAGTATTTACAGAACATATACCCTTTAAAACAACCTCCCACACGAGTTGGAACGACACAAAAATGAGCAACAACAAGAAGAACAAGAGACTTACTAGCGCCACGGAATTCCCGACACTTGATTTGTGTTGTTTGCCCTTTTTTGGGTCTTGAATCTTGAGAGAACCTTGAGAGGATGTTCCTAGGGTTCTAAGGTCTGAAAATAGTGAAAAGAAATGACTTAAAACGGGTTGGAGTCATCCTATATAGGTCCAAATATCTTAAACCGACTTAGTGGGCCCCATAGAGAGGTGCTTGGCGCAGTCTCGCGAAAACGCGAATATCTCTCTACTCCGAGATCGTATAGATTAACGGTTTAATGCGTTGGAAACTAGACTCATAGATCTTTAATTTTGTGGGTAGATCACCCCGTAATTCCTTGTAAATTATGAGAAAAGATTAGAAACATTTGACCTAATGTTTAAGTAAAATTATGAACCTAAGTTGCGACAACTTTTGTCGACTTTTGTTTCATCACTCGTTTGACTTCAAGACTTATGATACGGATATTATATGATTAAAATAACTTAATAAATGACCTCTTGAGTGTATTAAGCACCGCTAGATTACCTGAAAATACGAGTTACAACATCCTTGATTCGTTTAACTTCTAATACTGGTTAATCACCCTTATACACTCTTGTATCACTTAAGACCAATAGGATTGACTTCTTATCATCTCAAAGATAATTCCTTCTTGGATTTATGTTAACTAATATATGTCATGAACTAACACATGTGGATATGGGTTGTAACACCCTCCCCCTTAGGAACATTCGTCCTCGAATGTAAGGGTTTATGGGGAGTTTAAATCATCGTGGATTCCAATGGAAATTTCCGATCAATTTTCCCCTATAAAATGGTCACTAGCAAAACTTGCAAGTAATTAATCCCAACATATGGCTTCACAAGGCTACACAAAGCATTATGCGTATTTACATTATCTACATATCACCATTTTGTATTAAGGAGGAGTATTCTCAAATTATTGCTTACCTCATAGAGCCGTTTCACCTTCCAATGTATTCTGTCTTCCACCAGCATCCTTGTTATCTTTATTCTGGAATAAGTAAGGGTATTTAGACTTCATCTCCTCTTCTGCTTCCCATGTCATTTCTTCCATATTTTTGTTCCTCCACAATACTTTGACGGAAGCTACATCTTTTGTTCTCAGCTTGCAGACTTGCCGATCTAATATCGCCACTGGCACTTCTTCATATGATAGGTCCTCTGTAACTTGTACATCTTTGATAGGGACGACTCGAGAAGGGTCTCCAATACATTTTCTCAACATAGATACATGGAATACCGGGTGGACAAATTCCAATTCGGATGGCAATTCTAACTCATAAGCAACCTGTCCAATCCGTCGAAGAATTTTATACGGCCCGATATACCTTGGACTCAGCTTACCTTTCTTCCCAAAACGCATAATACCCTTCATTGGTGAGATCCTCAGGAAAACCCAATCACCAACCTCAAACTCTAGATCACGACGTCGGACATCAGAATAAGATTTTTGCCTGCTTTGTGCCGTCCTCAATCGCTCCTGTATCACTTTCACCTTCTCAATAGCTTGGTGAATCAAATCTGGCCCATATAATTCTGTTTCACCGACTTCGAACCATCCAACTGGTGATCTACATCTCCTCCCGTATAGTGCCTCGTATGGGGCCATTTTAATACTGGAATGGTAGCTATTGTTATAGGCGAATTCTATGAGTGGAAGATGATCATCCCAATTCCCCTTAAAATCTAGAACACATGCTCGTAGCATATCTTCCAGTGTCTGAATGGTACGTTCAGCCTGTCCGTCAGTCTGCGGATGAAATGCAGTGCTGAGATTTACCTGTGTGCCTAAACCCTTCTGGAAAGACCTCCAAAAGTTAGCCGTAAATTGAGCTCCTCGGTCTGATATAATAGATATGGGCACACCATGAAGCCTAACAATCTCCTTGATATACAACTTTGCATAATCTTCAGCCGCGTAAGTTGTCTTCACTGGCAGAAAATGGGCACATTTTGTAAGTCGATCAATTATCACCCAGATGGAGTCAAACTTATGATAAGAGCGAGGTAATCCAATAATGAAGTCCATATTAATCACCTCCCACTTCCAGGTCGGAATCTCTATATTTTGAAGCAATCCACCGGGTTTCTGATGTTCTATCTTTACTTGTTGACAATTGGGACACTGGGCCACAAATTCTGCAATAGACTTCTTCATATTATCCCACCAATACTGCTCCTTGACATCATGATACATCTTTGTCGAGCCGGGATGGATGGAATATCGGGATTGATGAATCTCATTCATAATCTTCTCTCGCAACCCTGCCACATTAGGCACACACAATCGGCTCTGGTATCTCAGTGCCCCATCTTTTCCGATCCCAAAAGCCATACTTTTACACTGTTGAATGCTTTCTCTTAATCGTACTAAGATAGGATCTTCATATTGTCGTGCTTTTACCTCGGCTACCAAAGATGATTCTGATGTATTCTGTACAGTAACACCTCCGTCATCAGAGTCTAACAATCTGATTCTCATATTGGCTAGCTGATGAAGCTCTTTAATCAACCCCCATCTACCCGCCTCAATATGTACTAAGCTTCCCATTGATTTACGGCTGAGAGCATCTGCCACAACATTGGCTTTACCGGGATGATACAATATCTCGACGTCGTAGTCTTTCAATAATTCAAGCCACCTACGCTGCCTCAAATTCAACTCTTTCTGCTTGAAGATGTATTGTAAACTCTTGTGATCTGTGTAGATGTCAACATGGACGCCGTATAAGTAGTGCCGCCATATCTTCAAAGCATATATTACTGCAGCCAATTCCAAATCATGGGTTGGATAATTCTTTTCATGCTTCTTCAATTGTCTTGATGCATAAGCAATCACATTCCCACGCTGCATCAATACGCACCCCAAACCTATACCTGAGGCATCACAATATACCACATAATCTTCTGTTCCTTCAGGAAGAGTGAGCACTGGTGCAGATGTCAATCGATTCTTCAGCTCCTGAAAACTACGTTCACAAGTGTCAGACCACTGGAATTTGGTAGCTTTTTGTGTTAACTTAGTCAATGGTGATGATATAGAGGAAAATCCTTCTACAAACCGCCTATAATATCCTGCTAGTCCTAGGAAGCTGCGGACTTCTGATGGTGTTGTAGGTCTCGGCCAATTCTTTACTGCATCGATCTTCTGAGTGTCGACACTAATACCCTCATCAGATATCACATGGCCAAGGAATGCTACTGAGTTCAGCCAGAATTCACATTTGGAGAGCTTAGCATATAACTTACGATCCTGAAGCGTCTGTAATACTATCCGCAAGTGGCCCGCGTGTTCCGCCTCCGAACGAGAATACACTAGAATGTCATCAATGAATACAATCACGAACACATCAAGATAGGGCCTGAATATAGTATTCATGAGATCCATAAAAGCTGCTGGGGCATTTGTTAGCCCGAACGACATCACCAAGAACTCAAAGTGCCCATATCTTGTCCGGAAGGCCGTCTTTGGAATATCCTTCTCCCTAACCCTCACCTGATGATACCCTGAACGTAAATCAATCTTAGAGAAATACTTGGCACCCTGGAGTTGGTCAAACAGGTCATCAATTCTTGGAAGTGGATACTTGTTCTTTATAGTAGACTTATTCAACTGTCGATAGTCGATACACATCCGTAACAACCCGTCTTTCTTCCGCACGAATAGGACTGGTGCACCCCAAGGTGAAGTGCTAGGCCTAATAAAGCCCTTATCCAGCAAGTCCTTCAACTGCACCTTCAACTCTCGAACTCTGCCGGGGCCATTCTATATGGAGGAATAGAGATCGGTTGAGTGTCAGGTAACACATCAATGCTAAACTCAATCTCCCTTTCAGGAGGAAGGCCTGGGAGTTCATCTGGGAAAACATCTGGGAATTCGTTGACCACAGGGATTGATTGTAAAGTAGGCGGTTTCGCCTCCACATCCCTAACGCGAACGAGATGATAAATGTAACCTTTTGAGATCATTTTCCTTGCCTTAAGATAGGAAATAAACCTACCTTTCGGTGTAGCAATATTCCCTTTCCATTCAATGATGGGTTCACCAGGAAATTGAAACCTAACCATCTTCGTACGACAGTCAACATTTGCATAGCATGAGGCCAACCAGTCCATTCCCATTATCACATCAAAATCAACCATTTCTAACTCAAATAAATTTGCCGAGGTTTGACGACTACAAATCATCACAGTGCAACCTCTATATACCCTTCTAGCAATCACAGAATCTCCTATCGGAGTAGATACCGCGAGGGGTTTACTTATCAATTCAGGTTCAATGCCAAACTTATTAGCCACAAAGGGTGTAACATATGATAATGTAGATCCCGGATCAATCAACGCATATACATCATAAGAAAACACAGATATAATACCTGTAACAACATCTGGAGACGACTCGAGATCCTGTCGACCTACTAGAGCATAGGTTCGATTTTGAGCACCACTCGAACTCGGCACTGCACCTCTACCCCTACCACGACCTGTCGACTGCTGAAAACCCCGTGCTGGAGGTCGAACTGATGAGGAAGAACCAGACACAGATCCAGTCGGCTGAGCCATACCATCACCTCCTCTATTAGGACAATCCCGCATCATATGGCCAGGCTGCCCGCACGAATAGCATGCATCAGAACCTCGACGACACAGTCCAAAGTGGGCCTTGCCGCACTGATCACAATGTGGTGTTGGGGGTCTCATCTGACTAGTATCCCTGTGATGTTGCGAGCCAGATGCCCGCGAACTCTGACCTGGACCAGAATAGGATCGATCATATCGAGGCCTCTGAAACTGTGGAGGAGCACTAGCTACAGGTGGCGCCGAACTCCTCGAAAACTGTGGCCTGATGCGGCCTCTGAAGTCATCAGAATACCCTGCAAATCTCGCCCTCTTATGCTGGCCTCTATCCTGCTCCCTAACTGCCCTCTGCTGGCGCTTACGATCCTCTAGGGTCTGGGCATAAGCTTGAATACGGGAAATATCCATGCCCTCCACCAAGGAGGCTGTCGTACACTCATTTATCAGATGTGGTCCCAACCCATTCACGAACATATGCACCCTATCACTCATCTCGGCCACCATATGGGGAGCATACCTTGCCAAAGAATCAAACTGCATACTGTACTCTCGTACACTCATATTACCTTGTCTAAGGTTCAAGAACTTATCAGCTCTAGCTCGTCGTATCTCAACTGGCAAGTAGTGACGAAGAAAGGCCTCAGAAAATTCCTTCCACACAGCTGGAGGAGGGTTCGGACCCCTGGATCTCTCCCAACTATCATACCAGAGAACCGCTAAATCCCGTAGCCGATAAGAAGCCAACTCTACTGTCTCTGTATCACTAACATGCATAACACGAAGTGTACGATGAACCTGGTCAATAAACGTCTGTGGGTCCTCCTTGGGGTCTGATCCGGTAAACACTGGAGGGTCTAAATTAATAAAATCACGAACTCTTGTACTAACTGGTTTCTCAGCAGCACCTGTATTCTGCCTCTGAGCCTGAGCAGCTACCAAGCTAGTCAATAACTGCAAAGCACTCCGCATATCCTGGTCTGGAGTGTCAGACGAAGGAACTGGAGGCGCTGGGTGCCTTCTAATATCCTCTGGAGGAGATGGAGTAGATGAGGTATGAGAGGGCATCTCACTTTGAGCCTCACTTTGTCCTGCTCTGACTTGGGGCACCTGACTGGTACCCTCTCCTGCTGCTGTATCAAGCCGTCTACTAATCGTTTGCTTCCTAGTCGAAGGCATCACTGAAAAAAACAAGGTGAATATTAGAGACAAACACTTACGACTCAACTCTACGCACGATCTAGATTCAGGAAGAAGGTAACAACCCTAGATGTCATGTAGCCTCCTGATTATAAATGTGGCGCGCTACACATCCATAATCAAGACTCTACTAGACACGGCTCATAGACAACCCCTAGGACAGACTTGCTCTGATACCAAGTTTGTCACGACCCAAACTGAAGGGCCATGACTAGCACCCGACCACACTTGCCGAGCACCAACGTACATTTCATCTAACCTTCATTATTATCTTTTAAGGCTGACGAGATCAATATAAATGGTAGACCTAGATCATGGACAACCAGCAATAAAATATGATGGCATGCATATACATAGCAGGGGATGACCAGACAATCAAGAAACTACATATAAGGTATGAGCTACCACGCTACTATGAAAGACTATACAACAAAAACTAGCCGACAAGGCATACCAAACTATACATGAGCCGACACCTGTCTATGAGCCTCTAAAAGAACATAAGTGTTGCAACATAGCCGGAACAGGGCCCCGACATACCCATAATGTCTATAACAAAAATTGCATACCAAGACCAAGGCAAGTCCGGAGAAGGGATCTCGCCAATCACCGCTGATCTACTGTGGTGGGGGAGCTGTACCTGCCTGTCTATCAGGACCTGCAGCACGACATGCAGCGTCCACAAATAAAAGGACGTCAGTACGAATAAAGTACTGAGTATGTAAGGCAAGGAACCATAAATACGATCAGTAATGTAAGTAAGGATAGAGAATATACAACCTGTAACATCTTAGTACCTCTGAGGGCTACTTACATGAAATGCATGATACATATGTATAAATACATAAACCTTTAAAGCATTCGCCTCTGTGGGCATCATCATCATCATATCGTACCCGGCCATAATAGGCTCGGTAGAATCGTACCCGGCCACGTGGAGCTCGGTAAAACCCAACTGATCAGTGGTTGCACAATAGGTGCCGTACCCGGCCAACTATAGCGTGGCTCGGTAGAGTAAAATAGATACATATATATAATGCATGCTCGACTCATGGAATCACATTCTAAACCTTTCGGAGTGACGTAAGGTCGGTATCCTCTGTACACGTTATTAGGACTAAGTCTTCACTATGAACCTTATAAGATTCAGGAAGTATGAACAACATTGATAACATAAGAATAAGAGAAGCAACATTAACATCAATCGTTCCATAAGAGGGAAAACAATGTAAGTACTGCTAGCTTCTAAGAGTAGAGTATCTTTGGAAGCTCGTTCATTACATTATGTACAATCGGAGTCGTGCAAAAGAAGGAAAGGGATAGCCTCAACATACCTTGTATATACTTCCCCAATCTCAAGCTATGCAATTGTCAAAACTCCTTAGTCTACAATAAGAGAAACGATACTATCGTTATCATTTAAGCGTCATAACTATTATGTATCGACCACAACCTATTTTACGATGAAACGGACAGCACCTCCCCTATATATATGACCTCACACCATTCAAAACAATCACCAAACAGCCCAAACATCATCAATAATAAACATATTGAGCCTCCCGAAATAGTCCACACACAGCCTAATCACTCCATACATACGACGACCACCGTAGTCGTGTCAAACAACCTGGAAATGTTACGAATAACTATCAGCCCATAAACCTACATATATATGGTGTTTCTCCACACCCTTCCTCCTCCAAAACTCCACAAGATAGTAGTAAAATACGCAGCCCAACAACAACGCAAAACAGTCCACAAAACAATAACACTACTACCAAACCTTTCGATATATATCTCACAAGTTCTAGCTTCAATGGCTTAGCCGCAACTTGGATAATCTTAAATACATATAGAGTAAGAGGTTCCTTACCTTTATACAGAAAGAACAACTCCAATTTGACCTTAAATTTCCAAGAAATATCCCTCCAATGCTGCCACAACAACAAAAAAATGAAACTAGCGATCAATTAGTGTTTTTCGGCACTAGAATCACTTTAGAAGGCTTGAAATCACCTAGGATTAATATTAAGAACATTAGGGAGTATTTACAGAACATATACCCTTTAAAACAACCTCCCACACGAGTTGGAACGACACAAAAATGAGCAACAACAAGAAGAACAAGAGACTTACTAGCGCCACGGAATTCCCGACACTTGATTTGTGTTGTTTGCCCTTTTTTTGGGTCTTGAATCTTGAGAGAACCTTGAGAGGATGTTCCTAGGGTTCTAAGTTCTGAAAATAGTGAAAAGAAATGACTAAAAACGGGTTGTGGTCATCCTATATAAGTCCAAATATCTTAAACCGACTTAGTGGGCCCCATAGAGAGGTGCTTGGCGCAGTCTCGCGAAAACGCGAATATCTCTCTACTCCGAGATCGTATAGATTAACGGTTTAATGCGTTGGAAACTAGACTCATAGATCTTTAATTTGGTTGGTAGATCACCCCGTAATTCCTTGTAAATTATGAGAAAATATTAGAAACATTTGACCTAATGTTTAAGTAAAATTATGAACCTAAGTTGCGACAACTTTTGTCGACTTTTGTTTCATAACTCGTTTGACTTCAAGACTTATGATACGGATATTATATGATTAAAATACCTTAATAAATGACCTCTTGAGTGTATTAAGCACCGCTAGATTACCTGAAAATACGAGTTACAACATCCTTGATTCGTTTAACTTCTAATACTGGTTAATCACCCTTATACACTCTTGTATCACTTAAGACCAATAGGATTGACTTCTTATCATCTCAAAGATAATTCCTTCTTGGATTTATGTTAACTAATATATGTCATGAACTAACACATGTGGATATGGGTTGTAACATCACCCTTCATGCTTTTACTCTTGTCCTCACCATAAAATCAATAAAATCGGCACGACATCACCCTTCGTGCTTTTACCTCACATAATCATGGCACGGAATGATCCTTCATGCATTAACACTCATATCATGGCATGGAATTGTACATCGTGTGGCACGACATCACCCTTCGTGCTTTAACACTCTCTCACAAATATCATACACGGCATCACCCTTCGTGCTTTACACTCTTCCTCACAAAAATCATACATGGATCACCCTTCGTGCTTTAATACTCTTCCTCACCCAAACAACAATCACAAAGCAATAAGGGCAAGGGAATCAACAAATTCACAATAAAATTCCGGCAAGAGAACAATAGTACAACAATCATATCCCGACAAGGGAAACAAGATCAGAACAATAACATCCCGGCAAGGGAAATAACATTAAAACAACAACATCCCGGCAAGGGAGATAATATCATAATTCTCTTTTCTTTTTCACATTTACTTCACAACTCAATTCACAATTTGAGTCAATGCTCTATAAGGTTCAATTATCAATTATACTTCCGCAAATCATTCCGTTTACCCAAAATGTCGACCGAAGTCAACTTAAATTTATTTTAAAACCAAAATTTATTATTTTTCATAGATTTTCACACAATGGCTTTCCAGATATGCGCCCGGATTACACACGCAAATCGAGATGAAACAGAAAGTGGTTTTTAAGATCTTGGAACATAGAATTTATTTCTAAAACAAGTGATTACCCAAAGGACATCACATTGGTGTTGGTAATTGTGCGGTGAAAGCTGATGGTGAAGATGGTGGTTGGCCCTAGAGGTGGTTGGTTATCAGGGGTAGTGGTTGGCGGTAGGGGATTATGATGGCAGTTGTGATGAGGTGGTTGCTAATAATTGGCAAAAAGTATATATATTTTAGGTGTATTTATGTCCCATGGATCATATAATTTGATAAAGATTGCATGATTATTAGTATTGTTTGTACTGCTCAACGCATGTTTCTTATGTGCAAGTATAAGTTTGGATGAAAGTTACTCAAAAGAAGGTGACTTAGAGCGAAATGGGACATGAGGAAACAAAAAAAGAGAGCTGAAGGGAGCTCGTCTAAGGATAGTTTGTCACGGGAGAGGAGTCTGGGGAGTTAATCTTCCATCAAAAAAATGAATTGAGCACCATCGTGTGAACTAGCTTGCAAACAAGAAGGAAAAAGGCACCTGGGAGCTCGTCTAGGGGTGCGCAACACGAGGATGCTAGACCCGCCCTAAGTTATTCATGTCTGAAGCTGAATTTGCTTGGATGATTTTTTACCGTTCTACGTCATATAAATATCTCATGAAACGTCTTGAGAGGGGGTATACATATCTTTTAAGGCAACGGACGTGCAAAGAGCGGAAGAACACAAATTCGGCAATGACTTCATACTTTTCTTGTGTTCTTTCTTGTTCGTTTACAAATTTTAGCTATTGTCGTAAAAATTACATTATGAGTGACTAAGTACATTAGTTCTGGAGTCATGGTTAACTTGATTATTGACGTGCATTGATTATTACTTAGTTAATACGAATTATCATCGTTGATTGTTTCGTAATTCTAGATTTAATTTGTAAATTGTGTGGCCACCAATTTACCTACTATTTCACTACTAAAAATTCAAAAAAAAGCGACCAAAATTTGGCGACCAAAATTGGTCTGTCAAGAAAAACGACCAAAGTTGGTCGCTAAATTGGAGAAAATAATTAAATAATTATTCTAAAAACATTAGCGACCAAGGTTTGTTGCTTTTTGGTCGATAATGTGATCAAAATGTTGACCGGACTGATCAGACTTACTTGGTCAAAGAAATACTGAAATTAGCGACCAACTTTGGTCGCTAAAGTGGGACCCACCTATAAAATTTTAATAATTATATTATTATTTAAAATGAATTATAAAATATAAATAAATGTAACTTAAAATTAGAGACCAAAGTTGGTCGCTTACGAAAGGGGAAGCAGATAGAGACCAATTTTGGTCGCTAATCTGGGACCCAGTTATAAAATTTTAATAATTATATTATTATTTAAAAAAATTATAAAATATAAATAAATATAATTCAAAGTTAGCGACCAAAGTTGGTCGGTTATGAAAGGGGAAGCAAGTAGCGACCAACTTTGGTCGCTATTTTGGGACCCAGTTCTAACGTTTAATAATTATATTATTATTTAAAATATTTTATAAAATATAAATAAATCTTATTTAAAATTAGCGACCAACATTGGTCGCTATTTTTTAATTCTGGATAATTAGCGACCAACGTTGGTTGCTATTTTTTAGTTCTGGATAATTAGCGACCAAAGTTGGTCTCTTTTCAGGTCAACATTTGGTCAAAATTAAAAATCACTTTTGTATTTACTATCTAAATAATATAAATGTAATCCATTAACACTTTTGCAATACAAGGGATGAATACACTAAAATATACTCTAATATGCTATATATGTAGTTAAAGTAGTACAACGAAGCGTGTTATATATATATATATTTATATAGGTCAAGACATTTTGTTTTTAATATTCAACGATGCATCTGAGTAGGTTATAAGTCGATGAATCAATTTACACACAGATATATTTGATGAAAAATTATATAATTAATTAGGATCTTGACAAGTCTATCAATCCCTAAAAGAACCCGACCATATACAACTAATATTCAAAAAAATAATCCTTGAATAACTAATCCATATACAACTAATACATGCATAACTAATCCCTGTATTATTTATTCTTGCATAATTAATACACACATAACTAATACATGAATAACTAATACCTACATAAATCTAACCGGCAACCAAAGGACCCTATGTGTGCAAATCAAAGTGTCTTGACTGCTTTTAAATTATATTATATACTATTTAAAGAAATGTACGCATACATTTTTTTTGACAAGAAAAGACTACTGGTTAGAGAAAAAGTCTCACTACTTATGGCATTTAATCTGTAGCCTTTTCTTTTCAAAATTAATGTGTTGTCTTTTATTTAAAAGTAGTCTTGGGGTTTACAAAAACTTCCTGAAAAAGTCTTGAAAGTACCTGTATGTATTAGTACTATGCAAGATAAGTGTCAATGAACAAGAAAAGAAGATACAATTGCTCTCGAGGTTCTTTTAGGGGTTGATAGAATTGTCAAGATCCTAATTAGTATATATAATTTTTCATCAAATATATCTGTGTGTAAATTGATTCATCGACTTATAACCTACTCAGATGCATCGTTGAATATTAAAAACAAAACGTCTCGACTTATATCAATTAATCTGTTATAATTGATTCATCGACTTATAACCTAGTGATGAATGAATGTAATTCATTAACTCTGTTCAAATAATGAATATATTATCATGTACTATAACATGCTATATATGTAGTTAAAGTAGCACGAAGTGTGTATGTTATATATATACACACACTAACATATACTATCACAAGTTATATATACGTTATAGTATTACAGTGAAGTGTATGTGTATGTGTGTGTGTGTGTGTCTATATATATAAGAACATGAAGCGCTCGTAACACAAGGCCAGGTTCTTTTAGGTATTGATACACTTGTAAATTGATTCATCAACTTATAACCTACTCAGATGCATCTTTGAATATTAAAAACAAGACGTCTCGATTTATATCAATTAAATGTTATAACTGATTCATCGACTTATAACCTAGTGATGAATGAATATAATTCATTAACTCTGTTATAATACAAATGATGAATACAGTAGCATATACTATAACATGCTATATATATATATAGTTAAAGTAGCACGAAGTGTGTGTTATATATATACACACACTAACATATACTATAAGAAGTTATATATACGTTATAGTATTACAGTGAAGTCTCTGTGTGTGTATGTGTGTGCGTGTCTATATATATATATATACACACACAATTCATAGAATACTATTATATTGATTTATCAATTCATTAATTATTCGTACGTAGTAAAGTATAAGATTGATTATCAATTACAATATATTTTCATGCGTATGTATGAAATTACTCATATACTTAAATATAACTTAAAAAAATTCCTTTACATACATGCTATTATAATCTATTAAAAGTAATTACCTAGTTAATATAATTTTTTTAAATATTATGCTTATAGTTTTTAATTATTTATAATAATTATAGTTAAATAAAATAAATATTTATAGCTAATAAGATATTTTTTTTATAGCTTATAATATTTAAAAACCAACATAGAAAAAAAAATTTATTTAATATTTTTAGAAATAGCGACCAACGTTGGTCGCTATTTTGGTCAAACAGTCAAAACTTAATTAGCTACCAAAAATAGCGACCAACGTTGGTCGCTTTTTGTAAATCGAGACTCAAAAACGGGTTTCCCTATCCCATTCTCTTATTTTCTAAACCAAAATTTCCCCAACTCTCTCTCAACATATTCCCCTCCCCTTCTCTATTTCCCTCATACAAATCAATCCCCTCACCCTGCGCCACCATTGTGACCGCCTAAGCCACCGCCGGAGCCGTCGCTGCCACCGCTGCCGCTGCCCCTTTCTCTCCTTATCCACCTAAAAAAAACCTAGGTTTGAATTATAACCTTGAATCTTTGTTATTTCTAGTTTTTGTTTCAATTATTTCAATACTGTAGTTTAAGGATATGAATTAGTATTTCAATTCTTTGAACATTGTTTTTTATTGAGGATTAGGGTTTAGGTCTTGTTTTAGTTAGCTTTGTTAATTAATTTTATTAACTAATTAGTTTAATTAGTGTTGAATTTAGTTTAGTTAGATTTGAATTATACTTTGTATTGTCTTGATAGTTTAGTTAGAATCTAGAGTTTAGGATATGAATTGAACATTTAGGATATGAATTGAACTTTTAGGATATGAATTGAGCCTTTAGGATATGAATTGAACCTTTAGGATATGAATTGGACTTTTAGTTTATGTATTGGAATTTTAGGATATGAATTGAACTTTTGTGGATATGAATTGAAATTTAAGATATGAATTGAACCTTTTGTGTATGAATTGAGCCTTTAGGATATGAATTGAACTTTTAGGATATGAATTGAGCCTTTAGTGTATGAATTGAACCTTTAGGATATGAATTGAACTTTTAGTTTATGTATTAGAATTTTAATTTATAAATTAAAATTTTAGGATATGAATTGAACTTTGTGGATATGAATTGAAATTTAGGATATGAATTGAAATTTTTGTGTATGAATTAAACTTTTAGGATATGAATTGAGCCTTTAGGATATAGAGTGAACTTTTAGGATATGAATTGAGCCTTTAAGATATGAATTGAACCTTTAGGATATGAATTTGACTTTTAGTTTATGTATTGGAATTTTAGTTTATAAATTGAAATTTTACGATATGAATTGAACTTTTGTGGATATGAATTGAAATTTAGGATATGAATTGAACCTTTAGGATATAAATTGAATTTTTTGTGTATGAATTGAACTTTTAGGATATGAATTGGACTTTTAGGATATGAATTGGACTTTTAATTTATGTATTGGAATTTTAGTTTATAAATTAAAATTTTAGGATATGAATTGAACTTTTTAGGATATGAGTTGAACCTTTAGGATATGGAATTAATTAACTAAAAAAAGATTAAGATATGAATTAACTAAATTAATTTGTTCTTGTTTTATTTGTATAGATGGAACATCGTACTTGGATGTACAATAGGAATTATTTTAATCGGCAGGGATTGCAGGAGGATTTTGTAGAAGGGGTTGATGACTTTATTAGACATGCAATGGAACTTCCACCAAGAATAACTTAGATACAGTACCTGGCAGAGTGGGTCTTTAATTGTTGTTCTCATTACCGACAATGATGATGAAATGGCAATGACATGTGTTTCAAACAGTGATGGTGTAGGTACTAATGTAACATTTCCTAAGAAGATAAAAGAAGAGGTTATAGAGGAATTCTCTACTTCATTTTCCAAGAGGAAAAGAAGTTTAATTGAGAGTGACAAGGTTGATGGTAATGGAAAGTTGTCCGTTGCTCATGGAAGTTCCCATAAAACGGGGATCATAAGACTTTGTGATGACAAAGACGAAAGGAAGTTTTATTCTCAACTTTCTTCCAAGTCAGATCCGTACAAGCTTAATGGGATTGATGATATTTCTTCGGATTCAGACAATGATTTGAGTGACAAAAGTATGGAAATGCTAATCAAAAGAATTAAAGGTAAAACACTTCTCTAAGGAAGAGAAGTTTGGAGAAATCTGCTGCCTATAAAGTGCATATATCACGTTCATGCAGAGTTCATCATCCTTCTCTTCCAAGAAAAACGTTTTACCTACTAGACATCATAACTTGTGAAAATAATAATATTGGACTAATAGAGGAACGGATATCAATGTAAGGCTAAACACGGAAATAATAATAATATAACGCTAGTAATGGAAAGTAGAAGCAACAAAGAGTAAACAGGTGATAACGCAATAAAGTAATTAGAACACAATTAAAGTATAAGTGAGACCAATTAAGGAAAACAAATGTGTAACGACCCGACCGGTCGTTTTGAGCTTTTGCACTTTGCTCGCCAGTTTTCGGGCATGAATTGCCCCGTGTGATGGATTATGACTTATGTAAATTGTTGGTTTTGATTTTCAGGGTAATCGGAATGAATTTGGAAGAACAGTTCTCAGTTTGAAGCTTGAAATTTGAAAAGTTTGACCAAGCTTTGACTTGTTGGTATTGTGAGCACGTGATTTTTGTTTTACGCGACAATCGCTCCAAAAGAATTAAAAAATGTATGTGTCATGCGTAATTTAAACCATGACCCGTTTGTTAGATGGAAAATTACAAAAAATACGCATTTTTTCTTTTTTTTCCTGATTTGTTGCCGTGTTTAATTTTGCCTACCTTTAACATTTTATCCGCGTGAAATAAATATGTTAAGTGTTAATTAGTGGTGCTTGGTTTTATTTAATTAGTTTGTGTATTTAGGAAATTAGAAATAAAGAAAAAGAAGAAAAAGAAGACAAAATTTGTTTGGGCCGTGTCCATTTCAAAATTTGGAGCCCAATTGAACAGCCCAAACCCCCAGTCCGAACAGCCCACCCCAGGACACAAAACGACGTAGTTTAACACCAAAACTACGTCGTTTCAAGGCCGATCCATCTCAACCATTCAAACCAAACTGATCCAACGGCCAAGATCTCACACCCCGTACCCACTAACTAACCCGACCCGTCTTATCCAAACCGACCCCCAAGCTCTGAATGAGAAACGACGCCGTTTCCTCATCAAAAGAAAGATCTGAGCCTTCCATCTCGCCTCATCCAACGGCTAAGATCAACCCCTTCCAGCCATATATAAGCCCGTAACATACCCTGCCCCCCTATCCTAACCCCAGCCTCCGTCTTCAACCTCATTCCCCATCAAACCCTAGAGCCGCCCCTGTATCCTTCACCATGGAAGCCGGCGGCACGGGCGCCGGTGACCTCGCCCCTAACACCGTAGAACCCCCTTGACATCCTGAACCCAAATCTATCAACCACACACCTCGAATCCTATCCCACCTTCTCGAATCTTCATTTGAAGATTCGAGTCGGAACCTAATCTACACCAATCTGCCCTAAATTCATACCAGACACTCCCCGGACCCCCCTCGTGACCAAACCATACTTGGTTTGGTCCGAATCTGACCAGGGGAGTATAAATCCCGGATCTGAGTTTGGAACTTTGTAGTTCTTCATCACTGGCCTATGTCCGTCCAAACCAAAGAGATTAAGGTCTAATGGACCTTAATCGAAGTGTTTCTCATCCGAGAAACACTTCGATTAAAGTCCGTTCACCCTTAAGAAAGTCTGTCCAAGTCCGAGTCAAGGTTTTTGATTTTTCAAGACTTGAGGTGAGTCTTGCTTGCTTTCTTTATTTCTGTTTGGTCCATGTGAGTGATTGAATGGCTGTTCATGTTTTGTTTCAATTTGTATCTTTTGAATTTTTACCAACTTCTGTTTGTCCACTTTGCTTGAACCACGGTGTTTGTTTGAACCCCTCCTATTCTGATAAGGCATGTGTATTGGTTGTGTTCCAAATTTGTTTTGATTAACTGATTCCTCGAAGTATAATTTTGTTTAGCCAGTACAATTCAAGTCATGTGCCCTATACTTTGAATGTCTGATTTTTGGTTACGGTTGTATGTGTTATGATTAATATAGTCGAGTCGACATATGTCGTCAATTAGTTTCAACTGTCCGAACGATAACAAATTGACTTGCCTCTGTTGAACATTTGCCTGAATCAATTAAGAACCAAGTCCAGGTACTTATAAGCTGTTAATGTGATTTCAGAAACCTAAGGCTTGGTCTGTTAATTGAAATCTGAGTTGATGGCATGTGCACTTGTGCACAGCATGTGCATTGTGCACAGCCTGTTTTCCTGCATAGGAAGGCTTTTGATTTTTAAAAATTGTTTGACAGCATATGCTGTCAGATATATTCTACTGCCCATGCTTGCTTTTAGTTAATAAAATAGGAAAGGAAAGCCTGCCAGGGAATATTGATGGGGTTATATACTTAAATAACTAATTGGGATCTGAAAAGGTAAAAGACACATGGGAGGGGTACTGTGACATTTGGAAAAGAGGCTGTTAAAAGAGATGGTGTCGAGGCTTATAAAAGAGGAGGAGATACAGAATTAGGGGACGGGAGCTAGAGAGCTAAAAAAGGGAGTGAGGCATAGGAGCAAATACAGAATTAGAGGGGAGAGGAGATCAGAAAATAAAGGAAAGGGGAACACACTGTGAGGAGTGTTGAAAGAGAAAGCTTGAAAGACATACAAAGAGATACAGAAATTATACAATCTACAATCAGAAATTGTTTCTTCCTATTTGTTATTTGGGTTTTCAGTTGTTTAACTCGTTGAAATCAATTCTGATTGTTTGAAGTTCCAGTTGTGTCTATTTAGTCAAGTGTTTTCCATTGGTTCACTACTGGTTTGGTCTGCTTGGAGTTCTTGATTCTATTCCACTGGGTTGTGCTCTCATTTGGCTATTTCTTTCTATTGGCCATAGTTGCATTTCTGCACTTGAGCCTTTTCTGCTGTTCGTTTTGTTTTGCTGCTGCCCTGTCCTGCTGCTATTGCTAGTCCTGTTTCTTTTGCTGCTGATTTCCACATCTTCTTCTTCTTCTCCTTTGCACATTCAGCATTTTCAGGTACACATTTCAAGTCCCATATTGATGTAATTGAAACAGTTTGAAAGCATGAAATGGAAAAGGTTGAAGAAGTTCAAGCATTTGCTGTAATATTCATAGTACATTAACAGGCTTGTGAAAATTGATTAGTTTATAATCCAGCAGTTTGAAAGTATGTATTGATATTTGACTGAGTTTGCCCTGTTGTATTTTAACTCTGTAGTTGTTTGTGGGCATGTATATTTCGACCTTATACAATACTGTTCTGGTTTCACTAGTTTTGTTTAGTTAAGACTAGTCCACATAAGCTTAGTTGAGTTCAACTCGAGAAGTGTTCGGATTAAGTGTTGTATTTCGTTTAGCTCGTACAGGATTCCTTGCCAAACTAAAGTATTTTACTTTGCCAGTTATCCTTTAATCTAGTCCAAATAAGTTCAGTTAAGTTCAATTCAAGAAATATTCGGATTAGGTATTGCATTTCATCAATCTCATATGTAGTTTTTTTGTTCGACTGAAACATCCTCGCGAGGCATGACGTTTTTACTTTATAAGTAGTTAATCAGAAACTGACAAAAATCCGGATTAGACAAAAGCCTATAATTGAATCAGCATGTACCTTTTCTTCTAGTTTTAGAGACAAATGCGTTAGAAATGTAGCCATTTTAGGATATCCTTTTCTAAAATAGAGATGAGCCTCGCCAAATAAAGATGCAAAATTGCGGGGCTCTCAATAAATAATCATGATAATTATTTAGAATTCAAGATAGGCCATTTAATAAATTTCATGGCCTTCTACAAAGATAATAACGCGTTAGACTCTGTAGGCGCGGCTTAATTAAATCACATTCTTAAATTCGGGTGCACATTGATGTGACCCAAATCCGAATCTCAACGAAGTCCAAATGTGTCGACGATCACGGGTGCATTGATTGTGACGTGGTTCGAGATGCGTTTTCACGACGTTGCAATTCTATAAAAAATAAGTGATAATAATAAAAGCGGTTTTAAACTTAATAAAAGCACGTAAGTCATAATATGTATTTAAATCAGATATTTAGCCATTATAACAATTTAAGCGACCGTGCTAGAACCACGGGATTCGAGGGTGCCTAACACCTTCCCTCGGGTCAACAGAATTCCTTACTTAGAATTTCTGGTTCGCAGACTTCATTTGGAAAAGTCGAAAATCTCCTCGATTTGGGATTCAAGATAAACCGGTGACTTGGGACACCAAAAGCCAAACCTTTCCCAAGTGGCGACTCTGAATTAAATAAATAATCCCATTTTCGAATATTGTCACTTAAATTGGAAAAACTCCACTCGCGCATTTAACCCTTCGGGAGGGCGCGGAAAAAGGAGGTGTGACAGCTCTGGCGACTCCGCTGGGGACTGTGACCCAGAACCACTGGTTCAGGGTTCAAGAATTCGAGCTTAGAATAATTGTTATATCTGGCTTATTATCTGATCTTTATTACATGTTTTGCATAAAAGTGCTAAATGTTGTCTTTTACCGCTTTTGATATTATCTGAACTGTATATAAACTGTGCCGAAACCCTTCTTTTCTTACCTCCGGGGAGAAGCTCGCTGGTCGAGACTCCCTATTCTGTTAGTGTCAATACTTGAAATAAGAAAGAGGTCGGACAAGTTACAAAGCCGGACGATCTCGCGGGTCCCCGGTACGTAGCCCCCTCCTCGACTCGAGTTGTCCGCTCGGGTACACAGTCTAGGGCAAATACCAAGGTTTAAACCTAGTATAACGAAACTTCATGCCGGATCCCTAGTAGGAACGCTTATTTGCATCATATGGCATTTGACTTAGGGGACTCAACACAGGGGTTGGGTCCGTCTAGGACAGGCAACCTGAAATGGAAAGACCATCATGCTGCATTCCTATCTGTGTTATGCATTTATTTGCTTCGGTTCCGCATGTCGACCGGTTCTTAAAAAAAAAAGAAGGGAAAATAGCAGCGCAGGGGAGATAATTACTTATTTTTGGAAAATAAAACCAATGTCCAAGTAGTGTCAAAACCTCGCCGGAATTTTTCTAAAAAAAAAACTGTTTTGTTTATTGAGAGTTGTTAAAAAAAAATATATACAAAAATTTTTCTTTTATCACTTTCAAAGATCAAAAAAAAAGAAAAGGTATTTATTTTAAAAGTAAAAAAAAAAAATCGAAAATTCATAATTCAAAAAAATGAGTTGTTTCTTTCGTAGTACCCCTTTTATGAATTCAGACTAATAGTCCAAATTTTTCTTTAAAAAAAATAGTTTCTTTAATCTTTATCTCTTTTCAAAAAAAAAATGTAAAAAAATACGCATTCCTGATTTCTAGGTTTATTCGATTTTTTTCCGATATCCCGAACTACGCCGGTTTGATTCTCACCGGATGTGAGATACGTAGGCAACCCTCGTCGGGTTCAACCCCCATTTTGCTAAAATAGCCAAAATAAAAAAAAATATGTTTCAAATTTTTAAAGAGTCATAAATAAGTCAGGTGATGCTGTTTTGTCATAAATAGCCGAATGTTCCCGAAAGGGACGCCGGAAGGCTAACTTTGCATAAACAGCCACCTTTGGGTCATTTTTAAGGTTTAGTCCAGTTGACCCACACAACCTTAAAATCTTCGTCCCCTAGGCGTTGAAAGGTCGTGTTAGCAATATTGAGTTTCCTAATTTAAAAAAAAAAACAACGATAAAAAGGGTCGTAAATGAATAGGGTGACGCTGTTTTGACATGAATAGCCGAATGTTCCCGAAAGGGACGCCGGAAGGCTGACTTTGCATAAATAGCCACTTTTGGGTTTTGCTTAGCATTTTTAGACCCACACAGCCTTAAAATCTTCGTCCCCGAAGTGCTTAAAGGCCGTGTTCAAAGCTTGGTCCCCTCTGTAAAATATTTTGAGTCAGTCATTTTTGTTAAAATCACCTTAATAAATGTGCAGGATGAGCACGATGCAAAATGAACATTTTTCAATAATGACCAAAATCCCTGTCAAGTTACGGCTATGGTGGAATGATCTAGGTGTTGAAGGGCAAAATGAGGTTAAGAAATATCTGAAAGGTCTTGTGGGTCTGTTGGAAATCCAGCCTCGGGGAGATATCATAAGAGCTTTGGTTACCTATTGGGACCCGGCGCACAATGTTTTCCATTTCTCTGACTTTGAGCTCACCCCAACTTTGGAAGAAATGGCCGGATACATCGGGAATACTGAACTTCCGTTGAGGGAAAAATACGTGGTCGCCCCAAGAGTCGTCACGGCACATCGATTCCTAGATTCATTGAAGATACCCAGAACAGTCCACAACCCGGATCTAGCAGCCGGATTCTGTACTCCATGCTTCATATATGATAGGTACGGTCATGAGGGGGGATTCAATAATCCAATCAACAAACTGTGCAGCAAAGGAGTTCGGCAGAAGTGGGACGAGCACAGACGGGTAGCATTCATGATGATGTTCCTGGGCCTTCTGGTATTTCCCAGGAAAGATGGAAACATTGATTTGAAGATATCTGGGGTCGTCAGCACCTTTACTCACGCAAAGTGACAGTACTCTCGCGCCTATGGTGGTATCCGACATCTTTCGAGCTCTCACAGCTTGTAAAGCTGGGGGAAATTTCTTCGAAGGTTGTAACTTGCTCCTGCAGATATGGATGACCGAGCACCTTTGCCATCATTCCGAGATTTTGAGCCATGGTTCCCCGGAAAAGACCCGCATAGAAGAATCTTACGCGAGAGCCAAAGAGATCAGTTTGCCCGAAGGAGTCCTGGCTTGGACCTCGTTCTTTCAAGCTCTTACAGCCAGCCAAATACAATGGAAGTTGGGATGGTTGCCTGTTGATGAGGTCTTATATATGTCGGCGGCTAAAACTCATTTCTTGCTGATGGGGCTTAAGAGCATTCAACCTTACGCACCCTGCCGAGTTTTAAGACAGTTCGGAAGATGCCAGACAGTACCTCATGAGGAAGATCTAAGCACTCAAGCAGTTGAGATAAGTCCTAACGGACAGTTCCCAGAAGCAAAGATTCGCCAAATCTGGAATGAGGGTCAATATTTGAAATCAGATACTTGCGTGCGGGATCAAGCCAAAGGAGAAACGGCGCCAGGTTACCTTGCATGGTACAGAAGGGAACTCGAGCATGAAAGGCCAGCTAAGAGACCCCACATCCGGAATTTTACCGAATCATCACAAAAGCAGTGGGATTGGTTAGCAAAAGAAAGAGGCTATTGCACCGAAATCAGCAGGTTAAAGCAACAAGTGGAAAACTTGAAATATGAACACAACGTGCAAGTTGCTACCGATCTGGGAGAGCGGAACAGGTTAATTCAAGAAAATGAAATGCTCAGAGCCCAGATCAAACAGATAAGGTTGGATGCAGATAGACAACCAAGGCGTCGATCGGACGAGAAGCTGATAAAAGGGCTAAAAGGTGAAATCAGGGAATGGCGAGATGGTTTGGAGAAATCTGAAAACATCATAGCAGAGCTCAAAGCACAGTGGGATACAAGAACAGATAAGCATCGCAGGTACCTGAATCAATTGGAAAGCGACCATGAGAAGACTGTTGCTAAGATAAAGAGAGAGATGGCTGCACTTGAGATCAAAGCAGCTAATCAGGCCAAGGATTTCCAAATTGAGAGCAGATACTGGTATGACTCAATAGCCCAGATGAAGTTGGAAGTACGACGACTGAAGCATCAGCATGTACAAGATGCTCAAGTTTTCAAGATATGCAGCGATCAGACAAAACGCCTGCTCGTAGAGAAGAAGCAAACCAGAGATAGGATCAAGGCCATTGCCCATGCCATCACCAGACGATGCCTACGATGTGAGAACATGTCCAGCGCTACCGTCCTCTCGGCAGTAATGGGTTATGTCAAGCAGACTATGCACGAGCTGGAGCAACTTGAGAGGGATCTCACGCCTAGGACCGCGGCGAGGCCGAACGATGCCCCGCGGAAACCAATTTTTAAAACCATAATGCATTCATAGGTCAAATCTGTATTTTAGCATCTTCTGCCTGTTTTTTCATCAAGGTGATTTTCAGTCTATTTTGAGTCTAGGTTCATTTTCCAAGTTTGCTTTTTCTTTTGCAGAATGTAGCTTGTAATAGAACATTTCAACAATGAAGAGGTTGTTTCTTTTACGTCCATTTGTGTTTTTCGAACTACGTAATGATCTGATTCACGTAGGCATCGTGATACGTAGGCAATCCTCATCGGATCCGGTCGCATTTCTTTTACTACAAAAATAAAAAATATATATATATATAATAAATAAAATAAAAGGAAAACAAAAGAGAAAAGGAAAGAAAAGAAAAAAAAGGGGGAAAAACTAATAAGAGAAAAAATGTCGGAATGACGCATGCTCTCGCAGCAAACATATAGTAATCCACTTAACTGTATAGGTGCATCATGCCCAACGTGAGATTAACTATCTATTATTTGCTGCAGAATTAACCGTGCGTTTGTCATTGAGCATTTTTTTCAGGGTTTTTGAAAAGACGGTTGGTTTGGTGAAAGTCTGGCCTCGCACTCATATTTCACGAGGTCAAGGAGAAGTATTCAACTACCTGTTGTTAGGGCAAGAAGCAGTACTCACACTTACTTCACCAGGTCAAAAGGAAGTGTGGAAATGTCTTCGGAAATTCCATTGCAAACAGTCCCCGTCTCTGAGGAGAGCTCAATCTCAGCCGTCCTCACACCTGAATCCGCAACTGCGGAGGAAAATAGGATCCTACGGCTCCGCATGTTGGAAATGCTGGATGACTGGAACAATGGGAAAGAGCCGCCAAGTGTCGTCCCCGGATTCCCTGAACTATTCTCCAGGTCAAGTGGGACTTCTAATGTTCCCATAAATTACCCTGCTACCCCATTTGGGTACCCAGCCACCTCCGCCTTCTCTGCAGGATCACCTTCTGAGCCTCATCCCCGAATGTCGGCCAATGATGCAAGCATGAACATCTTTACTGCATCGCCTTGCCCAGCTACGGCACAGCCTGCCACGTACAAGCCAAGCCTTGACTCATCCTCTTTTACATTCCAAGCACCGTCGTTCTCAATGGAACCAACTAGGTTCGCCACCAGTACTAATCCTCTACCGCCTCAGTGCGAGCCTGTACTAGGGCAGGATCAGAACCCCAGAGTCGTAGAACAAAACGAAATGGCCAAAAGGATGAGAAGCCTTGAGCAAAGTCTGAAGAATATGCAAGGATTGAGCGGGCAAAAGAGCGTCTCTTACGCCGACCTATGCATGTTTCCTCACGTACACCTGCCAACGGGTTTCAAGACCCCCAAGTTTGAGAAGTACGATGGGCACGGTGACCCCATTGCACATCTTAAGAAATACTGCAACCAATTGCGGGGAGCCGGCGGAAAAGAAGAACTGCTAATGGCATACTTTGGGGAAAGTTTAGTAGGGATAGCTTCGGAATGGTATATGGATCAGGAAATGTCCCGATGGCATATATGGGATGATCTCGCCAGAGATTTTGTAAAACAATTCCAGTATAACATCGACATTGCGCCAGACCGAAACTCTCTGTCGAATTTGAAGAAGAAACCTTCTGAAAGCTTTAGAGAGTATGCTATTAAGTGGCGTGAACAGGCGTCGAGAGTGAAGCCTCCCATGGATGAAGTGGAAATGGTCACTACCTTTCTCCAGGCTCAAGAGTCTGACTATTTCCAAAACATGATGTCAGCCATGGGTAAGCCATTCGCGGAAGCGATCAAGATTGGAGAGATGGTGGAAAATGGTTTGAAAACAGGTAGGATTCTGAGTCAAGCACCCATAAGGGCAACCTCCCAGGCTGTCCAAAGCGGGTCCGGAGGAACGACGAGGGGGAAGAAGAAGGAAGAAACGACTATGGCAGCCTCTGAAGCAAGGGAGTATCGTCATCCCAGGCCCCATTTTCCGGAAAGAGCCCCACAACACTACTACCCCCACTCAAATTTGGCATATGCTCATCAACCTTATATGGTCATGAATGCCCAACCTTATAACCATCCACCACAACAAGCCAACCGAGGCCCAGCTCCACCTCCCAGAAATCAGCCTCCTTACCGCAACCACTATAACCCACAACCCCCGCAGAATAACTACCGCCCCCAGGAGCCACCTCGACGGCGGACTTTCACGCCCATCGGTGAACAATACTCTACTTTGTTCCCTAAGCTAGTCCAGTTGGGTTTCTTGCAACCAATTCCCCAAACGAGGCAAAACCCAACATCGCCTTCTTACAAAGCCGGAGTCAGATGCGCCTATCATTCAGGGGCCGAGGGACATGATACAAATGACTGCTGGTCGTTGAAAAGAGTGGTCGAAAATTTGATAGAGCAAGGGAAAATAGTGCTAAGGGACGAGGAAATCCCGAACGTAACTAACAATCCATTACCTGCTCACAATAATGGGCCGCTGATCGGAATGATTTGTGAAGACAAAGAGTTCGATCCTGCTTTGAAAGCTATAATTGCCATTGTCGACACGGGGAAGAGGCCCGAAATGGACCAGAAACCAGAAAAGGGGGAAGGAGGCCAAGATTGCAGAGAGCAAGTCTGAAAAGAAGGTGGAAAAGAAAGTGGTACCAGCAAAGGGCGGAGTTCTTTACGTACCGCGAGGTCAAGCTGAGAAGACGCAGAAATCCGGGATCAAAAAGACAAAACCTATGTACGTGCCAAAAGGGGCCTATGTGGTCCGGGGGACGATTCAACCACCTCGGCTGAATGAGCCAGTGGTTATCGGACGCGTGCCACAAAAGCCAATGACCAACCCGACCACAGTGCCGTGGAATTATAAAAAGACTTTGGTGATGTACAAAGGAAAAGAGGTCGTGGGAGAACTTCCAGAAAATACTTTCATTAGAGGGTACTCAAATACCCAAGAACTGAACAACGCCACACAAAGGCGCTTTCCTCCAAAGAAGCCTGTGAGTGTTGAAGAGGCGGAAGTGTTCTTCCAACAAATGAAGATGCCGGATTACGAAGTGATAGATCAGTTGCGCAAGCACCCTGAGCAGGTGTCCATGCTATCATTATTGACAAGGTCGGCCGAGCATCAAAAGATCTTACTAAAGACCCTGAATGAGGCATATGTGCCGGTTGAAACCTCGGTGGAGCAATTAGAGCGGATGACAGAAAGATTCTTCGCCGTCAACCAAATCTCCTTCAGCAAGAACGATCTACCCCCGGAAGGAGCAGCACACAACAAGGCATTGCATTTAACAGTCAAATGTGAGGACTACTATGTCAAGCGGGTGATGCTGGATGGGGGATCAGGTGTTGACATTTGCCCGCTCTCCACGCTGCAAAGAATGGAAATTGAGACCGGAAGAATCCGACCCAACAACGTCTGCGTAAGAGCTTTCGATGGTATCAAGAGAGACACCATGGGAGAAATAGACCTGCTGCTGGTCATAGGACCAGTCGAATTTCGAGTCACTTTCCAAGTGATCGACATGGACACATCTTACAATTTCCTCCTTGGCAGGCCTTGGATCCATGCGGCAGGAGCCGTGCCTTCTACTCTTCACCAGATGGTGAAGTTCGAGTATGAAGACCAAGAGATCGTGGTCCATGGGGAAGACGAACATGCCATTTATCGGGACCCATCCATCCCGTATCTTGAACCAAGAGAAGGGAGCGAGCATACGGTCTATCAAGCTTTCGAGGTAGTATTGGCAGAGCAGCACGAAGAGGGAGTACCTTGCCCCCAGCCCTTCTTGTCTAACGCTTCGGTTATGGTGGCCAAAGAGATGATCCGACACGGATTTAGGCCAGGGAAGGGGCTTGGACGAACCCTTCAGGGAATGACGGAACCCATTACTTTACCAGTCATCAAGAAACCTTTTGGACTAGGTTTCAAACCTACTCCAGCAGACGAAAAATGGGCAAAGAAAAGGAGAAATGAGGGCTGGAAGTTGCCTCAACCACTGCCGGATTTACATGCGACTTTCGTCAGGCCAAGGTACGCTGAAGAAGAAGATGATGAGGTCTTCAGAGCTGAGGAAATCGAGGAAATATGTGGGGCAATGAGGGAGATGCTCTACGAGGTCCACATGGTTCAACCAGGCGAAGGCACGAGCACTGCTGAGATGATGTACATGGGGCCAAACGCCAAACTCCAAAACTGGGAGATCACGCCATTCCCAACTAGACGGAAGTCCGGGTAGACCTGTCCTGCCACCTTTCCTGTATCACAAGTTATCTCCGGGACATGACTTGAACGTTTTCTTCTTTTCAATTGTTGTTCCTAGTTGTAAACGTTGTTGTCTTCCAATTTTCCAAAGAAAATATACAAAAAAAATCATCATTGCTTTCCTATTCTTTCTTTGTTCTGATTTTTATTAGTTTTCCTTTCATCTTCCTTTTCAGTCCTAATAATGCGGCTTTAAATATGACATGCTTGCGGACTTCACGCCCAGATCACAATGAGCTATTTAACTGCGAATTAATGAACCCAGAACCAGAATATGATGCGGAAGAGGCTTTTAGGGAGATAAACCGAGAGTTGGAATATTTTGAGAATAAACCTAAGCCGAATCTAAATGACACTGAACCGGTAAATTTAGGAACCCCGGAAGAAATCCGGGAGACCAAGATAAGCATTCACACGGACAAGAAAACGAGAGAGGCGATAATTCAACTTCTTTTCGAATTCAAAGACGTGTTTGCTTGGTCATATGATGACATGCCGGGACTAGGTGTCGATCTAGTGGTTCACAAATTGCCGATTCATCCTGATTGTCCTCCGGTTCAACAAAAGCAACGAAAGTTCAAAACCGAGGTCAGTGACAAAATTAAAGAGGAGATCACCAAGCAACTGAAAACAGGAGTGATCCGGGTAGTCCAATATACAACATGGTTGGCGAATGTGGTTCCAGTACCAAAAAAGGACGGGAAAACTCGGGTATGTGTAGATTACCGAGATCTGAACAGAGCAAGTCCCAAAGATAATTTCCCGCTGCCCAACATCCACATCCTCGTTGATAATTGTGCCAAACACGAGATACAGTCTTTTGTAGATTGTTATGCTGGGTATCATCAGGTACTGATGGATGAAGAGGACGCCGAGAAAACCGCTTTCACCACGCCTTGGGGCACCTACTGTTATCGGGTCATGCCATTTGGTCTAAAGAATGCTGGGGCTACTTACATGAGGGCCATGACCGCCATTTTCCATGACATGATGCATCAGGAAATAGAGGTGTACGTGGACGATGTAATAGTCAAGTCCAGGACGCAGGATAATCACATCCAAGACTTGAGGAAATTCTTCGAGAGGCTAAGGAAGTATGACTTGAAGCTAAATCCAGCCAAATGCGCTTTCGGAGTTCCGTCAGGTAAACTTTTGGGCTTCATCGTAAGCAGGAGAGGTATCGAGCTAGACCCGACTAAGATAAAATCTATCAAAGATCTACCTCCCCCGAGAACGAAGAAAGACGTGATGAGTCTTTTGGGCAGGCTGAACTACATCAGTCGATTTATTGCCCAGCTGACAAGCACGTGTGAGCCCATATTCAAGTTGTTAAGAAAAGATGCGGCGATTAAGTGGACAACGGAGTGTCAAGAAGCCTTTGATAAAGTCAAAGAGTACCTTTCGAATCCCCCAGTCTTGGTCCCTCCAGAACCAGGGAGGCCACTTTTCTTGTATCTGACAGTCTTGGAGAACTCTTTTGGCTGCGTCCTCGGGCAACACGACGTAACCGGGAAAAGGGAGCAGGCGATCTACTACCTGAGCAAGAAATTCACCAGCTACGAGGCCAAATACACTCTGTTGGAAAAGACATGCTGCGCTCTCACATGGGTTGCTCAAAAGCTGAGGCATTATCTCCAAGCCCACACTACATTCCTCATAAGCAGGTTGGATCCCTTGAAATATATATTTCAGAAACCAATGCCTACTGGGAGACTGGCTAAATGGCAAATCTTGCTTACGGAATTCGACATAGTTTATGTCACTCGCACGGCAATGAAAGCCCAGGCGTTAGCAGATCATTTGGCCGAAAACCCGGTCGATGAGGAATACCAGCCATTAGATACCTACTTTCCAGATGAAGAGGTAAACACCGTAGAAGTGATCTCGGAGGAAGCTCATGTTTGGAAGATGTTCTTTGACGGAGCCGTGAACGCCAAGGGTATAGGTATTGGGGCAATTTTGATCTCACCTGCCGGTCAGCATTATCCCGCCACAGCTAGACTTCGTTTCTTCTGCACAAATAATACAGCTGAATATGAAGCCTGCATTATGGGCATACATATGGCAATCGATCAGGATGTCAAAGACTTACTGATTATGGGAGATTCTGACCTGATCATCCGGCAAGTTCAAGGCGAGTGGGAAACTCGGGATGTCAAGCTTATCCCATACCGACAACATGTAGAGGACCTCAGCAAGCGCTTTACCTCAATAGAGTTCAGGTATATTCCGAGGTGTCACAATGAACTGGCAGATGCACTTGCTACTCTGGCTTCTATGCTACCCTACCCGGGCAACGCCCACGTCGATCCTTTGGAAATCCAAATCAAGGAAAGACACGGTTACTGCAGTGTAATCGAGGCGGGATCAAATACGCAGCCTTGGTACCATGACATCAAGAAATTCTTGAAGACACAAGAATACCCCGAGCATGCAACTGGAGATCAAAAGAGGACCATTAGGCGACATGCAAGTGGTTTCTTTTTGAGCGGTGAATTGTTATATAAGAGGACTCCGGACCTCAATCTCCTAAGATGTGTCGATATCGAGGAAGCGAGAAAGATCATGCACGAAGTACACGCAGGTGTGTGCGGACCTCACATGAACGGGTATGTCTTAGCGAAGAAGATCCTTAGAGCGGGTTATTACTGGATGACCATGGAAAAGGATTGCTTTAGCTTTGTCCGGAAGTGTCATCAGTGTCAGGTGCACGGTAATTTGATTCATGCACCTCCCACGGAACTGCATCCCATGTCCGCACCTTGGCCATTTGTCGCCTGGGGCATGGACGTCATTGGACCAATTGAACCAAAGGCCTCAAACGGACACAGGTTTATACTAGTTGCCATAGACTACTTTACGAAATGGGTAGAGGCTGTCACTCTCAAGTCGGTCACCAAGAAAGCTGTAGTGGATTTTGTACACTCAAATCTTATCTGTCGCTTCGGTATTCCTGCGACTATCATTACAGATAATGCGGCAAACTTGAACAGTCACTTGATGGGAGATGTGTGCGAGCAATTCAAGATAACACACAGGAATTCCACTCCTTATCGGCCAAAAGCCAATGGTGCTGTGGAAGCTGCAAATAAAAACATCAAGAAGATTTTGAGGAAGACAATACAAAGTTCCCGACAGTGGCATGAGCAGTTACCTTTTGCATTATTGGGGTACCGCACTACGGTACGCACATCGGTGGGAGCGACTCCTTATCTTTTGGTTTATGGGACCGAGGCTGTAATACCGGCAGAGGTAGAAATTCCTTCGCTTCGAATCATTGTCGAAGCAGAAATCGAGGACAGCGAGTGGGTTAAGACTCGGTTAGAGCAATTGACGTTGATTGATGAAAAGCGGATGGCTGCAGTTTGTCACGGACAGTTATACCAACGAAGGATGGCCCGTGCTTACAACAAGAAAGTCCGACCCCGGAATTTCGAAGTAGGTCAGCTGGTACTGAGGCGTATTCTGCCGCATCATGAAGAAGCAAAAGGAAAGTTTGCCCCAAATTGGAAAGGCCCATACATCGTAAGGAAAATATTGCCAAGAGGAGCATTGTATTTAGGTGATCTCGAAGGAAATGACCCCGACACAGCAGTAAATGCAGATGCGGTCAAGAGGTACTACGTCTAAATCATACTCCAATAGTCCTGACACGTTGAAAATGGCGAAGGTGTTTATTCCCCACTACTCCCAAAAAAAAAAAAAAAACTACCCAATTCTCTCTACCAACTTTTGAGCCGCTTACAAAACAAAAAAAAGAGAAGAAAAACAAAAAAAGAAAAAAAAAGAAAAACAAAACAAAACATTGATTGAGGCCTGAACTACGTTTGACTTGATTCCGAAAGGATACGTAGGCAGCCTCTCCCTGAGGTTCAGTCACACCAACAATAAAATCCCATCCACCCTGAAATTGAAAACCGGGGCACATCGAGTAGTTGAGAAGTTAGTATCACTACCCCTCTTTACCAAGCACGAGCCTTCAAATCAATTACCAAATATGGTGGGGAATCAATAAGCATCACAAACGAAGACCGTCACACTCTGAATGGAGAGAGATAAAATGAGAGAGTCTCGGCGGTGAAAACCTTCGGGCACCACGAGGCGACGGGAGTAGAGAAACCAAAATGAGAGAGCTTGTTTAGTAAAAACTCGCAAAGAGTGCTATCAAGCGATGACAGGAAGAGAAATGAGAGAGGTCAGCCAGCGAAAACCCGCAAAGGGCGCTATTGGCCGAAAAGGAATGACGCCACCCCAAGAAGGTCTCGGCAAAGTTCCACCGATTTTGGAATCACAGATCTGTTCTGGTTCAGGAAAACGCAAGTTCATGGAAGGTCGGACGTCCAGTCCAAAGAGCATGTCATGTCATTTAAAGCCAGCGTTATCCTCCTCAGATAAGTCTTTCTCGTCCCGAAAAGGGTATTCCTTTTCTGATTTGTTTTCCCCTTCTTTGTTTCTTTTCGAATCCCTTTTGCATTTTAACCCCGAATTCATGACACACCGGAAAGAGCAGGTGGCAGGTTTGTTTGCACGGAATCCCGTCTCATGAAGGAAAGCACCTCATCTCGTTGATATGATTACCCAAGCATGATGAATCATGACGTCCCGGAGTAGAGGAAAAAGAGAGAAATCTTGAAATCTTCCCCAGCAAGTCCACCTTCGGACAAATCCCCACAGAGTCTCCCCCTGTACAAAACCCCACAGAGTCTCCCTTTTTGTACAATCTCCCACAAAGTATCCCTGTTGGAATTTCATCAGCACATCCCCAGCGAGTTCTTTTGTAAATATTCCCCAACAAGCTTACCCCAACAAACCCTGGGAAACCCGTTTTGAAACCAAAACCCAGCATACCCCATTGTACAGAATCCGCACAAAGAATCCACTTGGTAAATATTTCCCCCACATAGCTTCCTCTTGTACAGTTCCCACAGAACACCTCCAATAAAATCCCCGTTGAGAACCTTCAATCAAAACGGGACAAAAAAGAAAAAAAGGGCCTTACGAGGCAAATCATCACAGAATCCGGAAATACAAGCCTGAGCAGTCTAAAGGTTTCGCCGTTCAATTCGAATCAATGGCGGGATTTCGCAACAGAAGTAAAGACGCAACGAAGCAATTGGGAACGATCAAGGTCACCAAACCGACCGTCATTTTCAAACTAACAATTGTTCTTTGTCTGAGAAATTGAAACAGGTGTTAATCTAAGACAACCGTGCAAGAAGCAGGTGTCGCCCAAAGAAGAAGGTACACGGGTACAAGAAACATTTTGGCAATAAGGAATTCACTCGAAAGGTAGGTTTCCACGAAACTCCCTTTTATCTTCTACTAAAATAAGAAAATTCAAAAAAAAGAGGTCGCTTAACTTTGTCCCCAGCCCAATCAGCATTAGGGTTTTAAAACCTAAACTGAATTTTCCTTTTAGTCAGCATTAGGGTTTTAAACCCTAAACTGAACTTTTCCCTTTCAGCCAGCATTAGAGTTTTAAACTCTAAACTGAGCTTTTCCATGCAATCAGCATTAGGGTTTTAAACCCTAAACTGAATTTTCCTTCTAGTCAGCATTAGGGTTTTAAACCCTAAACTGAACTTTTTCCCTTCAGCCAGCATTAGAGTTTTAAACTCTAAACTGAGCTTTTCCATGAAATCAGCATTAGGGTTTTAAACCCTAAACTGAACTTTTTCCTTTCAGCCAGCATTAGAGTTTTAAACTCTAAACTGAGCTTTTCCATGCAATCAGCATTAGGGTTTTAAACCCTAAACTGAATTTTCCTTTCAGCCAGCATTAGAGTTTTAAACTCTAAACTGAGCTTTTCCATGCAATCAGCATTAGGGTTTTAAACCCTAAACTGAATTTTCCTTTCAGCCAGCATTAGAGTTTTAAACTCTAAACTGAGCTTTTCCATGCAATCAGCATTAGGGTTTTAAACCCTAAACTGAATTTTCCTTTCAGCCAGCATTAGAGTTTTAAACTCTAAACTGAGTTTTTCCATGCAATCAGCATTAGGGTTTTAAACCCTAAACTGAATTTTCCTTTCAGCCAGCATTAGAGTTTTAAACTCTAAACTGAGCTTTTCCATGCAATCAGCATTAGGGTTTTAAACCCTAAACTGAATTTTCCTTTCAATCAGCATTAGGGTTTTAAACCCTAAACTGAATTTTCCTTTTAGTCAGCATTAGGGTTTTAAACCCTAAACTGAACTTTTCCCTTTCAGCCAGCATTAGAGTTTTAAACTCTAAACTGAGCTTTTCCATGAAATCAGCATTAGGGTTTTAAACCCTAAACTGAACTTTTCCCTTTCAGCCAGCATTAGAGTTTTAAACTCTAAACTGAGCTTTTCCATGCAATCAGCATTAGGGTTTTAAACCCTAAAACTGAATTTTCCTTTTAGTCAGCATTAGGGTTTTTAAACCCTAAACTGAACTTTTCCCTTTCAGCCAGCATTAGAGTTTTAAACTCTAAACTGAGCTTTTCCATGCAATCAGCATTAGGGTTTTAAACCCTAAAACTGAATTTTCCTTTTAGTCAGCATTAGGGTTTTTAAACCCTAAACTGAACTTTTCCCTTTCAGCCAGCATTAGAGTTTTAAACTCTAAACTGAGCTTTTCCATGCAATCAGCATTAGGGTTTTAAACCCTAAAACTGAATTTTCCTTCTACTTAGCATTAGGGTTTTAAACCCTAAACTGAACTTTTTCCCTTCAGCCAGCATTAGAGTTTTAAACTCTAAACTGAGCTTTTCTATGAAATCAGCATTAGGGTTTTAAACCCTAAACTGAGCTTTTCCATGCAATCAGCATTAGGGTTTTAAACCCTAAACTGAATTTTCCTTCTAGTCAGCATTAGGGTTTTAAACCCTAAACTGAACTTTTTCCCTTCAGCCAGCATTAGAGTTTTAAACTCTAAACTGAGCTTTTCCATGAAATCAGCATTAGGGTTTTAAACCCTAAACTGAACTTTTTCCTTTCAGCCAGCATTAGAGTTTTAAACTCTAAACTGAGCTTTTCCATGCAGTCAGCATTAGGGTTTTAAACCCTAAACTGAGTTCTTCCTTTGATCGGCGTTAGGGTTTTAAACCCCAAACCAAACCTTTCCCCAGCTAGCCGGTGTTAGGGCTCCAACCCTGAACTGAGCATGCATATCCTCTTTCATCAATTTTATGAATTTCCTGGTGAATAATTAACGAAATTTTCCTAGTGAAACTGGGGCAGAAAATTTCGTTCGTTTGTTTGTTTTTTCTCGCAGGTCTAACCTCGAGCCACACGGATCGAAATGACCTACGAGATGAGTCTCAACTCAGAATCAAAGAAGAAAAGACAAAAGAAGACATTCCGAGATATCAGAGTGAATGGAGAGCGGATTAACTCCAACGTTTAATTAAGGGCTTGAACCTTGCCAATCGCGTCTCACTCAGTATCCCAGAGGTTACACAAGTCGCCGCAACTCGCAAGCATCAAGATTCAGATCGGAGTCTACAAGCAGAATCAGCTAAGACCCAAGATCAAGTCGTAAAAGAATCATAGATAGGAATCTTGTAACTAGCAGTTGACATACATATAAGTAGTTAGTTCAGTTTCTAATTTTCGTTTGGTTGTAATAAGGCGGTCAGTGACGTAGCAGTGACAACAGCAGCAGCAATAGCAGCAAGCATTGCAATCCCATGGTAGTCCCAGCTACCAAAACTTCCCGAACTACATTGACCTGATTCCTGTTTAGCCCAGGATATGTAGGAAATCTTTGAAGCAAGATTCGGTCAGATCTTTCAAAAAACATGCTTCATACGGAGTAGTCCATAGGCAAAAATCGCTCATACACGCTCACTTTGTCTTTGCACGAAAACTCTTCGTGTTTCCGAACAAAGAGGGGCAGCTGTGAGCACGTGATTTTTGTTTTACGCGACAATCGCTCCAAAAGAATTAAAAAATGTATGTGTCATGCGTAATTTAAACCATGACCCGTTTGTTAGATGGAAAATTACAAAAAATACGCATTTTTTCTTTTTTTTCCTGATTTGTTGCCGTGTTTAATTTTGCCTACCTTTAACATTTTATCCGCGTGAAATAAATATGTTAAGTGTTAATTAGTGGTGCTTGGTTTTATTTAATTAGTTTGTGTATTTAGGAAATTAGAAATAAAGAAAAAGAAGACAAAATTTGTTATAAAATGAATTTGGGCCGTGCCCATTTCAAAAATTCTGGAGCCCAATTGAACAGCCCAAACCCCCAGTCCGAACAGCCCACCCCCAGGACACAAAACGACGTAGTTTAACACCAAAACTACGTCGTTTCAAGGCCGATCCATCTCAACCATTCAAACCAAACTGATCCAACGGCCAAGATCTCACACCCCGTACCCACTAACTAACCCGACCCGTCTTATCCAAACCGACCCCCAAGCTCTGAATGAGAAACGACGTCGTTTCCTCATCAAAAGAAAGATCTGAGCCTTCCATCTCGCCTCATCCAACGGCTAAGATCAACCCCTTCCAGCCATATATAAGCCCGTAACATACCCTGCCCCCCTATCCTAACCCCAGCCTCCGTCTTCAACCTCATTCCCCATCAAACCCTAGAGCCGCCCCTGTATCCTTCACCATGGAAGCCGGCGGCACGGGCGCCGGTGACCTCGCCCCTAACACCGTAGAACCCCCTTGACATCCTGAACCCAAATCTATCAACCACACACCTCGAATCCTATCCCACCTTCTCGAATCTTCATTTGAAGATTCGAGTCGGAACCTAATCTACACCAATCTGCCCTAAATTCATACCAGACACTCCCCGGACCCCCCTCGTGACCAAACCATACTTGGTTTGGTCCGAATCTGACCAGGGGAGTATAAATCCTGGATCTGAGTTTGGAACTTTGTAGTTCTTCATCACTGGCCTATGGACCTTAATCGAAGTGTTTCTCATCCGAGAAACACTTCGATTAAAGTCCGTTCACCCTTAAGAAAGTCTGTCCAAGTCCGAGTCAAGGTTTTTGATTTTTCAAGACTTGAGGTGAGTCTTGCTTGCTTTCTTTATTTCTGTTTGGTCCATGTGAGTGATTGAATGGCTGTTCATGTTTTGTTTCAATTTGTATCTTTTGAATTTTTACCAACTTCTGTTTGTCCACTTTGCTTGAACCACGGTGTTTGTTTGAACCCCTCCTATTCTGATAAGGCATGTGTATTGGTTGTGTTCCAAATTTGTTTTGATTAACTGATTCCTCGAAGTATAATTTTGTTTAGCCAGTACAATTCAAGTCATGTGCCCTATACTTTGAATGTCTGATTTTTGGTTACGGTTGTATGTGTTATGATTAATATAGTCGAGTCGACATATGTCGTCAATTAGTTTCAACTGTCCGAACGATAACAAATTGACTTGCCTCTGTTGAACATTTGCCTGAATCAATTAAGAACCAAGTCCAGGTACTTATAAGCTGTTAATGTGATTTCAGAAACCTAAGGCTTGGTCTGTTAATTGAAATCTGAGTTGATGGCATGTGCACTTGTGCACAGCATGTGCATTGTGCACAGCCTGTTTTCCTGCATAGGAAGGCTTTTGATTTTTAAAAATTGTTTGACAGCATATGCTGTCAGATATATTCTACTGCCCATGCTTGCTTTTAGTTAATAAAATAGGAAAGGAAAGCCTGCCAGGGAATATTGATGGGGTTATATACTTAAATAACTAATTGGGATCTGAAAAGGTTAAAAGACACATGGGAGGGGTACTGTGACATTTGGAAAAGAGGCTGTTAAAAGAGATGGTGTCGAGGCTTATAAAAGAGGAGGAGATACAGAATTAGGGGACGGGAGCTAGAGAGCTAAAAAAGGGAGTGAGGCATAGGAGCAAATACAGAATTAGAGGGGAGAGGAGATCAGAAAATAAAGGAAAGGGGAACACACTGTGAGGAGTGTTGAAAGAGAAAGCTTGAAAGACATACAAAGAGATACAGAAATTATACAATCTACAATCAGAAATTGTTTCTTCCTATTTGTTATTTGGGTTTTCAGTTGTTTAACTCGTTGAAATCAATTCTGATTGTTTGAAGTTCCAGTTGTGTCTATTTAGTCAAGTGTTTTCCATTGGTTCACTACTGGTTTGGTCTGCTTGGAGTTCTTGATTCTATTCCACTGGGTTGTGCTCTCATTTGGCTATTTCTTTCTATTGGCCATAGTTGCATTTCTGCACTTGAGCCTTTTCTGCTGTTCGTTTTGTTTTGCTGCTGCCCTGTCCTGCTGCTATTACTAGTCCTGTTTCTTTTGCTGCTGATTTCCACATCTTCTTCTTCTTCTCCTTTGCACATTCAGCATTTTCAGGTACACATTTCAAGTCCCATATTGATGTAATTGAAACAGTTTGAAAGCATGAAATGGAAAAGGTTGAAGAAGTTCAAGCATTTGCTGTAATATTCATAGTACATTAACAGGCTTGTGAAAATTGATTAGTTTATAATCCAGCAGTTTGAAAGTATGTATTGATATTTGACTGAGTTTGCCCTGTTGTATTTTAACTCTGTAGTTGTTTGTGGGCATGTATATTTCGACCTTATACAATACTGTTCTGGTTTCACTAGTTTTGTTTAGTTAAGACTAGTCCACATAAGCTTAGTTGAGTTCAACTCGAGAAGTGTTCGGATTAAGTGTTGTATTTCGTTTAGCTCGTACAGGATTCCTTGCCAAACTAAAGTATTTTACTTTGCCAGTTATCCTTTAATCTAGTCCAAATAAGTTCAGTTAAGTTCAATTCAAGAAATATTCGGATTAGGTATTGCATTTCATCAATCTCATATGTAGTTTTTTTGTTCGACTGAAACATCCTCGCGAGGCATGACGTTTTTACTTTATAAGTAGTTAATCAGAAACTGACAAAAATCCGGATTAGACAAAAGCCTATAATTGAATCAGCATGTACCTTTTCTTCTAGTTTTAGAGACAAATGCGTTAGAAATGTAGCCATTTTAGGATATCCTTTTCTAAAATAGAGATGAGCCTCGCCAAATAAAGATGCAAAATTGCGGGGCTCTCAATAAATAATCATGATAATTATTTAGAATTCAAGATAGGCCATTTAATAAATTTCATGGCCTTCTACAAAGATAATAACGCGTTAGACTCTGTAGGCGCGGCTTAATTAAATCACATTCTTAAATTCGGGTGCACATTGATGTGACCCAAATCCGAATCTCAACGAAGTCCAAATGTGTCGACGATCACGGGTGCATTGATTGTGACGTGGTTCGAGATGCGTTTTCACGACGTTGCAATTCTATAAAAAATAAGTGATAATAATAAAAGCGGTTTTAAACTTAATAAAAGCACGTAAGTCATAATATGTATTTAAATCAGATATTTAGCCATTATAACAATTTAAGCGACCGTGCTAGAACCACGGGATTCGAGGGTGCCTAACACCTTCCCTCGGGTTAACAGAATTCCTTACTTAGAATTTCTGGTTCGCAGACTTCATTTGGAAAAGTCGAAAATCTCCTCGATTTGGGATTCAAGATAAACCGGTGACTTGGGACACCAAAAGCCAAACCTTTCCCAAGTGGCGACTCTGAATTAAATAAATAATCCCATTTTCGAATATTGTCACTTAAATTGGAAAAACTCCACTCGCGCATTTAACCCTTCGGGAGGGCGCGGAAAAAGGAGGTGTGACAGGTATATGATTTTGGATCAGAATTATTATGATTTGGTTAGCTTCGTTAGGTGATTTGGGACTTAGGAGCGTGATCGAAATGCATTTTGGAAGTCCGTGGAAGGCTTAGGCTTGAATTGGCAAAATTGAGATTTTAGCGTTTTCCTGTTGATAGGTGAGATTTTGATATAGGGGTCGGAATGGAATTCCGGAAGGTCAGTAGCTCCTTTGGGTTATTTTTTACGTGTGTGCAAAATTTTAGGTCATCCGGACGTGGATTGGTTGTGTTTTTTATCAAAAGTGTAATTTAGAAAATTTTGGAATTCTTAGGCTTGAATCCGATGCGAATTGGGTGTTTTGATGTTGTTTTGAGCGTTCCGAAGGTTGGAAAAAGTTTTAATGAGGTTATGGGATATGTTGGCATGTTTGGTTGAGGTCCCGGGGGCCTCGGGTGGGTTTCGGGTGGTCAATCAGACCATTTCATGTTGTGAAAAATTGCAGAATTACTGCTGTTGGTGTTGCAGGTTTTTGACCTTCGCGTTCGCGATGCATGTCCCGCGTTCACAAAGGGTTAAGGTGCGAGGCTGTGGAGTTAGCCTTCGTGTTCGTGAAGATGGTTCCACGATCGCGACGGTGTAAGGTCTTTGGTCATCGTATTCACGAGGTTCAGGTCGCGTTCACATAGAGGAAGGAGGATAGCTGGGTCCTAAGTGAATTTGTCCTACGAGTTCGCGTAGTTGGGGTCGTGATCGCGAGGTGTTGAGTGTGTTGTGCATCGCGTTCGCGAGAGCTTTCTCGCGTTCGCGTAGAATAAATCCCGGTCAGTGAAGTAGTGTGCTTCGCGAACGCGAGGGTTATGTCGCGTTCGCGATGAAGAAATGTCTGAGCAGACAGTTTATATTTTTAAATCGAGGGTTTAAGTCCAATTTCATAAAAACCATTGGAGAGCTCGGGAGAAGGTGTAATTTGAGGAGATTTTCAGTGGAGCTATTGGGATAAGTATTCTTCACTCATATTTGGTTTAATTCTATGATTTGGTCTTGAATTTTATCATTTAATTTGAGAAATTAGAGTGAAAATTGGGGAAAATGGAAGAAAGGTTTGAGATTTCTTTTGAGGATTTGAAGGGAAAATTGAGGTCGGATTTTGATGAATTTGATATGGGTAGACTCATGAGTGAATGACTATTCTATTGAAGTGGTTTTTATCATGAGAATTCTATTGATGTGGTTTTTATCGGATTCAGAGACGTGGGCCCGGGGGCTGGGTTTGAGCAATTTCGGGATTTTTGATGTAAATTGGATATTTTCAAGTGGGATTTGTTCCCTTAGCATATTTTAATGATTATGTACTGATTGTGGCTAGATTTGGAGAATTCGGAGGTTGATTCGTGAGGGCAAAGGCATCGCGGGCTAGAGTTTAGACTGGATCGAGGTGAGTAAATGATGTTCTGAGGGTATGAAACCCCAGACTTGCACATCGTTGTGCTATATTGAAGTGACTCACACACTAGATGACGAGCGTGGGGTCGTGCACTATTGGGGATTGTGACTTAGTCCGTCCCAAATGACTATTTTATCGCGTATTTGACTGAAATCTATTTGCTATCATCATTATTTTGGCTGAATTCCATATTTAGGCTTCGTGCCAACTATTTGAACCCTTAGGGGACTTCTATTGATATTTCCTCTCTATTTTGACTTTGAATTCAGTCATGTTATATTTTACTGTTTCGTACTCACCCATGTTTACTCTGTTCTAACACTTAAATGATATTTTGGCTGAGAATCATGTTTTACTATTGCCCGAGTAGCTTGTGAGGATTTTGACTGAGTAAAACCGATGGCCTATGTTGTGAGGAAATATTTGATATTGATTATGAGGCCGAGGTCCAGAGATATGTACGCCACGAGGTGGCTTGATTGATATGAGGCTGAGAGCCTAGTGATGATGCCACAAGATGGATTGATATTGCGCTTGGGCTGTAAGAGGCCCCTCCAGGAGTATGCACACCCTCAGTGAGTGCGGGTACCCATTGTGATGTGAGATTGAGCCCGAGGAGCTGGTATTGTTCTGAGATGTTACCTGACGGGCGGATTTGTTGATACGGTGCCCGAGGGGCGAATCTTTATGTGTTTATCTTTTCTTAATTTCCTGTCAATTACCATGCTTAATTGTTGAAAAAGGCTTTTTATGAAGTTAAATTTGAGTTAAAGGATTTTTACCTATCTTTCACCGGTTTACTGTTTTAATGGTTTTATTGCTTCATTATAACATGCTTTTGTGCCTTACGTAATTTCCTACTTTCAGTCTTTATTCATGATTATTTCTCACTGAGTTGGAGTACTCTATTTACTCCCTGCACCCTGTGTACAGATTCAGGCGTATCTGGTCCCACTCCCGAGTGCTGATCATTTCCGGCTCAGGCGAATCCGAGGAGTCTCTAGGTAGCTGTTGGCGTTCGCAGCCCGGTGCTCTTCCCTATCTTACTTCTTCATGTTCTTGGTTTTCTGTATTAAACTCTGTAGTTTGATTTGGAGTATTCCATTTTGTTAGATGCTCATGACTAGTGACACCCCGGTATCAGGCTGTGTTGGGTTATTTTTTGCGAATTATACTATTAACTACTTAAACCTTGGTATATTTGATCATGATTAGACTGTTTCTAAATGCTTAACTGTTAAATACTGAAATGGCTAGTGTCGGTTGGCCTTGTCTTCACGAGAGGCGCCATCACAACCGGATTTGGGTTTAGGGTCGTGATAAGTTGGTATCAGAGCCTAGGTTACATAGGTCTCACGAGTCATGAGCAAGTTTAGTAGAGTCTCGCAGATCGGTACAGAGACGTCTGTATTTATCCTCGAGAGGCTGCAGAACCTTTAGGAAAAATTTCATATTCTTGAATTCTTATCGTGCGTCCTTGATTCAGCTTGAAAATTAACTCTTTGAATTCCTTCCACGCGTCCGCATGCGCGCATGAGCGCTCGGTATCGGATATGCATCGATGGCTTGTGATTCCCTAATCGAGGGGCGAGATGTGATCTCTGTGCATTGATGTTGGGCCAGTCTGGAGGAGTCGAGGCCGAATATTTGCCTATATCTTGAGCCATGAGCTGTTGATTTCGTGAGCGCGTGTTTTTGGATCCATATGTTCTGTTGTGTCCCTATTAAGGGAGGTGATGACTGGATAGTTACGTGATGAGTGTGATGTGACTGCGACACGTATTCATGTGATTTGGAAGCGACGAGAAGGGTCATGACAAAATGACAACCAGATAATCAACCGTTCCTTCACAAGGTTTACACAAGAATCACCCTGAGCTACCACACCTCAAAATCACAAATCACGTGTCCCAAATCACGAATCAAAATCACATGGCATCTCGTGCCCACATTATCATTCACAACCACACAGTCAACTCACGTATTGTACGGACAACTCGCGTGCCAATACCATTAATACCTCAGATCTGCATAGACAACACACGTACCAATAGTAACAATATCCCATATCTGCATGGACAATTCATGTGCCACCAGTAACAATATCTTATATCCGCACGGACAACTCACGTGCCACCAGTCCAATTCACACATAGAAGGTAGGTATAAAAGAATACATGTACACGATCAATAAACATCAAGATTCATACTCCTGAATTGATATAGATGACATGTTGTAACTTATATTTTACAAATTATGGTTGTAACGTTTGTCGTCTGGGCAAATAATTGAAGTCACAATTTAGTTTTTTCTCATAATATTGAAAACTCTTATTTTGTTTTAATTTATTCAGATATGTGATGAGCTCCATCTAGTTCAAATTTTGGTTTTTGTTATTGTATTTAAATTTTTGATGACTATACCAAGTACTCTTAGATTCATTTAATGCGAAATAAGCAGGGGCATTTGATAAATTCAAATATTTTTATTCCGCTATTGCTTATTTTCAATCTGCTGGCACCCATGTTCCAAAGATGCTAAATGGTGCACTTGATTGAATATTGAGTCATTTACCTAAAGGAGCATGGACCAATTCCCACTTAATTTTTTCTCGTTTCTTTAGTGGTGCACCTACGTTATAAAAATCCTATCCACCTAGATAGTTCACAAGAATGATGGGGTTCTTTTGTTGCAACTGAAGTATATATCAAACCTTTTGCATCGATTTGATTTGGCCAAAGTTAATTGATAACTAGGGATTCTAGTCTATTTTATACTCCTTTTTGCTTGAGTTTTGGATTAAAAATGTATACAAGTAATCTCGGAAGCTTATATGTTGTGCTTGTTTGCAGTGTTTGGTCAAAAAAGTGACAAAAAGTCAAAACTAGCTCAAAAAGGAGTGAAACCCGCACAAGTGCCAAGAACAAGTCAAAGCACCACTGCAGCAATAAATCCACTACGACTGCAATAGACGCACTGCGGCCGCAGTCCATTTAGTGCGGTCCATGGTGGCAAAGATCTGAGAAGATGCAATTTTGGAGATTCAAGCAATGCGGCCTGCGGTAGATTCTTTGCGGCCGTGGTAGCCTCATCGTGGCCGCAGTCCATTTGTTGCGGTCCGCAGAGAAGGGATTCAGAGAGCTAGGATTTTGGAAGTTTTAAGACACCACAGTCTGCGGTGAAGCCAACGCGGCCGCAGTCCTTTTACTATGGTCCACGGTGGCCAGATTCAGAGACCAAAACTTGAAGCCAAAAAGCCTCACTGCGACCGCGGTTCATTTTTCGCGTTCCGCGGTACCTCTATCAGGGGTATTTTTTTCCAGAAAATTCAGCCTTGTATAAATACTTCTTTTTCAGATTTTTAGGGTATCTTATCTGTAGCTGAGCACGTTACTGGCGTTTTTAGTCTATTTTGAGTAATTTTGTAGCTAGTTTAACATTGAATCTTCAAATCTTAGCTTGTAATTATATTTTATGGGTTATTGTTCATCTCAATGTCTAATTTCTTCCATTATTATGAGTAGCTAGACTCATTAGCTAGGGTTGTGGCTCAACCCTAGTATGGGTATTTGATGGATCTCTTGTTTTAGGGCTTAGATGTTTATGGGTGGTTGATATTTGGCCTGATTTGTATTTTCCATGTTGAATTAGTAGTTGAAAATACTAATTTGTGGCTTTTTGACTTGAGCTCTTCTTGATAAAGAAAACCTGAGTCTAGAAAAATCAGTCCAACAAGGAATTGGGGCGTATTCAAGAGATTGATAGCCCCAATTAAAGGGTTAAGTCTAGAGATAGTAATACCCGACTTGAGCCTAAATTGCTTGCACAATTTTGACACCCAATTATTCTTGAGAAAGTCAATTAGGGTAAAGTCACTTAAGTTACCGAGAGGTATAGAGTGAGTAGTTTCGTGCATTGGCTATATCGCAATCCCAAACATAACAACTTTTCCTTAGGCTTTAGAACCCATCAAGTATTCACCTAGGAGAAAGTCATTTCCCTAATGCCACTTTAACCATTTAGAAAACCTTACAAGCATTCATACTTAGTTTAGTTTCGCATATCATTAGTATAAAATTAGAAGTAATAAACAAACAAATATGATTGGAAGTGTAATCAAGAGAACTACGCACTGCTAGATTAGATAGAAATCCAACTCCAAACATTGTTATAGCTCCCTGTGGATTCGATCCCGACCTTCTCGGGTAAAAGCTACATCGACCGCTCTTGCCACTCTGTAGTGGTGTAGGACCCGATCACTTTTTGGTGCCGTTGCCGGGGAGCTAACAGTTTTGGCTATCTATCTAAATAGTTTTGTGTGTTATTTTTCTTTCCTTCTGTGATTCTAACTTGTGTGTGTCGCCAATTCAGGTACAAAATGGCGGCAAACAACAACAATGACCCTCTTGGAAATGTGATCCCGGGGGACGAGGTTGATGATAATGGTGAAGATGAGGTGCCTCTAGTACCTCAAGGACAAAGGAGAGGCCGCTAGGCCAATAATAATGTTCCAGACCCTCCCCCGCCACCTCCAAGAGTGGCTCCTTGGGTGCTTCCAAACCAAGGACATGCTAGTCCAATTCTCCCACCCCGGATTCGGGAGGGCAATTTCTAAATTATGAATGTGATGTTGACTTTGTTGGAGCAACGAAGGTATTTCATAGGTGCTCCCCATCAGAATGCTTACAAACATCTTAAAGGATTCGTGGATACCTGTTGGGGGAGCAAGCAAACAAATGTATCAGAGGATGCACTTCGGTAAGCTTTGGACTGGCTTGAAAGGCTTCCCAACCATTCCATTACTACTTGGGATGAGTTGGCAGATAAATTCATTGTAAAGTTTTTCTCGCTGGGCCAAATGGTAACCTTGAGGGATGAAATCTTAGCTTTCAAACAGGAGCCCAACGAACTACTGCATGAGATATGGGAAAGATACCAGACTATGGTAAAAGAATGCCCAAATAATGATATGACTGAGGCAATGATACACAGACATTCTATCGAGGCATTAACACAACAAATCAGTGCATAGTGAACCAACTTGCTGGAGGCAATTTCATGAACACACCGTACGATGATGATAATGCAATATTGGATGAGATGGCTGACACGTCCTCCGCTTGGCAAAGTAGAGCCAATGTGCCACAGGGTGACCCCACGGTCATTCACTTGCATAAAGAGCTCCATGATCATGGGCAAGCAATATTAGAATTGACAACAGCAATGAACCAGCTAGCAAAGGCACAATTACAGTAGGTTCAAACTCCACGACAAGTAAATGCTATGGAGTGTGTGTCAACATGTTGGTGAACAAAAGAAGATAAAGAGGTCAACATAACCAAGGGAGTTCAGATCAATATGACCAAGATAGTGGTGGGTTCCAAGATGATGGGTATGATGAGCAGAATGAAGAAGTGCAATACATGAACAACTATCAGGGCCAAAGGGGCAACTCTTCTAACCAACAACAACAATGGAGATCCCAAGGCAATTGGGGAAATCAACAACAACAAGGGAATAGTAATTAGGGGAACAACAACCAAAATTCAAATTGGGGCAACCAGAACAATCAGGGTAATTGGAGTGGCAACAATAACAACTGGGGTGGAAATAACAATCAGGGTGGTTGGAACAATAGCAATCAAGGGAACCGGGGCAAGGCTTTCAAAGGCCCCCGATGTATCAACAACCGAACAATCCACCCCCATTTCCATCCCAAGTCCGAGTTCATCGAACAATAAAATAGGGATAATCGAAATGATGTTTGAACAGATGATGAAAAAGAATGCTGACTCTGATGCCCAATTGGCATCCCACAATACTTCAATCAGAAACTTAGAGGTTCAATTAGGCCAAATTTCACAATCCTTGAATACTCGCACTAAGGGGGCTCTACTTAGTGATACAGTAGTCAACCCGAAGGGTGGGAACAATATCGGGCATGCAATGGCGGTAACTACAAGAAGTGGATGAGGCGGTGATGTGAATGCCTCCAAACAAAAAGAAATTTTGAGTGATGAAGTTGAGTTGCAAGAGGATGATATCCATTTGGTGGTTGAGAATGTTACTGATGAGAACTTGAATGAGGAAGTGAGGATTGATATCAAAGATAACGAGGTGGAAACTCAGAATGACGTGAACCCGTCTAGGGAACACGTAATAGACATGCCAAAAACGGTTATGCTTAAATCCAAGGCTCCTTTGCCAAGGCCACCTCCACCTTATCCTCAAAGGCTTGCGAAGCAGAAAAATGAGGACCAGTTTAAGAAATTTATTGACATGATGAAGAGCTTATCTATTAATGTGCCTTTGGTGGAGGCTCTAGAACAAATGCCGGGTTACACCAAGTTCATGAAAGACGTGGTGACAAAGAAAAGATCCATGGATTGTGAGACCATCAAGATTACCCACCAAGTTAGTGCAATAGAAGATCCCAGCGCTTTCACCATTCCTTGCACCATTGGGAGTGCCAACTTTGCAAAAGCTCTATGTGATTTGGGTACAAGTATCAACTTGATGTCTTACTCCGTTTTCAAGACTTTGGGTATTGGGCAACTGAGGGCTACTTAAATGAGGTTGCAAATGGCGGATAGAACTATGAAGAGGCTGCTTAGTATTGTAGATGATGTTCTTGTTCGGGTGGACAGGTTCATTTTGCCCGCTGATTTTATGATCTTGGATTGTGAGGTAGATTCTGATGTTCCGATCATATTGGGAAGACCTTTCCTTGCAACTGGGAAGGCCTCCGTTGATGTGGAAGTAGGGGAACTCACCTTCCGGGTGGGTGATGAAAAAGTGGTCTTTCATGTATGCAAGTCAATGAAACAGCCCAACAGTTCTGAAGTGTGCTCTTTCGTGGATCTTGTCACAGTAGTGATAGTTTATGATACTAGTGCAATGATCAATGTGGAGGACCCTATAGAGGTGGTATTGTTGAATCTTGATGTAAATGAGGATGAAGGCCGGGTGGAGTGTGTCAATGTTTTACATGGAATTGGCTCTTACTCTTATGCACCTAGAAAGCTCTCTTTGGATCTTGAGAATATGAAGACTCTACCAATAAAGCCCTCAATCAAGGAACCTCCCATGTTGGTGTTGAAGTCGTTGCCTCCACACCTCAGGTATGAATTCTTAGGCCCTAGTTCAACTTTGCCAGTTATTCTTTCCTCTTGTCTTACTACCATGCAGGTAGATGCCACATTAGGGGTGCTCCAAAAATGGAAGAAGGCAATTCGATGGACTTTAGCTGATATTCAGGGGTTAAGCCCCGCCTTTTGTATGCACAAAATTATTCTTGAAGATGATGCAAAACCCTTCGTGGAACATCAAAGGAGGTTGAACGAGGCAATGCAAGAAGTTGTGAAAAAGGAGGTAATCAAGTGGTTGGATGCCGAGGTTGTGTACCCCATCTCTGATAGTTCTTGGACTTCACTGGTGCAATGTGTACTAAAGAAGGCTGGTATGACCGAGGTTACCAATGTGCAAAGTGAGTTGATTCCTACCAGGACTGTCACCGGATGGAGGGTGTGCATGGATTACAGCAAGTTGAATAAAGTAACCCGCAAGGTGTTCCATTACCTTTTCTTGACCAGATGCTAGATAGACTTGCTGGGCGTGCCTTCTACTGTTTCTTTGATGGGTATTCTGGGTACAACCAAATTTTGATTGCTCCAGAAGATCAGGAGAAAACCACCTTCACGTGTCCGTATGGTACCTTTGCCTTTTTTAGGATGCCATCTGGGTTGTGTAATGCACCGGCTACATTCCAGCGGTGTATGATGGCCATATTTATCGACATGGTGGAGGACATTTTGGAGGTGTTCATGGATGAATTCAGTGTTATGGGTGACTCGTTTGATGAATGTTTGAAGAATCTTGACAGGGTGTTGGCCCGGTGTGAAGAAACCAATCTTATGCTTAATTGGGAGAAATGCCACTTTATGGTCGAGGAGGGCATTGTTCTCGGCCATAAGATCTCAAAGCACGACATAGAGATGGAAAAGGCTAAAATTGAAGTAATCTCAAAGCTTCCTCCTCCTACCTCAGTCAAGGGGGTTAGAAGTTTTCTTGGGCATGCGGGATTCTACCGGAGATTTATCAAGGACTTTTCGAAGGTAGTGAATCCTTTGTGCAAACTCTTGAAAAAAGATGCCAAGTTCGTGTTCAATGAGAAATGCATGATAGCTTTTGAACTCCTCAAGTACAAGTTGACCACCACTCCTATTATTACCGCACCCAATTGGAGCTTGCCTTTTGAGCTCATGTGTGACGCGAGTGATGTTGCGGTTGGAGTGGTATTGGGTCGAAGAGTGAATACAATATTTCACACGGTGTATCATGCAAGCAAAAAAATGATGATGCTCAAGTGAATTACACGGTGACAGAAAAAGAGTTATTGGCAATTGTGTTCACAATGGAGAAGTTTAGGCCTTATCTCATGGGTGCCAAGGTGATAGTTCTTACCGACCATGTTGCACTCCAATACTTGATGGATCTTATTACTTCAAGAGTTTGATTTGGAGATTATGGACCGTAAAGGGTGTGAAAACCAAGTGGCATACCACTTGTCCCGCTTGTAGGAGGAGGGGAGGCCCCGTGATGGCGTTGAAATCAATGATTTTTTTCTTGATAAGCAACTCCTCTTTGTTTTAGTGAATAACATGCCATGGTTTGCGGATGTTGCCAATTTCCTCGTGAATGGTATTGTACTGTGTGAGCTCTTTCTAACCAAAGGAAGAAGCGTAAACGGGATAGTTTGGATTACTATTGGGATAAGCCTTACTTGTTCAAGATATGCACAGACAGTGTGATCCGAAGGACAGCTTCAAAGGCTCTTAGTTGTGGTTTTTACTGGCCAACATTGTATAAGGATGCAAGTAAACTTGTGAAGAGATGCGACGAATGTCAAAGAGCGGGTAGAATTTCAAAGAAGGATGAGATTCCTCTCACCACTATTCTCGAAGTTGATATCTTTGATGTATGGGGCATTGATTTCATGGACCCGTTTGTTAGTTCATGTGGCAACACATACATTCTAGTGATAGTTGACTATGTTTCAAAGTGGGTTGAGGCCGTGGCTTTACCCAATAATGACTCCCGGAGTGTTGTTGCGTTTCTCAAGAAGAGTATTTTTACTAGGTTTGGCACTCCTCGAGCAATCATAAGTGATAGGGGGTCTCATTTTTGCAATAGAGCTTTTGACACTTTGCTTGCAAAGTACGGTGTCAATCACAAAGTTTCTACCCCTTATCATCCTCAGGCGAGTGGCAAAGTTGAAGTCTCAAATAGGGAAATCAAGAGTATATTGTCAAAGAGGGTCAATGCAAATAGGATCGATTGGTCAAAGAAATTGGATGATGCTTTATGGGCTTATAAGACTGCTTATAAGACTTCGATTGGTATATCTCCGTACCTGTTGGTGTTTGGGAAAGCTTGCCATCTACCGGTCGAGTTAGAGCACAAGTCTATGTGGCCTTTGAGAAATCTAAATCTTGAATGGGATGTGGCAGCAAATCTTCCTGTAGAGCAGCTTAATGAACTTGATGAATTTCGATTCCATGCCTACTCCAATTCGTCCTTGTTTAAGGAAAAGATGAAGTACCTTCATGACAAGTATGCTCATGGAAAGGAGTTTAAAGTGGGTGATTTGGTTCTCTTGTTCGATTGTCGGTTACGTCTGTTTCCGGGAAAGCTTAAGTTGAAATAGAGTGGACCTTTTGAAATGGTGCTTGTGATCCCGTTTGGTACACCTGACTTGAAAAACAAAAATGGAGAGATCTTCAGAGTTAATGGGCACAGAGTCAAGCACTATCTTGGCAAGATTGATGATAACCACGTGGTGGTAATCATCAATCTAAAATGATTTGATGGTAACTTGCATCGTGCCGCGACGTTAAATCAGGTGCTTCTAGGGAGGCAACCCATATGTCTTTCTTTTTGTTTTTCTTTAATTTTCTTCTTTGTGTAGGATTTGCTTTTCAACTAACTAGTTATGAGATGTGTGTAGGGCTGTTTTGATGCAGTGCAGGACCAAATTGGAAAAATGTTGCACTCTCTAAATTTTGGACTGTTGCCGCATTGCATTTTTCGCTACCGCAATGGCCTCATCACTGGGGCAAAATTTGATTGCGGTCCGCAGTGTTAAATGTGCAAAAGTGATAGTTCTATGAAGTTTTAACCGCGGACGCAATGCATTGTTTACGGTCCGCGGTGCCTTACCGCGACAACGTGCATTCTCTGCGGTTCGTGGTGAAGCCCTTTCCAGCGTCCTTCTGTGTTTAATTACCGCGGTGGGTAATAAGTATGGGTCCCAGGCCTTTTTCTATAAATAGGACCTCAACCCCCCTTTTACACTTTTCGCTCATTTGCACTCTAAAAAGGATAAAGCACTATTCATCACAACCTTAAGTTGCACAAATTCAAATACTGATTCTCAATCATCTGTATTACATATCACTTCTGGTACTTCAAATCTATCCTTAGTCTTTAATTTTGTTTTTATTTTCTTTTAATTTGATAGTTCATACTTCTTCTTCTTCTTTTTTCTTTCAATCTTTAACTTAGGGTTATATAACGTTGTTTAGATTAGGTTTTAATTAGTCAAACATAGTCATTAACTATCTAGTGTGTTGATAATGTGTTGTTTAAGGCTAAAATGCACAAAAAATTTTAAACCCAAGGTCTTTGTTGCTTTGTTTTGCCTACTGCGATCGCGGTTGATTTTTCGCGGTCCGTGGTGCCTCTCCGCGACCGTGATTTGTTTTTCGTGGTCTGCGATGGTAAAATTCATAGAGGTAAATTTGAAGGACCGCGGCTGCAAATGATATTTCGCGGTTCGCAGTGCCTTTAAATAGAGGGTGGGTAGTCGGAACCCCAACCCATTGCGGTCCTAGGTGCTAATTTTGCGGTCCGTGGTGGTACCTTTGCGGCCGCAATACATTTTATGCGGTCCACGATCAACTGTTTCCATTCATATTCTTCAATGCTTATTCTGGTACTGTGATACTAACAAATATTAACTGAATTTTCCTTGTAGACAATGGTTAAATCACGGGGAGGTGGTGACACACAAAAAGGAAGAGGGGAGTCCTCCTGAGGTAGGGGAAGAGGAATGATAAAATTGACCCCACAAGTCCATAAAGCAATTGGGGAAACTAGAAAACAAATCAAGGCTGCAGATAGAGCTGCTTCACATTCAGAGGGAAGTGAGTATTTGCCCTCCCGGGAGGCATCGGAGTTTTATTCAGTGCCGGAGTATGTACCTGACTTCCCTGAGAGATTTAGGTTGAGAGATTCACCTACACCTCCGGCCTCTCCTACTGCTCAAGATTCAGTTCAAGTTTCTTCTGAGTTGTCTGACGGCTCAGCAGAGAGCAGTGACAGCATAACCTCTACTTCACCTACAACTTCAACACCCGGTGAAGATCCCATTGATGAAGAAGAGGGGGGAGAACCCCAAACAACGGGTGTGGAAAGAACTAGAAATTCAGAGGCTTGGCAAATGAGATTTGTTAGTGAGATTGCATACCACAAGTTCTAAGAGTGGCGGCCCCATAGGAAATTGATTCTTGAGCGAAAATTCATTGAGATGGACCTTGTGCCTCACAACCTTAATGTGAAGAGGCAATTCAAAGAGAGATCAGGCTGGGAGTATTTTACAAGCAAAGTTTGGAATGCAAATGAGCACTTAGTTAAGGAGTTTTACGCCAATGCCGCCCATATAAAAAAGGGCATTAAAGTGACTAAGGTGCGGAATTTGATAGTGAAGTTCGATGGGAAGACAACTAATAACTACCTGGGCTTTTTTTAGGAAGATGAATCACTATACTTGGAAAATGTAGCATTAGTTGAGGCAGCCCGTTCGCGGTTAGCAGAATACCTGGCACTCCCGGGTACCACCCAAGCATGGTTGACACCAGGAGTTAAAATTTTGAGGAAAACTTTAAATTTCAAGGCGAAGGGGTGGGAGACGTTTGTATGCAACAGGATGGACCCTACTACCCATGAGAACTCTATTCCGGTCTCCTAGGAGATATTAGTGGCTTCTATTATAGTGGGGTTCTCGATCAATATCGGAAATGTTATGTCTAGGGTGATCACTAGGGTGGTAAATGAAGGTGATAGATCATACCCCTTCCCAAAAAATGAAAACCCCAAAGACAAACATCCTAAAGGCAAAGCAACTACTTCTACTGGCCAGTCTGAAGAGCCAGTAATAGTAGTCCTTTCTTCTCAGCCTCCCACAACCACACAAGATATTGCCTCCGGACCATCTACTTCCACTGCTCCAGTTATCCCCTCATCCTCAGCTTACCCATTGACTGCCCACTGTTTGAGCCAAACACTTGCCAGTATTAACAACTGGACGCAGACAGCTACTTTTAAGCTGCCTGTCGTTTCTAGCTCGGTGGCAACCCAGTCCGTACCCCCACAACCACAAGTTCCAGCTTCAGTGGTGGAAATTCTCAAGGAGCTTCTGGACAACCAGAAGAAGCTCCTAGAGTACCAACAGTTGATTTTGGATGCTATAGGTGCTCATAGAAAGTCACTGAAGGAGCTGACCAAGCAGACAAAGAAGTCGAGAAAGACTCGAGCCTCAAAGGAGTCTGTGAAGGAGTTAAGGGTAGAAGTGGAGAAGATGAAGGTTGCTGGCCATCTACCATTAGAGCTACTATTGCATGACCAGCCTCCAGCAGCTTAGACTGAGCCGGAGCAGGAGCAAGAGTTGGAGAGGGCACCAAAGAGGAGGAGAGTGATCCCCCGGGCAGATGATGCAATGATTGAGTTGGAGGACCCGCAGGGAGGTTCCTCTAGCCAGCCTCAAGTCCTAGAGCAGGCACAAGTTACAGGGATCCAGTCACAAGTTCCCGAGCATTCACAGGACCCAGGGACCCAGGCTCATGATCCATACATACGGAGGACCAATAGGGAGTTTTCTTTACTCTCTACCTTCTCTTTGAGCTTATTTTTGGCTAGTTAGCATTGAGGACAATGCTAGCTTTCATTTGAGGGGGTAGCCCTATTTTGATGATGTTGGATTGTAATTATGACACTAATTTATTTTTTTGTTATGCTTTTCACTTTTGGTATGTATATAAATTTACCAGTTTATTTTACTTTTCATATTTTGCAACCTTGGTTTGTATATAAAGTTACTTTCTGATGTATATATTCATTCCGTCTTATATCTGTTTAAATCTCCTATTTTACATATTTAGTTTACCTTCCACATTTTATTTCATAGCTTCTTACTTCATTTTAGTAGCTTCTTTTTCAATTCATAGCTTCTTATTTTGAGTTTTGCATTCAATAAGCCTTTGGTTTTCTTAATGCCACGGTTTTTTTCTAAAAGTGGAATTTGTGTGAACCGGGTGGCTCTTCCCGATGGTGGATGGCATGACAACCTTCGTAAAGGTTTGATTCTGTTTTCTTTTCATTTTTGGGTAAATAGTTGCTAGTGAGTAATAGTGCCTCAAGCAAAGCTTCACTTGTGCCTAACACATTTGCCTTTGATCTTATGGCCAAAAACAAATTGGTATGTATAAGATGGTGACAATTGCGACCTTGAGATTCTTGTGTTGGCTGATAATCATCAAGTGGGTTTTTGAGACCATTTGCGTTGCTCAAATCTTAGCTAAGGTTGTTGTGGCCCCCTGACTCTATATCTTTAGCAATCCTATAGCTCTTGTGGTAAGAAATTGAATTGCAAGTCCAAGTCCCGTGTCATTAAGTCTAGAACTTGCCCTGAATGTTTGTCTAGGCGAAATCGTAAGTGTAGTTTTATTTGAGAAGTGATTGTAGACTCTCCTTGATCCGATTGGTATCTTGAAAACATCCATAGCCTACTAATGATAATATCCCTAGTCAACCCCTTTGAGCCGTAGCCCTTTTTCTTTCAAAGACCATGATACAAGCCTTTACCCGTTCTAAAAAGACCCTTTCTTAGCACCCGATCTTTCCTTAGCACAAGGAAAAAGCATAAGTTTGGGGGGAGGGGGGAGACGAGGAATGCAAAAAGTGATAAAAGGTACAAAAATGAAGAAAAGGAAAGGCAAAAAGAAAAAGAAAGAAAATCAAAAAGTCAAAAAGAATGAACAATATAGAAGAAATGAAGGGATTCAATAAAAGTGAAAAGATAAAAGGTGTGGAAAGATTAGAAATGAGAAAAAAGTTTGAAATGAACAAGAAAGGGGGACGGTGTGTCTCTCTAACCCTAAGAAAGAGGTAAATGACTCAAAGAGTCAAGAAAATGTGTGCCAAAATGAAGCAAATGAAGTTCTCAAGGGAAGATGAAACCTTTTTAGACCAAATATATCCTACCCTGAACCAAAAGCCTTCATTGTATTCCCATAAAAGCCCTATATGATATTGAGTTGAGTGTGTGAGCACGTGATTTTTGCTCTATGAGAACTACTCCCAAAATTTCAAAATAAAATGGTTTTGTGTTGTTTGTAATTTATTGGTATTTTTGTCTGCGCGTGTTTATTTCTACTTTAGTTAAGAAAAATACAAAAATATATGTGTTGCATTTGCATTTACAATTTAGGATTAATTAACCAGTGATTTGTTTTATGAAAATGAAAATCATAAAAAATAATGTACTTTGCATTTTTAGTATTTAATGTTGAATTGTGTGATTTTATTGTTAATTGGCATTTAATTGTATGTGATAAATGTTATTAAAAGATAATTAGTATTTTTAGTAAGTTAACTTGGTTTATGATTTTAGAAAATAATTTAGAAATCAAAATGAATGAAAAGAATAAAAGAAATAGGAAGAAAATAAAGAGAGAATTAATAAAAGAGAGAAAACAAGATATGGGCCAAAATCCCCAGCCCAAACACAAAATCGTCCAAACCCGTTCGAAACTGGCCCAACTAGCCCAGAACCGTCTCCAGCCTCAACCAAGCAATGCCGTTTCAGGCGTTTCAATCTGGACCGTTGATCTCAGTTGATCAAACGGTCCCAAAGCCTTCACCAAACCTGACCCCGACCCGTCACTCCAATACCCAGACCGCCCCAGTACCACTCCAAACGACACCGTTCCTTCTTAGTGAAGTGATCAGGGTCGTTGATAGTGAATGATCCAATGGCCAAGATCAAACGCCCCCTCCCGTATATAAGTCCAATCTATACCCCCGCCCCCCCAGACCAAACCCCCCCTCGCCTCATCATCTCTCTCAGACCCTTCAGACACGCCCCCAAAACCCTAGCCGCCCTCGTTCCCTTCGCCTGAAAACCTGGCGGCACTGGCTCTGATGGCCGTGAAATTCACACCACTGAACCTCCTAACCACCCTCAACACAGATCCAGTACCCGATTGCTTCGAATCATCCTCAAACTTCTCGAATCTTCATTTGAAGATTCGAGCAAAACCTGGACCGACTCCGATGGCCGTGAAACTCACACCCTGGCACCCCTTGAGCTCCATCATGACCAAACCACCGTTGGTTTGGTTCGAATCTGGCTAGAAACACTCGAACCCCAAATCGAAACGTAAGAACCCTAGAAAACCAAAACTGGTTTCTGTCCGAAGTTTAAGGGGATTTGGGTGTTTAACTGACCTTAGTCGAAGTGTTCTCAGTTGAGAACACTCGATTAAGGTCCGTTTGACCCCCAAAAGTTCAAGTCCGAGTCGATTCAAGTCCGCCTGTTCTCTGTTCCATTTAAGGTGTTTTTCCTTCTTTCCTTTTATTCTATTTTGATGTTTTAAACGTCTATTTATTTGTCTAGTATTGTTATATTAATTTTTTAATTTTTGTCGATTGTTCTGTTCTTCTCCCTCAGACCTTTTTATTTGGTCAAATTTGTTTCTGCTCGTTGTTGTGAATAATTATAGGTTGTGTAATCGATTCGAATAAGTTTCGTCGGTTAGTTAAGTTTTATTATAAATCCCTATTCTTGTAAATGCCGTTTGAATTGCCTGATTATCTATTTCTGATTGATTGTTGTCAATTGTTGTAGGCAATCGGTTAATTAGTTATCGTCAATTAATTCAGTTTCGTTAGTAGTTTCGTCAAATGGTTTGAGGTCAAATGTTGTATCTGCTGATCTTTAGGCAATTAGTTTCAGGACATTGTCAATATGCTGACAATGATCCTGCATTCTTGTATAGGTTTGACTTAGAATCCCTGTATTTATGATTGATTTTGATTCAGTTTCAGTTTCAGATTTAATGATTCTGTTGAAGTTCTGTGTTGTGATTTAAATTCAGTTCATTTGTTTCAATTGGAATTCAACCATAGTCATTCAGTTGTCAGGAGGATTGGTTATAGCTATTAATCAGAATTAGTTTTAGATAATTGATAGCTTGAACAGATTTTAGAGTCAAAAGTTTTAATGCAGATGAATAGATTGTATTGGGGCAATAATATTAACGGGTTTCAGGGGTGATTTGGGAATGGAACAGTTAGGGTAATATTTTAGTGTTAGTGACTTGTTAGTGGGGTATTAAATTTCTTTAATTAATAAGGTAATGGGGAACAAGAGGGAATGGGTGCTGAAAATAAGGAAAAACTTTCCTTAGTGGGTTTTCAGTGGAGAAATGCAGATTTTTAGTGGGGAAGGGGGTCGGGCAGTTAAGTTTGAAAGAGAGGGCAGGTCTGGATGTCTATATAAGAGAGAAGGATTAGGACTAAAAGGAGGATTGATTTTTGGAGAGCTTGGGGGAGTTGGAAAAGAATAGCTACTGTTTCATTGCCTCGCTTAGGATCTGAAATAGCTAGAACCTTTCTTCCTTTTACTTCTGCTCTATACTTAGAGTCGTTTATAGCTGCTGGTTATTTGTTGTTGCACTGCTGTTGCAACTGTTGTTCGTTACTACTGCTGCTGCTGATCCTCTTCTTCCTCTTCTTGTATTGTCAATACCAGGTACATGCTTCGAATTCCCTTGATGTAAGTTCAACCTTGGAGTGGAAAATGTAGTTTTATGCCAGAGTTGAGTTCATTTGAATACTTGTAGTTATAGTTCGTTAAAGGTTGTACTTATTTAGTTTTTTTTAACTAGTTGGCTTGTTGACATGATGTGGACTGCACGAATTTGAACTAGGACTGTTTATATTACATGAATAATAGACGACTGTATAATTAGGACTATTTATAAGTTGTTTGGGCTGCTTGATTCCGGGACTGTTTGGATTTTGGAATATGATTATGTAATAGTCATATTGGTTTAGTGTTGTTTTGTAGTATAATTTTGAAATAAGAAGCAAGTTGCGAGCTGAAACAGGAAAGTGTTTTTCGAATTCATACATTTCGCCTGCACTAATAAAATTGAGCTGAAATCAGCAAGTATGGGTTTAAATGTGGTTATTGATTAAGAGTGCATCCGTTATTCATATTTTGTTAAGAATTAAACTTGTATCTATGTATTCTCGTAAAATTCTCTTTTTTTTATATATATATTTTATAATGCGTATATTTATGTAAGTTTTAGACAATATTGTCATTAGTGAGTTTAGACAAGTTTTAGACAATATTTTGTAATGCGTAAACTTGTATCGTTGTAGTTTAGACAAGTAATATGTTTTAGTTGTAATAATAATGTTATGGTACACGTTTTCAATCTGATAGTAATAGACAATGGTCAATAGTTAACACGAGATTGGAAATTAATGGTAATGTGTTATTAAGCTAATAATTGTAACCATTGTTAATTAGTTAACTGATTAGGAAAGTTGTGCTTGGATTTGGAGATGAAAGCCGGTTGTCCCACGGGTAGGCCTTGGAGGCCCGATGCGGATTAATTATAAGTTTCTTTCTTAAAGGGGAAGTAGCTCTTAAAACAAATTAATTAGGACTTCTTTTTTTACTTTAGAGACAATAAAAATAGCAAATTATAGTTGCTTTAGGTTTTTTTTAAAAAAAATAATAAAGGAGACGAGCCTCGCCAAATAAAATGCACAAGCTGCGGGGCCCTCAATAAAGGAATATCATGAATACATAGAATTCGGGATGGGCCGTTTAGCAGATTTCACGGCCTTCCCCAAAGTAATAACGCGTTAGTCACTGTTAGGCGCGCCTTTAATGATTTACTTTCTTAAACTCGGGTGCACATTTATGTGACCCAAATCCAAATCTCAACGGAGTCGAAATGTGTCGGTAACCACGGGTACATTGATGTGACGGGGTTCGAGATACGTTTTCACAACGTTGTAATTCTTTGTTAAAATAATAATGATAATAATAAAAACGGTTTAAGTTAAAATTTGTACATAGGTTCATAATTGTATAAAAATCAGATAATTAAGCCGAATATGACAGTTGAGCGACCGTGCTAGAACCACGAAACTCAGGAATGCCTAACACCTTCTCCCGGGTTAACATAATTCCTTATCCGGATTTCTGGTGCGCAAACTATTAAACAGAGTTAATCTTTTCCTCGATTCGGGATCCAACCGGTGACTTGGGACACCATAAATCTCCCAAGTGGCGACTCTGAATTAAATAATAAATCCCATTTCGATTGTCCTTTAATTGGAAAAACTCCCCTCTGCGCCCCTTTGCGGGGTGTAGGTGAAAAAGGAGGTGTGACAGCTCTGGCGACTCTACTGGGGACCGAACCCAGAATCTATGGTTCAGGGTTCAGAATTCGAACTTAGATAAATTGTTATATTTGGCTTTATTTATTATCTAATTTTTACATGTTTGAGCCTAATGTGCTAAATGCTGCTTTTACCGCTTTGATATTATCTGAACTGTATATAAACTGTGTTGAAACCCTTCTCTTCTTATCTCTGGGTATGAGCTTGCTGGTCGAGACTCCCTATTTTAGTGTCATACCTTGGAATGAGAAAGAGGTCGGACAAGTTACAAAGCCGAACGATCCCGCGGGTCCCCAGTACGTAGCCCCCTCCTCGACCCGAGTTGTCCGCTCGGGTACACAGTCTAGAACAAATACCCAGGTTACGAACCTAAAATAACTCAGCTTCATGCCGGATCCTTAGTAGGAGCGTTTGTTTGCATCATGTGCATTTGACTTTGGAGGCTCAACACAGGGGTTGGGTCTGTCTAGGACAGGTGTACCAAAACAACAAAAAACCATCTTGATGCATCCTACTTGCTACCTGTGCATTTGTTTGCTTCAGACTTTCATATTGACCGGCTTTTGAATACTTTGAGGAAAGAGATATAGAGGTAGTTAATCACCTGTTTTGAAAAAATAAATAAAAAATCAATGTCCAAATAGCGTCGAAACTCTGTCGAATTTTTGAGAAAATGAAAAAAAAAGGTTTTGTTTATGAAAAATGGTTTTTTCATTGAAAAGAGTCTTGTTTCAAAAGAAGTTTGTTTTATCTACCCGAACTACGTCGGTTTGATTCTCACCGGATGTGAGATACCTAGGCAACCCTCATCGGGTCCAACTTTCCCTTTTTTGTAAAATACCCAGAAAATGTCAAAAATTTTAAGTTTCGTCATAAATAAGTCGGGTGACGCCGTTTTTGGCAAGAATAGCTGAATGTTCCCGAAAGGGACGCCGGAAGGCTGACTTTGCATAAACGGTCACTTTTAGTCATTTTTGGATTTTTGACCAGTTGACTCACCCAGCTTTAAAATCTTCATTCCCAAAGTACTGAAAAGCCGTGTGCGGAGCCGGATCTTTCTTTTAATCTGTGAAAAATTAAAAAAAAATAGCCAATTGGTTGAGTCAAATAAATTTTATTTTTTCCTCAAATCACCTTAATAAATGTGCAGGATGAGCATGATACAAAATGAACCTTTTTCAATAATGACTAAAATCCCTTTCAAGTTGCGACTATGGTGGGATGATTTAGGTGGTGAATGGCAAGATGAGGTCAAGAAATGTCTAAAGGGTCTTACGGGTTTATTAGAAATCCAGCCTTGGGGGATATCATAAGAGCTTTGGTCACCTGCTGGGACCCGGCACACAATGTCTTCCACTTCTCCGATTTTGAACTCACTCCGACTTTGGAGGAAATAGCCGGGTACATCAGAAATGCTGAAGCTCCGTTGAGGCAAAAATACCTGATTGCTCCAAGAGCTGTCACTGTGCATTGGTTTTTAGATTCGTTAAAGATACCCAGGACGGTCCATAACCCAGATTTGGCCGCAGGTTTTTGTAATCCACGCTTCATATTCGACAGATACAGTCATGTCGGAGGATTCAACAACCCAGGTAACAAGTTATGCAGCAAAAGTAACCGTCAGAAATGGGACGAGCATAGACGAGTGGCTTTTATGATAACCTTTTTGGGCCTTTTGCTATTTCCAAGGAAAGACGGAAACATTGATCTGAAAATAGCCGGGATCGTCAGTACCTTGCTCATTCAAGCTGAAAGCACTCTTGCGCCTATGATAATATCTGATATCTTCCGAGCTCTCACAGCATGCAAAGCCAGAGGGAACTTTTTCGAGGGGTGTAACTTGTTGCTACAAATATGGATGATTGAACATCTCTGCCACCGTTCCCAGCTCTTGAGTTACGGTTCCTCGAAGAAAACTTGCATAGAAGAGTTCTACACAAGAACCAAAGGGGTCAGTCTACCCGAGGGAGTCACGGCGTGGACATCATTCTTTCAGACCTTCACCGCCAGCCAAATACAGTGGACGCTAGGATGGTTGCCCATTGATGAAGTCATATATATGCCGGCAGCTAGGACCCACTTTCTATTGATGGGGATCAAGAGCATTCAGTCCTACGCGCCATATCGGGTTTTGAGAAAACTCGGGAGACGCCAAACAGTGCTACAGGAGGAAGATCTTAGTGCTCAAGTAATTGAGATTAGCCCTGACGGACAGTTTCCTGAAGCAAGAGTCCGTCAGATTTGGAGTGAATGCCAATATTTAAAAGCAGATACTTGCGTGCGGGATCGGGCCAAAAGCGAAATGGCACCAGGATACCTTGCTTGGTACAGGAGAGAACTTGAGCACGAAAGGCAGCTAAAAGACCCCATCTCCAGGAGTTCGTCAAGGCATAGCAAGAACAATGGGATTGGTTGGCTAAAAAAGAGAGTTACAGGGCAGAAATAGGCCAGCTAAAGCAACAGATTAAAAAGCTAGGATTTCAAAATAGTCTGCAAGTCGACGCCGATCAGGGAGAAAAGAACAAATTAGCCCAAGAAAATGAGGCTCTCAAGGCGCAGATCCGACAAATGAGGATAGATGCTAACAACCAGCAAAGGAGTCGGTCGGATGAAAGATTGATTAACGGACTAAAGAAGGAATTCATTGAGCGCCGAGAGGACCTGAAGAAATCCGAGGGTGTCGTAGCACAACTCCGGGCACAATGGGAAAAAAGAACAAAAGATCGCACACAGTACTTGCAGCAGGTGAAGAAGGAATATGAAAAAACCATCGCCAAACTAAAGGGAAAATTGACCACCCTCGAGGACAAGGCAGCTAAGCAAGCTGAAGCTTATGAAATCGAAAGTGGACACTGTTACGATTTACTGGCTCGAATGGAAGATGAAATACGGTAGTTGCAAAGGCAGCATCTCCAGGATTCTCAGGTTTTGGGGGGTCGTAGTGATCAGATAAGGTGCCTGCTCATAGAAAAGGGTCGAACCAGGAACAAGATTGGGACTATTGCCCATGCCATCATTAGGAGATGTTGAATGTGTGAAGACATGACCCGCACTACCTTCTTGTCAGCAGTAATAATTTTTGTCAAGCATACAATGTACGAACTGGAGCAACTTGAAAGGGATCTCGCACCTAAGCCCGCGGCAAGGCCGAACGATGCCTCGCGGGCACCAACTTTTGGAACTTTAATGTAATTATAGTTCGAGTCAGTGTTTTTGTTTTTAGAGTCTATTGTCTGTCTGTATGTTCTCTTTTGCGGAAAAATGTGTCAATAGTTTTTTTTAGTCCGTAATTGGTTTTACTTCGGGTTGGTTCTCCTTTCCAAAAATGTTTAGTTTGTATTATAATGTTTCAGTAAAGAAAATGGAAAATTCCCAAAATTTGCTTTCGCTTTTATGTGTCAGAACTATGCACGGTCTGATTCATGCGGGGATATGATACGTAGGCAATCCACATAAGATTCGACCACCACTAAAAAAGGAAAGTTTGGAGGCACTTAAAAGAAGTCGGAATGACGCATGCAGTCAGAACAAAGACATGATAGAAATGGTTAAATTGCTTAGGAACATTGCATCTCCAACGTGAAATTGCAATATGTGTTAAACTCTAACGCTAACAAGTTTGTTGTTGATCCAGAGATTTCAAAATAGTTAGCTCGTTAGAACGTTATGGCAGATTACCATTACCACACAAGATCTAAAGGGCCCATTCCAAAAAGTATGTCTGGTTCGGACAAAAGTGTTGAGGAGGAAAAGACGGAGATGCAAATGATGAAGGATGAAGTAGACAGGTTGAGACAAGAGATAGCTGGGATGCACCTAGCCTGGGCTAGGGGCAAACATCACCAATACCTCCCCCTACTCCTACCCTCTCACCGGCTCGGACTCCGGAACACCCTCCCACTGGTCCATCAACGAGCTTCCCCATTGCCCAATACTATCAGGGGGAAACTTCCTATAATCCCCAAGCTCCACCACCCAAACAAAACCCTCCTCCACCAACTGTTCCTGTTTTCGTGGCACCTCCACCTGCCACATTGCAAAAATCATCCGATGAAACAATATTTCAGGTTCATGACAACCAATACTACCCTCCCGAACTCACCTTCAAAGCACCTGAGCCATACACTTACACCCCTCACCTTCAGCTCCCGGCGGAAACTGAGAGGCCGGCTAAGAATCCGGAGCAGGACGAAGTGCTTCGTAAAGTGAAAAGCCTGGAGCAGTCTTTCAGGAATATGCATGGTTTGGGCAGCCAAGTTAGTGTGGCCTATAAAGATTTGTGTCCCTTCCCCGATGTTCAATTGTCGGCAGGTTTTAAGATGCCAAAGTTTGATCTATATGAGGGACATGGTGATCCCATGGCACATCTACGAGGTTTCTGTAGTAAGATGAGAGGGGCATGTGGAAAGGATGAGCTGCTGATAGCTTATTTTGGTCAAATTTTAAGCAGGTCTGCACTGGAATAGTACACGAGGCAGGATCCTAGCAGGTGGTATACCTGGGACGATCTAGCACAAGCATTTGCAGGTCACTTCCAGTATAACCTTGAGATCATCCCTGACCGTCTCACACTGTTGAAACTTGAGAAAAATCCTGGAGAGAGCTTCAGGGAATTCGGATTCCGTTGGAGAGAACAAGCAGCAAGAGTCGATCCACCAATGAGGGAAGGTGAAATGGTGGACTACTTCTTACAAACTTTGGAGCCAACTTACTTTGGTCACCTGGTGACGTCAGTTGGTAAATCTTTCAACGAAGTAGTAAAAATGGGCGGTATGGTTGAAGGGGTACTCAGGTCCAACAAGATAATGAGCTATTCGGCAATCAAGGCCACAACTCAGGCTATCCAAAGCGGCACGGGAGGTACACTCAGGAAAAAGAAGAGAGAGGAGGTTGCAACAGTCGAAGCAGGTACTTGGTCCAGATACAGAGGTCCCTCACCTCACTACCAACCCAGACCCCATCACCCAAATTACCCACACACTCCATACGACCCTCCACAGCCCTATTATCCACCACAAGAGCCACATTTCTCCGTCCATCACGCCCAAACTTACACCCAGCCTCCGGCTCACCCACAATGGCGTGCGCCATTTCCCCAGAATACATATCCACCTCCACAAAACACATACCCACCTCCGCAAAACATATATCCACCACCAAGGGCCTACAGGAATCCTTCAAGGCCAGGCTTCCGCGGAAATCAGGCTTTCAGGAAAGAAAGGGTGCACAGGCAAAGAACATTCACTCCGCTGGGAGAAACCTATACTACTCTGTTCCAAAAATTGAGGCAATTAGGCCTATTGAGTCCTGTTGAGCCCAAATTGCCAAATCCCCTTCCCAAAAATCTGGACCACTCGGTAAGCTGTGAATATTGTTTGGGGGCTCCCGGGCATGATACTGAGAAGTGTTGGAAGTTGAAGACTGTCGTACAAGATCTTATTGACACAAATAGGATCGAGGTTTAGGCACCAGAGGCACCCAACATCAATGAGAACCCGTTGTCGGTGCACCATGAGGCCCACATGATCGAACTAGTGCACGAAGGAGGGGAGCCCAAGAAACCCTCACAAACGGTAATAATCGTGCCAGTCCAAACAAAAAGCCGACCAGTGGAAAGGCAGTGGTACAGTTAGGAAGGGTAGATGACAAGCCAGTTGTGGTAATGGGGAAAGGTTCATCTGTTGTTACGAAGAAGCCAGAGTCGGTCAAGGTAGTGCTGCAGGGAGTACCAAGCACACCAGTGTTAGTTGTGAAGGGGGCCTGTGTAGAACCAGTTGTTATCATGCCAGTAATGCAGTTGCCGGTAACAAGTGAGAAAGATGTACCCTGGAGCTACAGTCAAGTGACGGTGATGCATAAGGGGAAGGAGGTTATGGAAGAAGTATGCGAGGCCTAGGGGTTAACTCGTTCAGGAAGGTGTTTTGCTCCCGCAGAATTGAGAAGGGCCAATCCTATAACAATAAAGAAGCTAGTGACGGAGGAAGAAGAAGAGGAGTTTTTGAAGAAGATGAAGGCACAGGACTACTCCATTGTAGAACAGTTGAGGAAGACCCCGGACCAGATTTCGTTGCTATCCTTGTTAATCCATTCAAGCGATCATTGTCAGGCATTAATGAAAATTCTGAACGAAGCCCATGTTCCGGACAAGCTCTCAGTAAACCATTTGGAGAAAATAGTGCACAAAATCTTCGAGCTAAACCGAGTGACATTTTCTGATGATGAGTTGCCAGTAGAGGGTACAGAACACAACAAAGCACTCTATTTGACTGCAAAATGCGAAGACTCGGTGGTCACTCGAGTACTGATTGATAATGAGTCCAGTGCCAATATCTTTCCTTTGGCCACTCTGAACAAACTGAAAGTTGATGATGATAGGATTCATAAGAACAGCGTCTGCATCCGAGGTTTTGATGGGGGTGGTACTGACACAGTGGGTGATATCATGCTGGAATTGACAATTGGTCCAGTCGAGTTCACCATGGAATTTCAAGTGATAGACATGGAGGTGTCGTATAATCTTCTGTTGGGGCGACTCTGGATCCACGCAGCCAAAGCAGTGCCTTCTACACTGTATCAGATGGTCAAATTTGAATGGGATAGACAAGAGATTGTGGTACACGGGATGACGGTACATGCGCCGCTAGTGATGCCATTGTGCCCTTCATAGAAACCGACGATGACAAGGGCCCATGGGTTTATCAGGTTTTTGATGCAGTCTCAGTGGACAAAATTCCTGAGGGCGGGGGCCTTCCACTTCCCAGAATCGCAGTTGTGACCTTCATGATAGCCTCGGAAATGTTAAACAGCGGGTTTGTACCAGGAAAAGGTTTGGGGGTTGATCTGCAGGGTATTGTCCAGCCAGTTTCTTTGCCCAAGAACCTGGATACTTTTGGGCTAGGATTCAAGCCTACCGCAGCATATGTAAGACGGGTCCTCAAGTTGAATAAAAGAGTCTGGGTCCTTCCCAAGCCAATCCCGCGCCTGTCCAAATCTTTTGTCAGGCCGAGCATCAAAAAGCGATTGCTGTCCAAAGTTACAGGGCCATTGATTGGTGCAGATGGAGACTTAAATGAAGGCTTTGAAAGATTATTCACCTAAATCAACATGGTAGAAGTTGGGGAGGGGTCCAGCAAGGCGGATGTGCAGTTTGTGGGGCCTAAGGCAAAAATCAACAATTGGATGGCTACTCCTTTTCCCATTCGGAGGGAGTCTTGGTAGTTGTCTCTGATTTTCCTTCCTGTTTTCTAGATTATTCCAGGGTTGTAATCCAGATTTTTTTTTATTTTTTTATTGTGTTCATAAAAGTGTGAAACCTTGTTATCCCGTAATTCAATAAAATAAAAAGTTTCTTCTTCATTCCTTATTTTATTTTATTTTTAATTTTGTTTTCTTCTTTTCTTTTTTTGTACAGTTCTCTTTATACTGGTCTTAATGACATGGCATGCATAAGGAATCCTCAGCCCAGTCTTAAAAATCAATCTGATTCCGAAATGATAGTTCAAGTAGTAGATTGTGGTTATGAATCAGAATATGATGATGAGGATGAAGCCTTCGAAGAAATTAGTAAGGAGTTAATTCACTTTGAAGAAAAACCCAAACCCAATTTGAATGACACAGAAGCCGTCAATTTAGGGGACACAGACAACATTCGAGAAACTAAAATAAGTGTCCACCTCGAGCCAAAAATCCGGGAGGAATTAATCAAAGCACTCATTGAGTAGAAAGATATTTTTGCGTGGTCATATGACGACATGCCAGGGTTAAGCACTGATTTAGTGGTCCACAAATTGCCCACTGATCCAGCATTCCCTCCCGTCAAGCAAAAGATGAGGAAATTCAAAACTGATATGAGTGTGAAGATTAAAGAAGAGGTTACCAAACAGTTGGATGCAAAGGTTATCCGGGTCACTCGATATCCTGTTTGGTTGGCTAATGTTGTGCCTGTGCCAAAGAATGATGGCAAGATCAGAGTATGCGTCGATTACCGCAATCTCAACAAAGCAAGTCCGAAGGATAACTTCCCACTACCCAATATCCATATTTTGATCGATAATTGTGCCAAGCGTGAGATCAGATCTTTTGTGGATTGCTATGCCGGGTATCATCATATTCTAATGGATGAAGAAGATGCAAAAAAGACGGCATTCATCACACCCTGGGGAACTTATTGCTACCGGGTAATGCCATTTGGTTTAAAGAATGTTGGGGCAACCAATATGAGGGCAATGACTACTGTGTTTCATGATATGATACACAAGGAGATTGAGGTATATGTAGATGATGTGATCATAAAATCAAAGCATCGGGCCGACCACGTCGGGGATTTGAGGAAATTCTTCCAGAGGCTTCGCAGGTACAACCTCAAGCTTAACCCCGCCAAGTGTACATTTGGTATTCTATCCGGAAAACTATTGGGATTCATAGTCAGCCGGAGAGGCATCGAGTTGGACCCATCAAAGATCAAAGCCATACAAGAATTGCCACCTCCGAGGAACAAGACCGAAGTGATAAGTCTGTTAGGAAGGTTGAACTATATCAGCAGGTTTATCGCACAGCTCACGACGACTTGTGAGCCTATTTTCAAGTTATTGAGGAAGGACGCTGCGATCAAGTGGACTGATGAGTGTCAAGAAGCGTTTGACAAGATAAAAGGTTACTTGACAAACCCACCTGTGCTCGTTCCGCCAGAACCAGAGAGACCCTTGATTCTTTACTTGACAGTCTTGGAGAATTCATTTGGTTGTGTAATGGGGCGGCATGATGTCACTGGCAGGAAAGAACAAGCCATCTATTATCTTAGCAAGAAGTTCACAGCTTATGAGGTTAAGTACACTCACCTAGAAAGGACATGTTGCGCCTTAACTTGGGTGGCACAGAAGTTGAAACATTATTTGTCATCCTACACTACTTACCTTATTTCACGCTTAGATCCATTGAAGTATATCTTCCAAAAGCCTATGCCCACAGGGAGATTGGCGAAATGGCAGATATTACTCACAGAATTCGACATCGTCTATGTGACGAGAACGACCATGAAGGCTCAAGCATTGGATGATCACTTGGCTGAGAATCCTGTTGATGAAGAATACGAGCCCTTGAGGACGTATTTTCCTGATGAAGAAGTAATGCATGTAGATGAGTTGGAATTATCTGAGGAACCAGGTTGGAAGCTCTTCTTTGATGGAGCCACGAATGCGAAAGGAGTTGGAATAGGAGCGATACTTATTTCTAAAACAGGACATCATTATCCTGTTATGGCACAACTACGTTTCTATTGTACCAATAACATGGCTGAATATGAGGCATGAATTTTGGGCTTACGGTTAGCTGCAGACATGGACGTCCAGGACGTCTTGATCTTGGGAGACTCGGACCTCCTGGTTCATCAGATTCAGGGTGAATGGGAAACAAGGGATTTGAAGCTCATACCATATCGACAATGTTTGCACGATCTGAGCAAGCGATTTCGATCAATGGAGTTCAGACACATCCCAAGAGTTCACAATGAGGTTGCCGATGCTTTGGCCACTTTAGCATCGATGTTGCACCACCCAGACAAAATTCATGTTGACCCATTGCATATCCAGGTTCGTGATCAGCATGCTTATTGCAACATATAGAGGAAGAAATGGATGGCGAGCCATGGTTTTATGATATCAAGGAATACCTCAGGATGGGGATATACCCGGAGCAGGCCACCGGAGATCAAAAGAGAGCCATTCGGTGATTGGCAAATGGATTTTCCTCAGTGGAGGAGTGTTGTACAAAAGAACCCTAGATTTGGGATCGCTGAGATGTATAGATGTTGGTCAAGCTACGACAGTGATGACAGAGATACATGCGGGAGTTTTTGGGCCATATATGAGCGGATATGTATTGGCGAAGAAGGTTCTTCGAGCAGGGTATTATTGGCTCACTATAGAGCGTGATTGTATCAATTTCGTGCGAAATTTCCATCAGTGTCAGATACACGGAGATTTGATTCATTCTCTGCCAACAGAATTGCATACAATGTCAGCACCATGGCCATTTGTTGCATGGGGCATGGATATCATTGGACCGATTGAGCCGACAGCTTCTAATGGTCATAGGTTCATTCTGGTCACCAATGATTATTTCACCAAGTGGGTTGAGGCTAAAACTTTCAAGTCGAACCAAGAAGGCAGTGGTAGATTTTGTTCATTCCCATATCATCTGTAGATTTGGGATCCCAAAGTGATCATCACGGACAATGGCGCTAATCTTAACAGCAGTTGATGAAAGAAGTATGTCAACAGTTTAAGATTACACACCGCAATTCCACCCCATATCGTCCCAAGACGAATGGAGCCGTTGAGGCAGCCAACAAGAACATAAAGAAGATACTGAGGAAAATGGTTGAAGGGTCCAGGCAATGGCATGAAAAGATACCATTTGCATTGTTGGGATATCGCACTACTGTGCGTACTTCAGTAGGTGCAACTCCTTATTTGTTGGTATACGGAACTGAAGCAATGATACCGACAGAAGTTGAAATTTCATCCCTTCGGATTATCGTTGAGGCTGGGATTGATGACGATGAATGGGTCAAAGCCCGATTGAAGCAGTTGAGCTTGATTGATGAAAAAAGATTAGCAGCAGTATGTCATGGCCAACTGTATCAAAGGAGAATGGCAAGGGCCTACAATAAGAAGGTGCGCCCCAGAAAATTTGAAGTGGGGCAGCAGGTGTTGAAACGAATCCTGCCACATCGGGCCGAAGCCAAAGGCAAGTTCGCCCCGAATTGGCAAGGGCCATTCATTGTAACCAGAGTGTTGTCCAATGACGCTTTATGTTTAACAGATATCGAAGGGAAATGCATCGACATGGCTATCAATTCGGACGCAGTTAAGAGATATTATGTATGATTTCTTTTGATTGTAATTGTTGTTTGTTTGTACTTTGCATTTATCGGAGAATGAAATAATGGAGGCAATTCTTTCTTCTATCCAAACACTTTAACCTTTGCTTCCCCTTTTAAGCCTTATTTATTCTTTCATACCCCTCTTTTGGAATCAGTAATGAAAATGAAAGAAAAATAGAAGAGAAAGATAATGATAATAAAGACAAAAGAAAAGTCACAAGAAAAACAAGGAATTGGGAACTACGTTTGACCTGATTCCTCAAAGAGGATACGTAGGCGCCTCACGGCTCGATCATAGCGTAACAAAAAACAAAAAAAATCCCCAAGCAAGAAAAATGGGGCAGCAGTTGTGTATAATTTTGGGAAAGTAAGTTGATTCCAAGAGTTGTAATGTTTTACCCATCAAAATTATTTTGAAACTTTTACCCTTTTTCTTTTAGCCATACACAAAAAACCCATATTGATGTCCAAAAAGACCTCCCGATCAGTATCCGAGAAGTGCCAAGTCATGCAAACGGAAGTCGGGAATAACACTCTAATCCCCAGCAGAGAAGAGGATCATAAGCTTGAAATTAATTGATAGCCGAAAGAATTCCCAACAGAGAGAGTCATATCAGTAACACTCCAATCCCCAGCTGGAAAAAATAAAATAAAATGAGAGAGTCTTATCGGTGAAAACCTCCACAGGCACCATAAGGTGACATAAGTTGAGAGAAATAAAACGAGAGAGTCTTATCGGTGAAAACCTTCACAGGCACCATAAGGCGACGAGAGTCGAGAGAAATGAGAGAGTCTTATTAGTGAAAACCCCTCGAAGGGCGCTATGAGGCGACAAGACAAGATTGGCAGAAAGGATCCGCATTTTGCAAAGAATTGAGTGCATGTTTATCCCCAGCAAGATAAGGCCGTCCGAAAGATTGATTGATTCAAATAGACTGGGATGATTAATCCGGAATGGACGACATGATCGTTGGGATCGATTATATCATTCAGATAAGTTCTTTTCTTTCCTTTTCCTCAGCATTTGTTCAGAAAGATTTCTTCTTTTTCTCTCTTTTGAAATCATCACTTTTTCATTTCTTGGTCTAAAGACTTTATCTCCCCAGCAGTTTGTTTTTGAAAAGGATTTTTCAGAGATTATTACCAGTTGCCAAGATGGTGCAAAAAACACAATGTGGATAGGACGGGCCAAAGATAAGGCGACAAAGCGAAAAGAAGTTTGTCGCAAGACCAAATGATGAATGGGTCTAGATTCCAGGAGGACCAAATTTCCAGGGGAAGTTGGAGGAAAATAGAAAAAAACAACAATTGAAAAGTTATGGATCAAATTCCAAAAGGATACCCAGCAAATTTGCGAGATACAAGAACAACTCCGACAGATTGTCGACCAAGTTCCGCGATGGTCGGACAACATAGAGCGGGGAAGGAAGAGAAAATAAAAACCATCCCCAGCAAATAATATCATCCCCAGCAAGTTTTGTAATAAAGCAGGGAAAGGAAAAAGGGAAAAACCATCCCCAGCAGAAGTGACACGACCACTCACCACGTTTTAAACTAACAAATTTTTCTTTGATTTGAAGTAGGGAAAGGAAATATTATTGACAGCAGGAAGACATGGCCACAAAGAAGATTATCAAACTGGGGCAGAAAATCTTCTCTCATTGCGAAAATTTTCTTGAGATCAGATAGCCACTTGGGGAAGAGGGAAGATAACACAAGTTTTGAAGGAAGTAAAATCCCCAGCAGTATATGAGAAAAGGCGATACAAGTTTTAAAGAAAGCAATCTTGGAAGAAGCAAGATAACTCGAGTTTTAAGGGTAGTGGTCCTTGAATCGATGTCATCCCCACCATTGTTAAAGGGAGGAAAGTAACTAGTCTTAAAGAAGGAAGATAATTCCCCAGCAGTGTTATCCCCGGCAGGTTTCAGAGAAGTGAAAACACCAGCTTGAGGAAAGTAGTTCCAGTGGAAGGAAGGCATCAGCTTTGAAGAAAGTAGTCTGTGAAGAAGGAAAATAACATAGTTATGAATAAAACACCGGTGTTGTCCCCAACAGTTTTTGGAGGAATAAGACACCAGTTTTGAGGGAAACAGTTGAAAGAAGATGATTCAAGTTAAAGGAGTCAAGAGCCCGCCTGGAGAATGGAGGTGTTATATTTTGAAGAAGTAGTTGAAGTCAGGAGCCCGCCTGGAGAATAGAGGTGTTACATTTTAAGAAGTTGTTGAGGTCAGGAGCCCGCCTGGAGAATGGAGGTATTGTATGTTTAAGAAGTTGTTGAAGTCAGGAGCCCGCCTGGAGAATGGAGGTTTTACATTTTAAGAAGTTGTTGAGGTCAGGAGCCCGCCTGGAGAATGGAGGTATTGTATGTTTAAGAAGTTGTTGAAGTCAGGAGCCCGCCTGGAGAATGGAGGTATTATATTTTAAGAAGTTGTTGAGGTCAGGAGCCCTCCTGGAGAATGGAGGCTGAATTATTTTTGGAGTCAGGAGCCCGCCTGCAGAATGGAGGCTGAATTATTTTTAAGTTGTTGTTGGAGTCAGGAGCCCGCCTGTAGAATGGAGGCTGATTTATTTTTCAAAGTTGCTGATGAAGTCAGGAGCTCGCCTGGAGAATGGAGGCTGAATTATTTTTAAGTTGTTGAAGGAGTCAGAAGCCCGCCTGTAGAATGGAGGTTGTTAAATTTTAAGTTGAAGGAGTTAGGAGCCCGCCTGTTAGAACAGAGGTTGTTATATTTGAAGTTGATGAAGTCAGGAGCCCGCCTGCAGAACAGAGGAATATATTCCAAGAGCAAGTTAGAAGTCAGTAATGCGGAGGGTCACAACAAAAATACCCCCAGCACGAATCCCAATTCAGAAATCAGAAAGAAGACTACAAGAGCAAGTCTAAGATAGATAAGATTCTGTAATCATTAGTTTAGTCTATCTTTTGTTTTCTTTCTAGCAAATGGTGTAATAAGGAGGTTGAAAAGCAGTGGTAACAGCATGCAACAATAGTAACAGCAACATCGCAGTCCCATGGTAGTCCCAGCTACCAAAACTTCCCGAACTACATTAACCTGATTCCCTTTTAGCCAGGGATATGTAGGAAACCTTTGAAGCAAAGGTTCGGTTAAATCTTTTCAAAAAAATGCTTCACACGGAGTATTCCAACGGGCAAAAATTGTTCGTATCCGCTCACTTTATCTTTGCACGAAAACTCTTTGTGTTTTCGGACAAAGAGGGGCAGCTGTGAGCACGTGATTTTTGCTCTATGAGAACTACTCCCAAAAATTCAAAATAAAATGGTTTTGTGTTGTTTGTAATTTATTGGTATTTTTGTCTGCGCGTGTTTATTTCTACTTTAGTTAAGAAAATACAAAAATATATGTGTTGAATTTGCATTTACAATTTAGGATTAATTAACCAGTGATTTGTTTTATGAAAATGAAAATCATAAAAAATAATGTACTTTGCATTTTTAGCATTTAATGTTGAATTGTGTGATTTTATTGTTAATTGGCATTTAATTGTATGTGATAAATGTTATTAAAAGATAATTAGTATTTTTAGTAAGTTAAATTGGTTTATGATTTTAGAAAATAATTTAGAAATCAAAATGAATGAAAAGAATAAAAGAAATAGGAAGAAAATAAAGAGAGAATTAATAAAAGAGAGGAAACAAGATATGGGCCAAATCCCCAGCCCAAACACAAAATCGTCCAAACCCGTTCGAAACTGGCCCAACTAGCCCAGACCCGTCTCCAGCCTCAACCAAACGACGTCGTTTCAGGCGTTTCAATCTGGACCGTTGATCTCAGTTGATCAAACGGTCACAAAGCCTTGACCGAACCCGACCCCGACCCGTCACTCCAATACCCGGACCGCCCCAGTACCACTCCAAACGACACCGTTCCTCCTTAGTGAAGTGATCAGAGCCGTTGATCGTGAATGATTCAACGGCCAAGATCAAATGCCCCCTCCCGTATATAAGTCCAAACCATACTCCCGCCCCCCCAGACCAAACCCCCCCTCGCCCCATTATCTCTCTTAGACCCTTCAGACACGCCCCCAAAACCCTAGTCGCCCTCGTTCCCTTCGCCTGAAAACCCGACGGCACCGGCTCTGATGGCCGTGAATTTCACACCACTAAACCTCCTAACACCCTCAACACAGATCCAGTACCCGATTGCTTCGAATCATCCTCAAACTTCTCGAATCTTCATTTGAAGATTCGAGCAAAACCTGGACCGGTTCCGATGGCCGTAAAACTCACACCCTGGCACCCCTTGACCTCCCTCATGACCAAACTACCGTTGGTTTGGTTCGAATCTGGCTAGAAACACTCGAACCCCAAATCGAAACGTAAGAACCCTAGAAACCCAAAACTGGTTTCTGTCCGAAGTTTAAGGGGATTTGGGTGTTTAACTGACCTTATTCGAAGTGTTCTAAGTTGAGAACACTCGATTAAGGTCCGTTTGACCCCAAAAAGTTCAAGTCCGGGTCGATTCAAGTCTGTTCTCTATTCCATTTAAGACTATTTTTCCTTCTTTCCTTTTATTCTATTTTGAGGTTTTAAACGTCTGTTTATTTGTCTAGTATTGTTATATTAATTTTTTAATTTTTGTCGATTGTTCTGTTCTTCTCCCTCAGACCTTTTTATTTGGTCAAATTTGTTTCTGCTCGTTGTTGTGAATAATTATAGGTTGTGTAATCGATTCGAATAAGTTTCGTCGGTTAGTTAAGTTTTATTATAAATCCCTATTCTTGTAAATGCCGTTTGAATTGCCTGATTATCTATTTTTGATTGATTGTTGTCAATTGTTGTAGGCAATCGGTTAATTAGTTATCGTCGATTAATTTAGTTTCATTAGTAGTTTCGTCAAATGGTTTGAAGTCAAATGTTGTATGTGCTGATCTTTAGGCAATTAGTTTCAGGACATTGTCAATATACTGACAATGATCCTGCATTCTTGTATAGGTTTGACTTAGAATCCCTGCATTTATGATTGATTTTGATTCAGTTTCAGTTTCAGTTTTAATGATTCTGTTGAAGTTCTGTGTTGTGATTTAAATTCAGTTCATCTGTTTCAATTGGAATTCAACCATAGTCATTCAGTTGTCAGGAGGATTAGTTATAGTTGTTAATCAGAATTAGTTTTAGATAATTGATAGCTTGAACAGATTTTAGAGTCAAAACTTTTAATGCAGATGAATAGATTGTATTGGGGCAGTAATATTAAGGGGTTTCAGGGGTGATTTGGGAATGGAACAGTTAGGGTAATATTTTAGTGTTAGTGACTTGTTAGTGGGGTATTAAATGTCTTTAAATTAATAAGGTAATGGGGAACACGAGGGAATGGGGGCAGAAAATAAGGAAAAAGCTTTCCTTAGTGGGTTTTAAGTGGAAAAATGCAGATTTTTAGTGGGAAAGGGGGTCGGGCAGTTAAGTTTGAAAGAGAGGGCAGTTCTGGATGGCTATATAAGAGAGAAGGATTAGGACTAAAAGGAGGATTGATTTTTGGAGAGCTTGGGGGAGTTGAAAAAGAATAGCTACTGTTTCATTGCCTCGCTTAGGATCTGAAATAGCTAGAACCTTTCTTCCTTTTACTTCTGCTCTATACTTGGAGTCATTTATAGCTGCTGGTTATTTATTGTTGCACTGCTGTTGCAACTGCTATTCTTTACTACTACTGCTGCTGATCCTCTTCTTCCTCTTCTTGTATTGTCAATACCAGGTACATGCTTCGAATTCCCTTGATGTAAGTTCAACCTTGGAGTGAAAAATGTAGTTTTATGCCAGAGTTGAGTTCATTTGAATACTTGTAGTTATAGTTCGTTAAAGGTTGTACTTATTAAGTTTTTTTAACTAGTTGGCTAGTTGACATGATATGGACTGCACGGATTTGAACTAGGACTGTTTATATTACATGAATAATAGACGACTGTATAATTAGGACTATTTATAAGTTGTTTGGGCTGCTTGATTCCGGGACTGTTTGGATTTTGGAATATGATTATGTAATAGTCATATTGGTTTAGTGTTGTTTTGTAGTATAATTTTGAAATAAGAAGCAAGCTGCAAGCTGAAACAGGAAAGTGTTTTTCGAAGTTATGCATTTCGCCTGCACTAATAAAATTGAGCTGAAATCGGCAAGTATGGGTTTAAATGTGGTTATTGATTAAGAGTGCATCCGTTATTCATATTTTGTTAAGAATTAAACTTGTATCTATGTATTCTCGTAAAATTCTCTTTTTTATATATATATATTTTATAATGCGTATATTTATGTAAGTTTTAGACAATATTGTCATTAGTGAGTTTAGACAAGTTTTAGACAATATTTTGTAATGCGTAAACTTGTATCGTTGTAGTTTAGACAAGTAATATGTTTTAGTTGTAATAATAATGTTATGGTATACATTTTCAATCTGATAGTAATAGACAATGGTCAATAGTTAACACGAGATTGGAAATTAATGGTAATGTGTTATTAAGCTAATAACTGTAACCATTGTTAATTAGTTAACTGATTAGTAAAGTTGTGCTTGGATTTGGAGATGAAAGCTGGCAGTCCCACGGGTAGGCCTTGGAGGCCCGATGCGGATTAATTATAAGTTTCTTTCTTAAAGGGGAAGTAGCTCTTAAAACAAATTAATTAGGACTTCTTTTTTTACTTTAGAGACAATAAAAATAGCAAATTATTGTTGCTTTAGGTTTTTGTTTTTTTTTAAAATAAAAAAGGAGACGAGCCTCACCAAATAAAATGCACAAGCTGCGGGGCCCTCGATAAAGGAATATCATGAATACATAGAATTCGGGATGGGCCGTTTAGCATATTTCACGGCCTTCCCCAAAGTAATAACGCGTTAGTAACTGTTAGGCGCGCCTTTAATGATTTACTTTCTTAAATTCGGGTGCACATTTATGTGACCCAAATTCAAATCTCAACGGAGTCGAAATGTGTCGATAACAACGGGTACATTGATGTGACGGGGTTCGAGATACGTTTTCACAACGTTGCAATTCTTTGTTAAAATAATAATGATAATAATAAAAACGGTTTAAGTTAAAATTTGCACATAGGTTCATAATTATATAAAAATCAGATAATTAAGCCGAATATGACAGTTGAGCGACCGTGCTAGAACCACGGAACTCGGGAATGCCTAACACCTTCTCCCGGGTTAACAGAATTCCTTATCCGGATTTTTGGTGCGCAGACTATTAAACAGAGTTAATCTTTTCCTCGATTCGGGATCCAACTGGTGACTTGGGACATCATAAATCTCCCAAGTGGCGACTCTGAATTAAATAATAAATCCCGTTTCGATTGTCCTTTAATTGGAAAAACTTCCTTCTGCGCCCCTTTGCGGGGTGTAAGTAAAAAAGGAGGTGTGACAGAGTGAAGCTTACATTAGTGGTGACTCACATAAGGGGCAAGCTTATGGTACTTAGAGTCAGACTTGTGACCTTTCTTTGAGAGAGATGAGTGTATTTTCCACAATCCTTGTTCTGAGTGCTACAATATAAAAGTGAGGTGTTGCTTAAGGAAAAATGAGGAGTATGAGTTTGGGTTACACAATGACCAAAGTAGCAGAAAGAGTTTTCTTGATGAGTTGAGTCAATTCTTGATGCTTGTGTGTCGCACTAAAACCATAGTGCTTAAAAAGATTGAATATTGTTAATGATTTATTTGAATTGAGAGCAATTGTTAGTCCCACTTGATGCTAGATGAGATCACTTTAGACCAGCTAAATTTTCTTGGTTTTATTCTTAAGGAGGTGAGACTTACTTTGTTTGCTTGAGGACAAACAAAAGCTTAAGTTTGGGGGAGTTGATAACTAGGGATTTTAGTCTGCTTTATACTCCTTTTTGCTTGAGTTTTGGATTAAAAATATATAAAATTATCCCGAAAGCTTACATGTTGTGCTTGTTTGCAGTGTTTGGTCAAAAAAGTGACAAGAAGTCAAAACCAACTCAAAAAGGAGTGAAACCTGCACAAGTGTCAAGAACAAGTCAAAGCACCGCTGCAACAGTAAATCCACTGCGGCTGCAATAGACCCACCGCGGCCGTTGTCCATTTAGTGCGGTTCGCGATGGCAAAGATCAGAGAAGATGCAATTTTAGAGATTCAAGCAATGTGGTCCGCGGTAGATTCTTCTCTGTCGCGGTAGCCTCATCGCGGCTGCAGTCCATTTGTTGCGGTCCGTGGAGAAGGGATTCAAAGAGCAAGGATTTTGGAAGTTTCAAGACACCGCGGTCCGCGATCCATTTGTTGCGGTCCGCAGTGAAGCCAACGCGGCCGCATTCCATTTACTGCGGTCCGCGGTGGCCAGATTCAGAGATCAAAACTTGAAGCCAAAAAGCCTCACTACGGCCGCGGTTCATTTTCCGCGGTCCGCGGTACCTCTGTCAGGGGTAATTTTTGTCCAGAAAATTCAGCCTTGTATAAATACTTCTCTTTCAGATTTTTAGAGGATCTTATCTGTAGCTGAGCACGTGAACGACGTTTTTAGTCTATTTTGAGTAATTTTGTAGCTAGTTTAACATTGAATCTTCAAATCTTAGCTTGTAATTATATTTTATGGGTTATTCTTTATCTCAATATCTGATTTCTTCCATTATTATGAGTAGCTAGACCCATTAGCTAGGACTGTGGAACAACCCTAGTATGGGTATTTGATGTGTCTCTTGTTTTAGGGCTTAGATGTTTATGAGTGGTTGATATTTGGCCTGATTTGTGTTTCCCATATTGAATTAGTGATTGCAAACACTAATTTGTGCCTTTTTGACTTGAGCTCTTCTTGAGAAAGAAAGCTTGAGTCTAGGAAAGTCAGTCCAACAAGGAATTGGGGCATATTCAAGAGATTGATAGCTCCAATTAAAGGGTTAAATCTAGAGATAGTAATACCCGACTTGAGCCTAAATTGCTTGCACAATTTTGTCCAAACCCCTCTTTCCAGTAAGCTTGACTTGCATTCTTTGGCTACACCACTCCTTGATGATCCTTCTCAGTATCATCAAATGGTTGGAAGCCTTCAATAGTTATCTTTTACATGGCATTATATACAATATGTTATGAATATGACTTCACTATTTTTGCATCAACCTTGACTAGTCCACCTTTATGTCATTAAGCGGATTTCATGTTACCTTCAAGGAACCCATTCTTATGGCTTGCTGCTCTACATATATTCCTCCATCTCTTTTATAATATTTTTAGATTCAGACTGGCCAGGTTGTACTACAACTTATCGATCTACCATTGAATTTTTCATCTTTCTTAGGACTAAATTGATTTCTCAGTCTACAAAGAAACAACTGATTGTTTCCCGCTCAAGCACAGAAGCTGAATATGCCCTGGTTGTTGCAACTGCTGATGCTATATGGATATTGTAGACATGTGATTTTTGACCCTCCCCAAAAAATTTTATATATTAGCGTAAAATATTTAATTTAGGCATAATATAGATATTTTAAATAATTTTGATTCTTTTACTTTATTTTATTACAAGAAAACAAAAATTACAAAAAATAGGTTCAGTAATGTTTGTAGTCATTTTTAATCTTAAAAAAAATACCAAAATAGTATCGTATTTTAATTTTAATATGATATTTGAAAATACCAAAAATAAATTTGTTTTAATGGTTAGTTTTATTTTAATAATTATTTGAATAGTAGGATTAATTAATAAATGGGCCCGTATTTTTAATCTCGGAAAGAATAGAACTTGGGCTCGAGCAACCCATTTTTAGACCTAATTTTGGACCTAGCCCATAATTTTCATGCCCATAATTCCTAGGCCCATACCCCTTAACCTAAAAACCCTACAATCTACAATATAAAAAGAAGAAAAAGAGAAAAATAACCAACAGAAAAGGCTGCGCCAAAAGGGACCCCCCCATCGGATCTCCTTCTTCACCAACGAAGAAAGCTTCTTCGTTTAAGAAACTGGAGCGAAAAGCAGCAAAGCTGCACATGATAATAATGAAGAAGGCTGAAGAACGCTGGACAAAATAATACACAAAAAAGCTACGCACAAACGAGACCCCCCCCCCATGCGCATCGTCTTCCCCAAACGAACCCACCCCTCTGAACTGGTCTCCGTCGAGGCACCCATCACCTTCTTCACTGGAAAAACTCAAAAACCCAACCAAGAAAATCAGCCGCTGAACACAGAAATGACCCCAGCGTTGCTTCTTTTTTAGGCACCCGAAACAGCCGTGTGAGAAGCTTAACACTACCAACCAGCGACCAAACTACTTAAACCAACTGCTGTTCGTCGGAAACCAGACACACAACGTCACCGACGACCACCATTGAAGCTGGTGAACACACACACACACACACTGCTACCGTTCCACCCTCCCACATTTGCCGCTACCATAACTGGCCGGAAATGTAGCAAAAACAGTGACAGAAACATGATAAGCTTCCAGTCATCATCCCGTTCGAGGTCGTCGAGTCAGTGTTCCATCCGAGCTACTATCATATTCGAGTTCTTCCGGTGAAACTCAGTCAGTCTGTTGATTGCCGAGGGTCTGTTCGTGCTCAGCCATCGTGCTGTATTCTTTTGTAACCCGTGGAAAAATCTTTAATATATTGAGAGGCTTCAAAGGAACGAGGTTGTCACTGTCCGTCGAGGTCGTTTGAGATTCCGGTGCACTCCCTGTTTGGCCGATAATTAAGGTCTGCTTCTATTTCTCTGCTACTATTTAGCTTCACAACATATTATTGTGTTATGTCTGTCACGTTTTTGCTTGGTCAATTGTCCGAGTAAACAGTTTTCATTGCTTTGTTCTTTGTGGAATGCTTTAATAGTACTCATTTGTCGCATTTATTCAGTTGATTGTTATTTGCACTTTGGTTTGGTTTAATACATGTTATTTGAATTTGATGGCCAAGAGCAAGGTGATTCTTTTGTTGTTGGAATTGAGTCTGTCTAAGTGTGTGCATGTCGTTGATTTCCTGGGTTGGCGTATTGAATATGGTTGGGGTTTTGAATTCTTAAGCAAAAATGCTAGGTGACCATGATTCGAGTTGAACATAAGTCAAGATCTGTTTATTTTGAACTCGCTAGGCGCATGCTAGGCCTGTTAATATCATGTAGTTGCTCTCTTTTATTAGTCCATAAATAATTTTGTAGTATTCATTAACAACATCGTAGTTTAAATAGATCCGGGGGTGCATTTCATGTGACCCGATGCAACAAGGTTAAATAGAACATGTCGTGAACCGCGGGTGCATTTCATGTGGTGTGACTTACGATATGTTTTAAATTACCTTGGAATAATTGCTTAAATCAACAAAAGCGATTTTTAAAGGTTAAAAAGGCACATAGGTTTAAAAGTGTTTAAAATCAGATAATTAAGCCGATTATAACAGTTGAGCGACCGTGCTAGAACCACGGAACTCGGGAATGCCTAACACCTTCTCCCGGGTTAACAGAATTCCTTACTCGGATTTCTGGTTCGCGGACTGTATTATAGAGTCAACCTTTTCCTCGACTCGGGATTCGAACCGGTGACTTGGGACACCATAAATCTCCCAAGTGGCGACTCTGAATCTTCTAACAATAAATCCCGTTTCGATTGTCCTTTAATTGGAAAAACTCCTATATATACCCTTTCCGGATGTGTAGGTAAAAGGAGGTGTGACAGCTCTAGCGACTCTGCTGGGGATCGAATCCAAAAGCTCTGGTTCAGGGTTCAGAATTCGAGCTTAGAATAGCTATTATGATTGGCTTTTATTTGTTATCTGAATTTTACATGTTTGAACCTAATGTGCTAAATGCCGCTTTTTATCGCTTTGATTTTGCTTGAACTGTACATAAATTGTCACGAAATCCTTCTTCTCTCTGAGTCTTCTGAATCATTTAGGGAGTATGCACTTCGTGTGACTTCTCTTCTGTTAGAGTCATATCCCAAATTTTAGAATGAGGTTCAGACAAGTTGCAAAGCTGGTGAAGCTTCTGTATTCCCGGTACGCTGCCCCCCCGGCTTGAGCTGTCCGCTCGGGTAAGCCAGGTCCCCAGCCACCTGGTAATACTTGGTAATATGATTTAGTTTTACAATCACATCTGTCCCCAGCCACCAAACGGGGGCAGAAAATTTTCTTTGTTTTGTCTATGTTGAAGTCAGGAGCCCGCCTGGAGAGCAGAGAATACATTTTAGGTTAGCAGTCAGGAGCCCGCCTGGGTATCATGGGAATACATTTATATTTTGAAGTCAGGAGCCCACCTGGATAGCATGGGAATACATATCAAGTTCAGCAGTCAGGCACCCACCTGAGGAAGGGAGAACATCTCAGTTTACAATTCAAGTTGACAACAAACGGATGTCCCTAAGAGAATGGAGAACAACAAGGCAACAAGAAACACAAGAGCAAGCTTGAAGATATAGATAAGACTTTTGTAATCCATGGATCATAGTCTAGTCTAGCATTTATTTTGTTTTGACATGGTGTAATAAGGAGGTTCAGTAAGCAGTAGCAGCAGCAACAACAGTGGAAGCCCAGCTTCATGGTATTCCTAGCTACCAAACATTCCTGAACTACACTGACCTGATTCCTTTTTTGCCAATGATATGTAGGCAACCTCGGAAGCAAGGTGCGGTCAAATCTTTCAAAGATGCTTCCCACGGAGTATTCGGACTGGCAAAAATCGCTCGTATCCGCTCACTTTATCTTTGCACGAAAACTCTCTGTGTTTCCGCGCAAAGAGGGGCAGTTGTGAGCACACGATATTTGCCTTATATGAATTACTCCCATAAATTCAAAACAAAACAATTTCTTTCAGTCTTTGTAATTTTGGGGATTTTCGTGGCATTTTCTGGTAATTGTTTGCATTTGTCTGTGCATTTTTATTTTGTTTAATTAATAAAAATTACAAAACATATATGTTGCATTTGCATTTAGGATTTAATTTTACATTTTAGGGATTAATTGACAAATTATTTTATAAAAATAGGAAAAAATCACAAAAATAGTTTATTTTGCACTTTTAATTTTAATTTTGAATTTTGGTGGTTTTTCCTTTAATTTGGTTTTTAATTATTTGTAGTAGCAATTATTAGGGTTAATTAATTTAATGTGGTAGGATAATTTGGTTTAGGATTTAATTTTAATTTTGGAAAGAAGAAAAAGATTTTTAAGAAAAATGAATTGGAAAAAAGGAAGGAAATAAAGAAGGTTTAAATTTGGGCTCAAACCCAATCCAACCGTCCCAGCCCAAACGGAAGCCACCCAATACCCGGCCCAACCCACGCCTGACCCGGGCCGGATCCCCCCTCAAACAAAATGATGTCGTTTCGATCAGTATTGATCTGAGCCGTTGATCTCCACTTGATCGAACGGCTCGGAACCAAAGCCTGGGGAGTATTTATATGTCCGAATCTGTCCCCCCCCCCTCAAAACCCTTCTGCTCAACACCCCACCAGAACACCCAAGCTTAACCCTAACGGAGCCGCCCCAATTTCCACCACCGTCCACCGGCGGTGCCACCCCTAATCACTCCCAAAATAACACCGCATGATCATCAAGAGCCCCTAATTCCAAATCCCCACTCCGTTTGCCTCGAATCAACCCAAAACTTCTCGAATCTTGATCTGAAGAGAAGAACCCTAAAATCCCAAAGTCCAAATCAACGGGTGTGTTGAAGATTTCAGACTGTAATGGACTTTATTCGCGTATTTTCACATGAAAACACACGATTAAGGGCTATTCCAATTAGGAATTTGAAAAGCCCTTCAAAGTTTGTCGAATCGGCTCCTGGCTGGTGTTAGGTATCTTCTTGGTTCGTTTTGTTTATTTATTTATCTTTTCTTTTGTGTTTCTGCTTCATCTCCTCTTCTGGGTTTTGTTTAGTTGTTTTGGAGTTTTGTTATTCATGCATGATTAGTTCGGGAGCCTTTCTTAATTAGTTAATCATCTAGAAGTTCGGTTAATTCCCTCTATTTGTGTTAGTTAGTAGTAATTTAGTTTAGGGTCTTAGTTTTGAAAATTGTTCCAGTACTTGGATGGTTCTGTCTCTTAGAAACTCATAGAATTTAGGGACGTTAATGTACGAATTGGCTTTAGTCTGTTGTTGACCCATCTCACAAATGTAGCCCATTTAATTTGGTCTATATCCTTGGATCAATTTGACTCGTTTGGATTTCTGAAGTAATTTTCAAAGGGTTAAGGGGTAAACTAGGTAATTGGTTTAGGGAATCTAGGGTGTAACTATTTGGGAAGCTTCTGGGAAGCTAGGGAGGGGACTACTTTGCAAAAATCAAATTTAAACCAGGGGTGTTTAAGCTAAAATGGAAACTAAAAAAGGACTGAATGGAAAAAATGTATCTCCTTGGGTCTGCCCTATTTGCTTGCCTATAAAGGCATCTTTTCCTGGCCATTCAAGGCAGAGATTAGGGAGCTGAAATTCAAATAAAAGAACCAAAACAACTGAAATCACTATTGCATTGAAATCCTGATTAGAACTTTCGGAATTTTTTTCTTTTATTGTTGAAAGAATACCTGATCCTATCTGAGGTTCAAAATGGTTTGAACATTGGGTAATGAAAGCCTTACTTTGAGCTGAGGAATTGGTTCCTCTCTTCTGGACTGATTTCGTGGCTGTTTTGTTAAATCTGGGTGAATTCCTGTTGTTGTTGCCTACTGACCCTTACCCCTTCTTGGTTGTGATACTCTATTGAAGCCCCTATTTAGTTTCAATGTTGATTAGTAGTAATTCTGATTTTAAGATGTATAAGATTGGTTGTTCTTTGAGCATGAAGTGTGCTATGTTATAATGCAGGAAAGTCACTTACTTGATTTAAGTGAAATCAGCCTGTGTTTGTTTTCTTTTCCAGGTTTATAGTTAAGCAACTCCAAGTCCGTTGGTGACTTTAAATTGTTGATTAGTCATAAATGAAGTCTTTCTGAAACTTGAAATTATTTTCTTCTTGCTGGAATTTCGATTTGGTGGTTTTCAATGATAAAATGACTTGCATATGAGCTGTTGATAATCCGGAACTGTAGCTTCATTTCAGCATGTATGTTAATATCCAGAATGTGTTCTGTATTGGCTTAAGGACGTTGGTGTTTGTTCAAACTCTAAAATCTCCATAAACAATGTATTTTACTTCAAGTCTTAGCTTCAGATCTTGAGATTGGGCTACCATCAGTAGCCCAGTTGTGATCGATTTTGCCTTCTGCAGTTAGACTATCGGTCTGGGCTTTAGGATTGAGCCCAGTTGTCTCGTGCTGGGCAGCCAGTCGTTGGGCTACAGCGATGCCCAGGCCTTTCAGCAATTTAGCATCAGCTTTGTCTATTGTTAGCTCATTAGCTATTAAAGTTTAACTCAAACATTGGCTTAAAATAAAAAGAAACTCCCTTATGCCTTTTAATCACTTACTTACGCTCATTAATTAGCTGAGGTGTGCCAAATTAGCCAAACATACATTTTATGGCCCTGGAAAGAGTAGTTCAAACATCCTTTGAAATTAGAATCGAGACGCACCATTTAGCAAATTTTCCATGGCCCTCACAAAGTTAAAACGCGTAGTTACTTTAGGGTGTGTTATTTAATAATTTTACTTTCTTAAACTCGGGTGCGCATTTCATGTGACCCAAATCAAATCTTAAAACGTTAAATGAAATATGTTTAGGATTTCGGGTGCATTTCATGTGGCGCGATCCAAAGACGTATTTTAAACAACGTTCAATCTTCTTTAAAAATCAATTAAAAGCGGTTAAAAGGTTAAATTTGCACATAGGTTCAAAATATCCTAAAATCAGATTATTAAGCCAATTTTAACAGTTGAGCGACCGTGCTAGAACCACGGAACTTGGGAATGCCTAACACCTTCTCCCGGGTTAACAGAATTCCTTACTCGGATTTCTGGTTCGCGGACTGTTAATTAGAGTCATATTTTCCTTGATTAGGGGTTCAACCGGTGACTTGGGACACCATAAATCTCCCAAGTGGCGACTCTAAATCTTTTAACAATAAATCCTGTTTCGATTATCCTTTAATTGGAAAAACTCCCTTATACTTATACTCCCTTCCGGGGTGTAGGTGAAAAAGGAGGTGTGACAGCTCTGGGGACTCTGCTGGGGATCGAACCCAGAAGCTCTTGTTCAGGGTTCAGAATTCGACCTTAGAATAGCTGTTATGATTGGCTTTTATTTGTTATCTGATTTTTACATGTTTGAACCTAATGTGCTAAATGCCGCTTTTTATCGCTTTGATTTTGCTTGAACTGTATATAAATTGTCACGAAATCCTTCTTCTCTTTGAGTCTTCTGAATCATTTGGGGAGTGTGCACTTCGTGTGACTTCTCTTCTGTTAGAGTCATATCCCAAATTTTAGAACGAGGTTCGGACATGTTGCAAAGTCGGTGAAGCTTCTGTATTCCCGGTACGTTGCCCCCCTCGGCTCGAGCTGTCCGCTCGGGTAAGCCAGGTCTAGAACAAATAAACCCAGGTTTTAAACCTAGTATAACATAGCCTCATGCCGGATCCCTAGTAGGAACGCTTGTTTACATCATGTGCATTTTGACTTTGGGGACTCAACACATGGGTTGGGTCCGTCTAGGACAGGTGTACCCAAAAATCAAAAGACCATCTTGATGCATCTTACGTGCTACTTGTGTATCTGTCTGTTTCAACTTGCATGTTGACTGGCTTCTAGAATAGGGAAAGAAAATGAAAAAAGAAAAAGAAAAAAAGGAGAAAAAGAAGAAAGAAACAAAAAAGTGAGAGGTAGGTATTTAGAAAATTCTGAAAATCTGCCAAAATTCTGGAAAAAAAAAAGTCATTTCAAAACGAGCCAAAATTTTCAAGTGTCATGTTTTCCTGTTCCGTCAAAACTGGGCAGAACTACGCTGGTCTGATTCTCACCGGATGTGAGATACGTAGGCAAACCTCATCGGTTCCGACCTCCAATTTTCAAAAATCCAAAAAAATTCTTTTACTTCCTTCTTTAGAAAAGTTTTTCTTTGCGACCTCAACTTTTAAAAATACAAAATATATTTTCTTTTAGTTGCTTCTCAAAATAAAAAATACAAAAATATTTTCATTCTTCTTTCGAAAATTGAAAAGAAAATTCAAAATGTAGAAATATTTTTTTAGAAGCATTTCTTTCATAAATTCAAAATAAAATTCCAAAAATATTTTCTTTCTTCTTTAGAAGTTTTTCTTTCAAAATTCCAGAAAAACAAATCCAAAAAAAATCTTTCTTCTTTAGAAGTCTTTCTCTGCAAAAATGCTGAAGAAAAATCAAAATTCAAAAATGTTCCTTTTCTTCTTTATAAGTCTTTCTGTCAAAAAAATAAAATAAAAAATTCAAAAAAGTTAGTCTATTTACTTTATTCATGATCTTCCCGAACTACGCAAGATCTGATTCATGTTCTCACATGATACGTAGGCAACCCACATCAGGTTCGATCAACCATTGAAAAGAAAGATGAGAAAAAAAATGAAAAAAAAATAAAAATGAAAAAATATTGCTAATAATAAGGACCGGCTGAGTCCATTCTAACATGTTTTGTTTTGAATTGTGAAGAAAGTTGAGGTGGTCGGTTTATGGTAAGCTAGAAACACAAGATCCAAGAAAAATGATAACTGACATCGAAGCTGTTACAAGTGCTCAAGAGACTCAGGGTCAGAGGGTTAAATAAGAGTCTACTGTGTTTGAGATAAATAGAATACTGAAACAGCAAATGACCGAAATATGTCAAGCATGGGCCAATGGTCAAGGGCAGCCTTGTCATGAGTCACAATTTGCTACACAGCAAGAGCAGTACCACTTTCTTGAGTACCACTTGTACTCGTTTGATCTTCCTGCAAACATTGAGAAGCCTGCCTGAAAGATGGTACAGGAAGAAATGACCCAAAGAGTGAAAAGATTAGAACAACGGTTGAAAAACATGCAAGGGTTGGCAGGTCAAAAGAGTGTTGCCTTCAAAGATCTATGCATATTCCCCGATGTCCACTTGCCGCCTAGTTTCAAGACGCCCAAATTTGAAAAGTATGATGGACATGGAGATCCCATAGCCCACCTGAAAAGGTATTGCAATCAACTGAGAGGTGTGGGAAGAAATGAAGAATTGTTGATGGCTTACTTTGGGGAAAGCCTTACGGGAGTAGCCTCCGAATGGTTTATGGATCAAGACACGTTTCGCTGGTATGTCTAGGATGACATGGCACAGGCCTTTGTCAAACAGTTCCAATACAACATCGATATTGCCCCAGACCGTATTTTCCTTTCAAACCTGAAGAAGAAACCAAGTGAAAGTTTCAGGGAATATGCCATTAAATGGAGAGAACAAGCATCTCGAGTTAAGCCACCCATGGGTGACCACGAGCTAATAACTATCTTCCTTCAAGCGCAAGAGCCAGATTACTTTCAAAACATGATGTCCGCAGTGGGCAAATCCTTCTCGGAAGCAATCAAAATGGGAGAAATAGTAGAGAATGGTCTTAAGACAGGCAAAATTATAAGTCAAGCAGTTTTTAAAGCCGCAACTCAGGCTGTCCGGGTTGAGTCTGATAATTTTAGCGACACAAATGAGAAGGTTGAAGAAATCATGATAACATCAGGGTCGAGAAGAGGTCCCAGGAGAACATCTCGAAGGTATGAGCAGTCTTCTCAAGTTTTCCATGACTCCCCTGAGCAGTATTATCCACCACAGAACCCTCAATACTCCGTCGCTCCACCTCAGTATGTTGTCCATCCACCAAAACACCATAGAAGGCGAGCACGAGTATCACGAAATCTCCAACAGCCTTCACAAAATTTTCAGGTGCCCTATAACCCACATCCAAGCCAGAGGTATAAAGGGGAACAAAGGTTGAAAGATAATTTTACACCAATAGGAGAGTCCTATGCAAGCTTATTTGAGAAGTTAAAGAATCATGACATGATTGCACCCATTCCTCCAAATCGTGTGGACCCACGTGCAAGGAGCTTTGACCCATCTAAAAGGTGTGAATACCATTCCAATGCCCAGGGGCACAATGTTAAAAGTTGTCAGTATTTGAAAAGAGAAATAGAAAGGATGATCCAAGAAAACCTGATTGTAATCCAAGACAGTGACACCCAGAATATCGCACAAAATCCTTTACCTGCACATCATGATGTACACTTTGGGGGGATGATGTCTGGTGACATGGAATATGAGAATCCTCTGGGGAACTTGCCGGCTGAAATTGGAGAAGGCCATGGTGACTCTGATGAGCAAATTTGTGGCTAAATGCCAAGCCTAGCAATTGAAAAGTCATTCCCTCCTCACTAGGAAAGAATCTCGGTAGCTTGTTTTGATGTTCTTTATATTATCTGGGTTATTTCAGGGTTGTGATCCAGATTTTATTTGTTTTATTGAGTCAAACCCTTCTATCCCTCTATTCTGTTTGTGTGAGTCTTGTCTTTCTGTTCTGTTGCTATTTTCATTAGCCGGGTTATTTAGGGTTGTAACTCGGATTTTAGGTTATTTGTCTTGTTGTTTACTCAATGAAATACAGTTTGTCCTTTTGTGTCATTCCATGCTTAGTTCTTTTCCCGCTAGTCTTAATGACATGACATGCATGCGAAAATTTTGCCCAGATCTTAGGAACTGATTTAATCTGGAATTTGATAACTAAAAAAAATATACTTTTGAGGATGAATAAAGAGTTGGAATACTTTGGAACTAAGGTCGAGTAAAATTCACCTTCAAATTATTGTGAAGATTGGTCTTGAGGATGTTTAATCAATTGAAGTTTGTTGGAAAGTTTGTCTCTAAGGTATGGAGAAATGTCTTGTGACCACGGTACACCAAGAAGACAGACATGTTCATCAATGTCATGATTGCGAAAGGATACTATGTTTAGCGTTCTCAAGGCTGGGAGGCCCTTTTTCTGCTACCCAAACACTTTATACCCTTCGTCATCCCTTTTGAGCCGTGTTATTTTCTTTGATTACCCTCTTTTGGAATCAAGTTTAGAGTCAAAAAAAAGAGAAGAGAAAAAAAGAAAAAAGCCCATGCCCCAAGAGTACAAACTGGGGCAGCTCTTTGAAAGTTCAAGTGAAAAAAAGAAGAAAGAAGAAGAAAAAGAACTGTCGAAGGTCCATGCCCTCAAAAATAGAAGCTGGGGCAAATAAAAAGGGAAAAAGAAAAGGAAAAAAAGAGAAGAAAAAGAAAAGAGAAAAAGAGAAAAAGAAAAAGAAAAAAAGAAACAGAAAGAAAGATGAAAAGTAGTTTAGGTCAGATGTTTGAACTACGTTAGACCTGATTCCTTGAAAATAAGGATACGTAGGCAGCCTCACGGTTCGGTCCAGCAAAAAAAAAGAAAAGAAAAAATGGAAAAATCCAAATATCCCTAGCATCTGAAACTGGGGTGGAGATTTTTTTGAAAGAGTCGATTCCAAGAGTTGTAAGTCTACAACCCCTCATTCTGAGTTTATTTTGATCCTTCATGCCGACCTTTTTGTCTAACCCTATCCAAAAACCTTCCAAATAAAAACCTCCTGATACGCCTTCAAGAATGCCAAAAGAAGCATGTAATGAGCAACGACGGTCACGCGACATAGAACACTGTCAGGATGCTCGCACAAGAAAGCAAAAGAAAAAAGAAAAATAGAGAAGAAATGAGAGAGTCTTACTGGTGAAAACCCTCACGGGCACTGTAAGGCGACGGTAAGCAGAGATGAATAAATGAGAGAGACTTGTTGGTGAAAACTCTTCGGGGCACCACTAGTCGAAAGTGAGTCATAACGCTGGTGTGAAGAATTGGCATATACAAGCCCGACTTCAAAGGTCATAAGAATGGCAAAAGGGAAAATTGGATTAGTTTGATAGATCAGGCCGTTAAGTCCAAAATGCATCTCATGACCATTAGGGCTAGTTATTGAAAAAAAAAAGAAAAAAAAAAGAAAAAAAAAACTCTTCCTTTTGTCCTTCCGACAGGGGCATTTCTTGTTAATACTTGTTTCTTTACATCATTTGTGTCCTTCCCTCTGAGTTAGTCCTTGTCAAAACAAGCAAGAAAAGATTTCAAAACTGCTACCAGCTTTTCAGTTGCACAAAGTGAATTTGGCCAGCACACTCAGTTGTTACTGTCAACATGCCTTGAGGATTCATGCAAAGGCTCCCCCTAAAGACTCTTGTCAGCCTACTTGGCACAAGCAAAGATAACTGGTGATTCTCTCCGGCAGACAAATTGCTCAAAAGCAGAAAGTCATTCAAGATGTCGTAAAAGGTCACCTAAACAAAGATCTCCAATTAGGATAAGGCAGTTTGAGCTGCAAATACAAATGGTACTGGTGTGAAATAATCAGAGTTGGTGCAGAACAAAAGTCTTTTGAGACCGATTCAAGCTGATTAAGCAGAAGCCAAGCTGCCCAAGACTCAAGGCCACAAACCGACCACCATTTTTAAAACTGACAAATTTTTCTTTGTATGAAACAGGAATAAAGCGGTGCAGGGAAAGTGATTCAAAAAGAGAAAAAATATGAAAAGAAAAAAAAACAAAAAAAAAGAAGAGGAGAAAAGACGAGAAGAGCCAACAAAGGGATGTTTCTCAAATCTTGGCCTTTATTTGTCTTGCTATTGTGTATAAAATCTTGCCATTTATCTTCACATTTTTCCTCCTAGGATAAAAAGTCTTAGTCTGATGGATTTTCCTCCCAATCGAAAACCTAGTCTGATGAATTTTCTCCTAGGATCAAAATCTTAGTCTGATGAATTTTTTTCCTAAGATAACAAAAAATACCTAGTCTGATGAACTTTCTCCTAGGATCCAAATCTTAGTCTGATGAATTTTTCTTCTAAGATAGAAAACCTAGTCTGATGAATCTTCTCCTAGGGTAAACGTCTTAGTTTGATGAATCTTTCTCCTAAGATACCCAAAAAAACAAAAAAAAAGAAGAGAAAAGGACCTAGTCCAATGAATTTTCTCCTAGGATTAACGTCTTAGTCTGATGAATCTTTCTCCTAAAATAGAAAATCTAGTCTGATGAATCTTCTCCTAGGATCAAGATCTTAGTCTGATGAATTTTTCTCCTACGATAGAAAACCTAGTCTGATGAATTTTCTCCTAAGATACCAAAAATAAAAAGAAGAGAAAAGGACCTAGTTCGATGAATTTTCTCCTAGGATATTTTGAAAAAAAAAGAAGAGGAAGTTTGGATTTGAAAAAAAAAAAGGGTCAATTTTTAGTTTTCTTAAGATTATCAATGTTTAGTTTTCTTAAAATCAGGGGCCCCGCCTGGAAAATAGGGTCAGTCTTTATTTTAGTCAAGCTTAGTTTATAGTTTTCCTAATCTATTCTTTAGTTTACTCTCATCGTTGCATCAAGAGTACAAGTGGTTTACAATTTTGCTAACAACTCACAAATCTTCCTAATACAAACTGGGGCAGAAAAATTTCTTTGTTTTGTCTATTTTGTTGTAATCAGGCACCCACCTGAAGAACAAGGGGAGACAACTCAAGTTTCAAGGGAAAGCAGTTTCGAAGGAAGATAGTTCAAGTTTCAGGAAAAATGGTTCAAGGTGCAAGGGAAAACAGTGTCAAGTAACAAGAGAAGACGGTTCAAGTTCAGCAATCAGGCGCCCACCTGGAAAAAAGGGAATTCAATTCAGAATGCAATTCAGGTCAGTAACAAAAGAAGCTCGCGTCAAGAATGCGAGTCAGCAGTCCTAGATGATCAACAGAAGTTAGTCACAATAAAGAAAAAAGAGAGAAAGGCAAGAAGTTAATCCAAATGCAGAAGTTGATGAAAGATATGAGCTTCTCAAGACACGACCAAGGCCACAAGCACTACATGTCCGGTCTGGGTCCGAAAATCTGAAGAAGAACGAGCTAGCACCTGCAACTAGCGAGCGTTAAGGTTCAAATCTAAAGTCTGCATGAAAAACCACTCAAGACTCAAGATCAAGCTTCAGAAGACTTATAGATAGGAATCTTGTAACTCGTAATTGATAGGCTTAGCTAGTCTTTTTCATGTTTTGATTTTGATGTAATAGAAGGACTGCGGACCGGAACCTCGGCGGAACGGCACCTCGACCGGTTCTCCACCTCGGCATACTCTATCATTTCACTAACCTCTAAACTACACGTGGCCTGATTCCTTTATAGCCAAGGATATGTAGGCAGCTCAGACACCGGGGCTCGGTCACACTCTCCTTTCTCTTAGTTTTAGTCTCTCCAAATAAGGGTCGGGTCAAAAACCTGTCTAGTCAGTCTTTGTCTGAAAACTCTGCGCGTTTCCAGTCAAAGAGGGGCAGCTGTAGACATGTGATTTTTGACCCTCCCCAAGATTTTTTATATATTATCGTAAAATATTTAATTTAGGCATAATACAAATATTTTAAGTAATTTTGATTCTTTTACTTTATTTTATTACAAGAAAACAAAAATTACAAAAAATAGGTTCATTAATGTTAGTAGTCATTTTTAATCTTAAAAAAAATACAAAAATAGTATCGTATTTTTATTTTAATATGATATTTGAAAATACCAAAAATAGATTTGTTTTTGGTTAGTTTTATTTTAATAATTATTTGAATAGTAGGATTAACTAATAAATGGGCACGTATTTTTAATCTCAGAAAGAATAGAACTAGGGCTCGAGCAACCCATTTTTAGGCCTAATTTTGGACCTAGCCCATAATTTCAAGCCCATAATTCGTAGGCCCATACCCCTTAACCTAAAAACCCTACAATCTACAATATAAAAAGAAGAAAAAGAGAAAAATAACCAATAGAAAAGGCTGCGCCAAAAGGGACCCCCCCATCAGATCTCCTTCTTCACCAACGAAGAAAGCTTCTTCGTTTAAGAAGCTGGAACAAAAAGCAGCAAAGCTGTGCATGATAATAACGAAGAAGGCTGAAGAACGCTGGACAAAATAATACACAAAAAAGCTACGCACAAACGAGACCCCCCCCCCATGCGCATCGTCTTCCCCAAACGAACCCACCCCTCTGGTCGAACTAGTCGCTGTCGAGGCACCCATCACCTTCTTCACTGGAAAAACTCAAAAACCCCACCAAGAAAATCAGCCGCTGAACACAGAAACGACCCCAGCGTTGCTTCTTCTTCAGGCACCCGAAACAGCCATGTGAGAAGCTTAACGCTACCAACCAGCGACCAAACAACTTAAACCAGCTGCTGTTCATCGGAAACCAGACGCACGACGTCACTGGCGACCACTATTGAAGCCGGCGAACACACACACACACACACACACACACACTGCTACCGTTCCACCCTCCCACATTTGCCGCTACCATAACTGGCCGAAAATGCAGCAAAAACAGTGACAGAAACGTGAGAAGCTTCCAGTCATCGTCCCGTTCGAGGTCGTTGAGTCAGTGTTCTGTCCGAGCTACTGCCATATTCGAGTTCATCCGGCGAAACTCGGTCAGTCCGTTGCTTGCCGAGGGTCTGTTCGTGCTCAGCCATCGTGCTGTATTCTTTTGTAACCCGTGGAAAGATCTTTAATATATTGAGACGCTTCAAAGGAACGAGGTTGTCACTGTCCGTCGAGGTCGTTCGAGATTCCGGTGCACTCCCTGTTTGGCCGATAATTAAGGTCTGCTTCTATTTCTCTGCTACTATTTAGCTTCACAACATATTATTGTGTCATGTCTTTCACGTTTTTGCTTGGTCAATTGTCCGAGTAAACAGTTTTCATTGCTTTGTTCGTTGTGGAATGCTTTAATAGTACTCGTTTGTCGCATTTATTCAGTTGATTGTTGTTTGCACTTTGGTTTGGTTTAATACATGTTATTTGAATTTGATGGCCAAGAGCAAGGTGATTCTTTTGTTGTAGGAATTGAGTCTGCCTAAGTGTGTGCATGTCGTTGATTTCCTGGGTTGGAGTATTGAATATGGTTGGGTTTTTGAATTCTTAAGCAAAAATGCTAGGTGACCATGATTCGAGTTGAACATAAGTCAAGATCTGTTTATTTTGAACTCGTTAGGCCTGTTAATATCATGTAGTTGCTCTCTTTTATTAGTCCATAAATAATTTTGTAGTATTCATTAACAACATCGTAGTTTACTTTAGGCGCGTTAAATGTTTAATTATCACAGCAATTATATAAATCCGGTGGTGCATTTCATGTGACCCGATGCAACAAGGTTAAATAGAACATGTCGTGAACCGCGGGTGCATTTCATGTGGTGTGACTTACTATATGTTTTAAATAACCTTGGAATAATCGCTTAAATCAACAAATGCGATTTTTAAAGGTTAAAAAGGCACATAGGTTTAAAAGTGTTTAAAATCAGATAATTAAGCCGATTATTACAGTTGAGCGACCGTGCTAGAACCACGGAACTCGGGAATGCCTAACACCTTCTCCCGGGTTAACATAATTCCTTACCCGGATATCTAGTTCGCGGACTGTATTACAGAGTCAATCTTTTCCTCGACTCGGGATTCGAACCGGTGACTTGGTACACCATAAATCTCCCAAGTGGCGACTCTGAATCTTCTAACAATAAATCCCGTTTCGATTGTCCTTTAGTTGGAAAAACTCTTATATATACCCTTTCCGGAGGTGTAGGTCAAAAAGGAGGTGTGACAGATATAATTTATCTTTTGCGACTTGGGTATTTATCTTTATACTCCTATTATTGCAAAATATGATATTATTTATTCCATGCATCTCGTGTATAATTCAGTCTTCCACTCCAGATCGAAACATATCGCTTCGGACTATCATTTTATTTGTGAGAAAATTAGTCGGGGTGATCTTACTATTTCTCATGTTCCTACTCATAACAGCTTGCGAATGTCTTCACCAAAGATGTCTATGCTGCAATATTCAAAGAGTTTCTTGCCAAACTTCATGTTCGTTCCTCTTTAGATTGAGGAGCGTGACAAGGATATTATTGCTAGCTTCACTGGCATTTTCATGCTTGTATCTTCTGTAAATGAAAGACGTCCTGGCCTTTACAACTTAAGCAGGCCTTAATCATTTTTGGCTTCAGTTCTCTATTTCTAAAACTTCTACTAGGAGTTCAATGTTCCTAGTTACCATTTCTTGATGCCATTAGATGTTTCTGCCTCAACTCTTGCTCGAACCACAAGATGTTATAAACTAGAATCGATGTAAATTTGGGAAGAAACAAGTTAGGGTTCGTACACTCAGAGAGAGAGAGCAAGCGAATCTTTTTTATATTTTATTCTGTGTAGAAAATGTAATTCGACTATACAAATAATTGCAGGGATTTATTTATATGACCCAATAGGCCTACACTACTCAGTCCACTAAAGCTTAACCATTATAAATAAAATATGGCCAAGCCCAAATATGCTAACCAAATACACTACTCAGACTATTAAACTAACCCACATCAGAACATGTACTATGCTCAACACCCTTCAAGTTGGAGCGTGATAGCCACCCAACTTGACAATATGTAAATGATGGGATGCTCTAGGTAAAGGTTTGGTGAGAACATCATCCATCTGAGTAGAGATGGAAGTGTGCAATAGAGAAATTAGGCCATCAGCCAGCTTGTTGCGCACAAAATGACAGTCTAACTCTATATTCTTGATCTACTCAGTATGATATAAAAACAAGTCACAAACCTTCTACTACCAGGACAAGAACCCCAATCACTATCTCAGTAAACCTGAATAGAAAGATCAGAGAAGTTGTTGAAGAACAACCCAAAAATAGAAGTCCCTTTCAACTACCTTAAAAGGTGCAAAGCAGCTTTCATATGGGGAACACAAAGATGCTGCATGAATTTGGCTCAAATGTTATACAACAAATGATAAATCTAGCCTAATATGTATTAAGAAATTCAACTCGTCGATCAAACTCCGATAATTCATGACTAGGTAAAGGGTCACCCACATTGGCCTTCAACTTTTCATGTAGCTCAAGAGGGAAAACAACAGGAGAAGAAACATTACAATGAAATTCCCTCAGAAGATCATGAAGGAACTTTCTCTAATGAAGCAAGACTCCAGAAGAAGTATGCAGAGTTTCAATACCAAGAAAGTAATTCAACAATCCTAAGTCTTTGATTTTGAACTTATCATGTAAGAATTCTTTCAAAGAAGAAATTTCACTTAAATCAATCCTAGTAAGAACTATGTCATTCACATAAGCAGCCCAAAAATAACAAGAGAATACCCTGAACGCTAGTAAATAAAGAGTAATTATTGAAGGAGTGAGTATAACCTCAAGATTTCAAAGCATGAGATAGTTTGGCATATCATTGCCTCGAAGCTTGCCTTAGCCCATAGAGAGATTTCTGCAATTTACATTCTAGAGTGGAAGATGAAGAAGTGGAGGGAACAGATAAACCAGGAGGAAGCTGCATGTACACTTCCTCATCAAAATCATTATGCAAGAATGCATTGTTCACATCTAGGTGGAAAAGAGGTCATTTCCTTTTAACTGCTACAACAATAAGAGTCTTAACAGTAGACATTTTCACAGCAGGAGACAAAGTTTCATGAAAATCAACACCCTCAACTTGAGTATCCCCTAACTACCAACCTAGCCTTGTACCTCTTAATGATTCCATCAGCTTTATATTTAACCTTGTAAATGCACTTGCAACCTATGGGTTTCTTACAAAGGGGAAACTCAACAATCTCCCTAAGTTTCATTAGCTTCCAAAGCCTCAAACTCCTTTCTCATAGCATCCTTCCGCTTAGGGACAAGAGCTAGTTGAGAATAAGTGAAAGGCCCATGAACAGGTTGCTGACTATAATGAGAAATAGAGAAAGAAGAACTGGAGCCTAAGGATGAAGAGTGACAGACATAACTTTGAAGATAAGAAGGTTGTTTATGCACTCTAGTAAATCTTTCGAGTATAGGTGGAGAAAGAGGACAAGGGGACATAGAAGAAGAAGAGGAATGAATAGAATCAGATGAGGAAGAAGAGACTGAGGAAACATAATAGGATGGAGAAGAAGAAATAGGAGAAAAGGAAGATGGAAAGGCAGAGATAAGGGGAGAAGAAGATGGATGAACATGAGTAGGCAGGGGAGAACCAGAAGAAAATGGAGGTGAATAGACAGAAGATGAAGTGTAAGAAGAATCATCAAAGTAGGTAGAAAAAGGAAAATGAGGGATGCTAGAAGTACCAGATGGAGACTGAAGAAAGGAAAATATATGCTCATGAAAAATAACATCTCTCGATACAAGAAAGAATTAGTTTCTAAGTTGTACAGTTTGTAGCATTTCTTAGCAAAAAGGTACCCCAAGAAGGCACAAGGCAAAGCTCTAGGCTGTAATTTGTCCTTATGTGTCTTAGGAACAGTCGAGTAGCATGGGCACTCAAATGCTCTAAGATGTGAATAACTAAGAGGTTTGACATTAGGATTTCATAATGGCTTTGGTGATTTAGTAAATGAGATGAAAACCTATTGATTAGATAAGTAGCAGTCAAGACATAGTCTCCCCAGAATCTAATAGGTAGATGAGAATAAAAAATAAAGCCATAGCAGTTTCAAGTAAGTGTCTATGTTTCCTTTCCACCACCCCATTTTGTTGTGGAGTGTGTGGACAAGAAGTTTGATGCAATGCCTTTAGCAGAAAAAGATTGAGATCCAGTTAGACTAGACCCTAACTCCAATGCGTTATCACTTCTCACAATTTGCACCTTAGAATGAAAGTGAGTTTCTACCATGGCAATAAAAGAATTTAAGAGACCAAAAGCATTGCTTTTGGCACCGAATAAGTGAGTCCAAGTAGCTCAAGTATATAGTCATCAACTATGGTCAAGAAATATTTTGATCCATCACAAGTAGGAGCATGGTAAGGACCCCATGTATCAATGTGGATTAATTGGAAAGGTGCAACAGTCTGTATTGAACTATCAGGGAATGGTAGTATAATTTATTTAGCCAGAGGGCAAACAAGGAAAGTAAAGGATTGTTTAGAAGATAATTTGGCACCAAAATTAGAAATACATTTCATCTTAAAAAAGGCAAATGACCAATCCTATAATACTAGACAACATCCTATTTATTGATTTTATTCACTTGTGCATGATCACTATGTACATATGCATCAGAGAACATACTTGCATCAACACCAGAAACATTGGAACATTCAACAGAAGGAACATTGCAAGGAATAAAATAGGGGATTATACTGGGAGTAGAGGAATCACAAAACAAAGATGTTGCAGGGAGTTGAAATAGTTTATAAAGTCCATTCTCTGGTCTACCAAGTGCCACTGGATTCTTCAGTGAAGGGTCCTGAAAAGTACAACCAACATTAGTAAACTGAAAAATATGACCAGGTTTGGCAACTAGTCTGTAAACAAAAATTATATTATAATGAAATTAGGGAACATATTGGACATTCTAGAATACCAAACCAGGGGATAAAGTCAAAGAACCAATATTAGTAACTTTAACTTTATACCCATTGGGAAGTGATATAAGATAAGGAATAGGAAGAGTTTGAATATTGAAAAGAAGGGATTTATCAGAGGTTATGTGATCAGAAGCTCCATAATCTATAATCCAAACAATATTCTCCATTTTAGTAAGCTAACAAGTTTTGAACAAACTACTTTTAGGAATCAACTCACCAGCAAAATTGGCTGAAGCCAAGAGATTATGAGTGGAGCTGGAACTAGACATGTGAGACTGTTGCAACAACACCATCAATTGGGAATAAGCTCTTTAGTCAAACCACGCACTGCAGACAATTGTTCAGATTGAGATTGAGGCTGGTCATCAGATCCCCTAGGAGTACCAAGAAAACCAGATCTATCCATTTCAGCATTGGAAGCCATTTTCCTTGGACTAGTACCCTTGGAGAATTTGAAGTTTGGAGGAAAACCATGAAATTTGTAGCACTTTTCAATAGTATGGCCAGGCTTTTTACAATATTTGCAGGTAATAGAAGATTTAGGAAAGTCGAAACTGAGTTTTGAATTGAAATTCTGCTTGGAGAAACCAACATTGAAAGAAGTAGAACTTGAAGAAAAATGAGAGGTAGATGAAACTTGTCTTTGCTTTTCATCACTCAGCAAGATACTGTAGATAGTATTCATGGAAGGAAGAGGCTTTAGCATAATGGTGGTTCTTCTGACTTGAAGGTAGGTCTCATTGAGTCCCATCAAGAATTGATACACCTTTTGCTCCTCTTCTGCCTTTTTGTTTCCCCCGAAGGTACAAACAGTCAGATAATTGACAGAGATAAAGGCTATTTCATCCCATAGTTATTCATTTTATTAAAGTAAGAGGCAATTTCTAAGGATTCCGGGGAAATGCGTGCTATCTCTTTCTTCAATTCAAAGATCTAGCACCATCCACCTTGCCATACCTCTCTTCTAACTCATTCCAAATATCTTTGGAAAGTATTGAATATTTAACACTACGAGAGATTTCCTTAGTGAGTGAATTGGTTAGCCAGGATAACACCAAGTCATTATAACGTTGCCACTATCTGGCGAGAGGAGGTCTCTCAGTGGTGCCATTAATAAAATCTAGTTTATTACCCATTGACAAGGCTACCAAATATTCCTTCGCCAACTACTATAACAAGTGTAGTCAAAAGGAGCAGAAACTAGAGAAGCTCCTAAAACATCAGAGGAATGGACTTAGAGAGGTGACAAGGATGAGTAAAATCATCAGGATGAAAAGTAGCGTGTCGAGTGGAGTGAAACATAGGAAGATTCAGGAACGCCTTTGTTGGCAACATGAGTAACAGTAACAATCGCCATTTCAGTCGAACAATATCAACTAGCTAGACATGCAAACAATATTATAGAATTTGACAATCAAATAGAGATGAATAAGGATGAAACAATGTTACCAATTCTTTCGCAACCGGAAAGAGATGGCCTTGAAATAAAATGCAGGAAATACCGAGTGATTGACTAGCGATGAGAAGTCAAAACCCTAGAAACGGATGAGAATCCAGCTCAGAGACCTTATTTTCCCAATTGCATCGAAGAATCAGAAAACAAAACGAGTTAGTAGCGGAAAGATGAAATCTTTTCAAGTAGACAGTCAATCGAAACCTAAAAATCGGAGAAGAACTCAAATCAAATTCTGGCGGGAAGCTACACGAGTAACATCAGACTATAGCTGGACACAAGCTCTACCATAATCTAAGCTCTAATACCATGTTATAAACTGGAATCGATGTGAATTTGGGAAAAAATAAGTTACGGTTCGAACATTGAGAGAGAGAGAGAGCTAAGAGATTCTTATTTCATTTTGTGTAGAAAATGTAATCCAACTATACAAATAACTGTGGGCCTCTATTTATATGACCCAATAGACCTACACTACTCAGTCTACTAAAACTTAGTTGCTATAAATATAATATGGGACAAGCCCAAATACACTAACCAAATAGAATAACTAATTGGACTAGCAGCCCATTTAGGATATACTCCCTCCGTTTTAATTCATGTGAACCTGTTTGACTGGGCACGGAGTTTAAGAAAAAAATAAAAACTTTTGGAATTTGTGGTCCTAAACAAGTCCAAATGGGGTCCAGAGTATTTGTGTGGTTATAAAAGCTTCTTATTAAGGGTAGAGTTGTAACTTTAAGATAAATTGTTACCAAATTTAGAAAGGGTTCATTCTTTTTGGAACGGACCAAAAAGGAAATAGGTTCATATAAACTGGAATAGAGGGAGGAGTAAACTTTTAATAGCCTCATTTTATTTTTATTACTTGATTTAAACAAATACCACCCCTACTTTAATTTTTTTATCCGATCCCCATCCCCTCCCCCAAAACCTAACGCTCACCCCCACCCTCCTCCTAGCTCCGCATTGCCTCCCTCGTTCTTCAAAAAAGTGATGTTTTCTCTTCTTTATTTTTTTCTTTCTGTTTCGCCTCACTTTCCCTTCCTCCGATTCACCCATTTCTTCGCTTCTTTTTTCTCGGCCCCAAACCCAATTGCTCTTTCTTTTTCTCTATGTACTGTCAACTGGTTTTCTAGGTGGTGTAACTGGATTTTTTTTCCTTTTTCTCGGTGGTGACTATTGAAAATATGTGTTACTCCTATTTATGAATTATTACAACGGATGTATTTTTTTGGTTGAAGTAGTGTCGTGTACAGGTGGAGGCTCTGAGTCTTTTTTTTGCATATTAAGTGTATAATATGGGTATAATAAGTGTATAATCAATGTATAATATATATATATATATATATATATATATATATATATATATATATATATTGATTATCCACGGCTTATGCAGTAATTCTGCATCAATTCTACGCTGCATACTAAGTGTATAATGTGTATAAGTTAGTGTATAATGGATTCAGACTATGGTAGATAGTGAAGTTTGAGAGACTCTTTAAATCCAATTATTTCTCGTGGGTTTTCAAATTTCATGGTATCTTTGTATATGTAATTCTACCCATTTCACCAATGACAAAGTGATTTTTGAAAAAACAAAATCTTTTGGGTTCTGGCTTCAATGACAGAATGAAGAAAAAGCTAGAAACACTTGTTTTGTGCGAAAGCATGATCACGCCCACTATGCCTTATAAAAAGGACAAAGTGGTTGCTGCAAATATATTCCGGTTAATAAGTTCGAAGTCGAATCCCACAGGGGATTAACCTATTAATCACAGTTATTAGACTTACAGAAATTTACGTATTCAATCTTCGGAGATATTTAAATAATAGGTTGGACATTTACTAACTAAATATTACGTAATGAAAATGCAATAATTAATAACTAACTACTAACTGTTTGTAAGCAAGAATATGAATGATCTAAGGTTCTGATTTCTCCAATTGTCGGAATCCTTTCTGCTATATTTACTATAAATTTGCCTAAGTCTTCCCTATCGATCATGAGCACTCTGACTGTCGTAACTCTCTCCGAGTAATTACAACAATATACTAGACATATTCTCCCGAATTACGCTAGCTAGCCTTAAGTACATCTCACTTAGATTGCACTCAAGGTTTCGTTAACCCTTCGTATTGATCCCTCATATACGTTAGGAGTGATGATGTTCAATAACTACCTAAATATGAACTCTCTCCCAAGTAATTCACACTAAATAGGAACAGTTAATTGAGAGCCCTTCAATCAATAACAATAAGCATATAGTTGAACAAAAAGAGATAATACTATGAAAAATCTATATTAACATAACGAGAAAATCATCCTTCAATAGGTTCCATCAAAACCATAGATTATGAGTTTAGCTACTCATAGTAATAATATCCAAAGTAATTTGTATAATTAAATTACAGAGTAAAGGTAGAGGGATGTAAAAATCAATGATTTGAACTCCCAAGTAGTATTCCATGAGCTATTCTTGCCTCCGGTTGCAAAAGTCCTTCAAAGTGGCGTTTTTGGGTCTATTTATATGTTTGGGACAAGCCCTAACGTGTAAGTCAACTCCTAGTCAAGCCGGAAAATAATTAAAACCTTCAAAACTCGGACTGGGCCTAGCCTTAGGCCTGTCGTCGCCTAGCTAACGCCAGTCTCTGTTTGGCATTAAGCTGGCGTCGCCACACTAATGCCTGGTTGGTCCTGGCTTTAAGCTGGCCTCGCCAGCTAAAGCCTGGTCGAGCTGGCTTTTGCCCGGCTTCTCCTTTTCACCGTTCTCGAGCGCACTTTCGACGTTTAAGAATCCCTTTAGCTGTACTTTCATTTTCGATGTACCTACACATAAAATAGACTTCATTACACTCAAACAAAGTGTAATTTAATATTAAAGAATGTAAAACGCAAAGTATATAATGTGCAAAACCATGAATTATAGCCACACATCAACACCCCACACTTAAACGTTTGCTCATCCTCGAGCAATCAAGCCTCACTTATGGACACAACCTATTAAGCAATTCCCTTAACTTATTATACCACGAATCTTTAAAATTGTTTAAGCACAAAGGCGTGACATCCTCGCCTCAATAATCGACTCAAAAATACCATGCTTTATTCACAAGTCACTTACTTACTCTAACATGGAGGTCAATAACATTATCTTTCCTTTATGATTCATGTGCCCTCACCCAATCAAAGAGCTTAGTTCCACACACCATGAATTTTAGTAATGTAGGAACTCAAGATAGGAAAAATTCACTCGCTCTCAGAAATAACATTTATATGCCCCAAATGACGTACCATAAGTTTGCCCTTAGTGTAATACTTCACTAATCAAGTTCATTCAGTCTAAGATTAAATAGGACTTTCATTGGTTGTAACGTAGGTTGCGGGTCGGGTAGGATACATTTGGATATAAGTGACTACACCTCCCTTAAGCAATTTAATATAAATACTTTAACCTTCAATCCCATACTTATGTAAAATCAAGATTCCACCCGGACTTCACTATATTTCACCCCTACTTCTTTAAGCACCAATACATCAAAGCCACCACCATCAGGATTTATGTATTTTTTCTTCCTTTCTTCATACACTACTGTATTTATATATATATATATATATATAATAAAGTTCTTTTTTTCTCCTTTCTCTTTTTTTCCTATCCCAATGACTTTTATTGACACATTTCTTTTTTCATCTGGTGCACCTTTCTTCTTATTTTATTGTTCCACTCAAAAGTCAACCCATCACCCCACACTTTAACTTTTTCATAATTCATCACAATTCAAGTGTTCATGAGAGGTAACAAGGTTCAAATATACAGTTGATTCAAACAAAGGGATACGACTTGTAATGTGATTACCAAAGAAATAGGATTAATGAGCTCAAAGGGATTAACTACGATGCATAACATTTAGGAGGGTACTTTATATGTATATGGCTTAACAAAGAACTGCCTATATCACTTCTCAGACTGAACAAGACTACTATTTCGATTTGTACACATACGGGGCAAGTTCTAGACATCAAATGCAATGCACTTTACACATGCAATCCTCACACAGAAATCGCAGATAACTCATTCAGAATTGGTTCTATCACGACACTCCAATCAAAGCAGTTAAGCAAATTTAAGAATACATGATTTAAGGTGTTTATCCTAGAGTCAAAAATTGAGCCTAAGCATCCCAACCAGAGTACTGACTATTCTCAAGGCATCACCAAGCTCAGAGATATTGCTGTAATTACGTGCTTAGCCACGTGATTCCTACTCCTAAAAATTAAAACTACCTACACCCGGTTCAACTAAAAATCCTTGGAAAAGAACCGCAGCCCAAAGAAAAACCAAGGGGGAATTACTACACTACCTAAAAATATCTTTTTGGTATTTTCTTTAGACTTACTTTCCTCAAGAAAACTGTCTAGGAGATTCATCGTCGGGAAGAGTCCAACATATTTATGTTTTTTTTAGGGAAAATTCATAATTACCCCTATCCTATACCCAAAATTCCAACTACACATTTTTTTTCACGGGAATCCTAGTACCCCCTAAACTATTTTTTACCTTAATATTTTGGACCTTTTGTGCTGAGCTGGACTGGAACCCCAGTTAAAATACATGCGGTGTAGACACACGCATTATAAACTGATGGGCCCCCTATTCCATTCCCCTTTTTATATTTTTTATCTCTTCATTAAAATATAACACAAGACAAGAAACTATCTGAGACCCAAAAATTTCTCCCATTCTTCACTGCACTCTTCAATCCTTTAACCAAATCATCAAGACATAAAAAAATTTCTTTGTTCTCTTGCAATTGGATACTAATAGATCGAAAACAAGTATAAATCCCCATTTTAATGGTTTGATTCAAGGAAGGGGAGGTTAGATTCGAAGGTTAAACAAGAATAACGTTCTAGGGTTTTTTGTGTATCGATTGAAGGTCAGATTGGAAGGCTAAACTTTTTATTCGTCACAATCCAAGAGCAGAGGTTAGTTCTTTACTGCATTTAATTACTTTTGTGTTAGTTTATGATTTTTAAATGTTTTTAGCCATTGCGATTCTGTGATTGGCAGATTAAATTTGAGGTTTCTTGTCTGCATGTTAACCTTAGAGATTCGATTGTGCATGGGTTCACTGAAAACTTTTGATTTTTAGCAAATAAGTACTTTTCTAATACTAATATCTATAGTTTGTCGAATTCTGCTAAATTTTGTTTTATCAATTTTTTTGTTGCTTTGTTTGCATATAGGTATGCGTGGGTTTGCTTTAATCACTTTAAGACTATATCATGGTGGGGTCTTATAGTTTGGAAATGGGAAACCAAAATATGTTGGTGGGGGTAATGATTGAATATTTGGATGTTGATGTGGATACCTTATCCTATTTTAATTTGAAGGATTATACTAAAGAATTAGGGTACAACTCGAGTTGTAAATTTAGTATTCGGCCACCTAACTGTGGCATTTTATGAGATATTGAAAATGATAGGGCTCTTTTAGTAATGTGTAAGTCTTTACAACATGGGGCTGTTTTGAAAGTATATGTGCACATGCTTGAGGAGGAATCTTGTTCAGCTTTTAATAAAGGGGTTGCTTTTAATGGTTCTACTGCTCCCCCAAACACTGTTGCTCCTTCAAATATTGGTGTTGCTCCTTCAATCAATGTTGTTGCTACTCTAAAGAATGTTGCTCCTCCACACAGTGCTCTTCCAAATACAACTTCTCCTGCAGATCCAATTGCAGATCCAACATACACAACAGCTGCTCTTTCAGATCCAGAATCTTCTCCAACTAAAGATTACTCAAGTGAAGATGGATCTGATGAATCAACTGAATATAGTGCTAATTCTAATGAAAGTGACTTCTTTAGGGGGAGGATGATTATGAAAGTTATGTACATGAGGAGTACATAGAGATTAGGAAGGAAAGTAGGTCATTTAAAAGGAGAAAAAGAAAGGAGAAAGTTGATGTTGATACTAAAGATGTACCATTTGGTGATGCTGGGCCAGATATTAGTTTTGATGAGACTGAAATAGGTAAAAAAAGTGTAGAAGGTAGGCTAGGTGGTGATGAGCCATATTATCCAAGTTCTGATGCTTGTAGCTTTGAAACTGATAAAGATGAATGTTGGAATAAAGATGGGGAAGACAAGAAGGTAAAGCTAACAAAAAAGATATCCAAATCTACAAAGAGTGTAAAGTTAAACATGTAAAAAGATTGTATGGCAGTTGGGTATGATCTTTCAGAGTGTTGATGACTTTAGAGATGCAGTAACTAGGTATGCACTACAAAAAAGAGTTCTGATTGAGAAGCATATAAATGAGCCAACTAGAGTCAGTGTGAGGTACACCAAGGATAACTACAATTGGCTTTTGTTTGCAAGCTTGGATAGTGTAAGTGATAATTTTGTTATAAGGACTTACAATCCAGTTCACAAGTGTGAGAGGGCCTCCAGAAATTATTTGTGCAATTCTAAATTCTTGGCCGAGGTCTTCAAAGATAGAAGAACTGAACAACCAAACATAAGAGTCTTCAAGTTGCAAGAATTAATTAGGAAGAAATTCAAAGTTCATGTTGGTAAGACCACGGCCAAGAGAGCAAGAGCTAATGTACTGCAGCAAATAATGGGTGATTATAAAGTGGAGTTTGGTAGAATTCTTGATTATAGGGATGAGTTGTTAAGGATTAACCCCGGGAGCACCTGTGTTGTCAAGCATGGTGAACCGGATGAACTTGGTAGAGTGTTTGTAAGTTTTTACATCTGTTTTGAGGCACTAAAAAATGCATTCTTGTGGTGTACAAAATGCATAGGCTTGGATGGTTGTTTCCTGAAGGGTGTACGTAGGGGCAACTATTAGTTGTTGTGGCTAAGGATGGTAACCAAATGCTTTCACTTGCTTAGGCTATAGTTGAATATGGGAAGAAAAGTACATGGTCATGGTTCTTAACTTTGCCGAAGGAAGACTTGGGATTGGGTGATGGAATAGGCTTTACTATGATCACTGACATGCAAAAGGTATATTTCAGCAACTGCAACTTTATGTTTCATTAGCTTCACTTTCCTTCTTTAAAAATAACTTATGTTTCATTTTTTGTGTTTCATGTAACTGTAATTTATAGGGATTGGATTCAGCAATTAAGGAATTCTTTCCAGCTTGTGAACAAAGGATGTGTGCTAGGCACATCTTAGCTAATTGGTCAAAGAAATGGAGAGGACTCCAAAGGAGGAACTTATTCTGGAAGTGTGCCAGAAGCACTTATGAAGCTGAATTTAAAAAAAAAACTGAAAACACTGTCAATAATTGGTAAGAACATAGTGGATGATCTACTATACTATGACAAAGAGTTTTGGTGCAAGGTGTATTTTAACTATGAAATCAAGTGTGATGCAGTGGATAATAACATGTCAGAGAGTTTTAATGCTTGGATCTTGGCAGCAAGGCACAAGACTATTATTAGCATTCTTGAAGAGATTAGAATCAAGATGATGACAAGAATAGGCAAGTTAAGGGCATTTGCAAACACATGGAGCAACAACATCTCTCCAATGGCCTTAAAGATATTGGAGGATAATATTGAAAAATCAATGACATGTACCATTGAGTTTAATGGACAAACAGGATATGAAGTAATTGTCGCGCCCCCTTTTTTCCCTTTTTTGAGGGGAAGTCTGGGTTGATTAGCCTATAGGATAAATCTGTGCAATGCCCAGTAATCCTCCTCAACTAGAGGGGCTACACGTGACATTAGCGCGCAGGTCATCATATCCTTTTACTACCCATTACCCTCTCCTTAATAGTTATATAAGCGAATATGATTAACGACCTCTAAGCATACTGTTACCCGTCCCTTCCTTGTGTCCCCGAAAGAGTTTAGGACCTCTAGACTTGGGCAGTTCTAGAAAATCCTAAGATGTTAAAAAGGGAAAAGTCTAGGTGACAACAAATAACACATAAGACTGTCAATTAAGAAAGCAAGTAAAAGGCTCATGTTTACCTCCACAGATACATAGGCAAATAAATAGCACGTCTCAAATAGCTGATTTTGAAGAAGTTTAGAAAGCCTAGGAACATGATATCTAGATGAATGTTACAGATACAGGATATACATGGTTTGTTTTAAGGGAGGTGGTAGAATCCTAACCAGTTTACCTAGTGGTTTTATAGCCTGTTAAGTCTGGACAATTTCACACATAAGCAGAACTGGTTTCATAGTTATTTAACAGCCTAAGGCTTGCCTAGGTGTGTATATGCAGTCACAATCTGGAGGACTACTTAAACAGTTTGAAGTTCTTTCATCCTCTAGGCATGCTGATCTAAGTGATGAATATTATAGCAGGTGATTTTATACTGATTCATACCAGAACATGATACATATATGTGAGGACTATTTTAACCTATTTATTTTAGCGACATATCTCAAGGAAAATGCACATGCAGTCCTAAAACAGGATCTCTAATGCACATAAGGAAGGTTATTTTTTATTAAACAGTACTAGTAACTTAATGGCAGGATTTCTAAGTGATAGCGACTTATATAAAATCAGAAGTGAGACGATGAACTATAACATGTGATATGCAGAAGCAATAAATGTGATTGCCCTAATTCAAGGTATCTAATGCACATATTTTGCATGGTTTAATGCGAGTAAGCATAACAACCCTAAAGCATGATATCTAATGCATCATACAAACGTAGAACATGATTTTTACAGCAACTCAACATAATGTAACACCTAAAGCATGGTTTCTACCCAATTTACCCCACAGAACCACATAGCAACCCTCCCCTTTCATTAGTTACTCCAATATATGTTTATAAATAATTATTATAGACCATGATTGAATATATTATGCAGATGAAATGTAAAATGATACTATAGGGAGCCTGAAGCAGGCCCAGAGTAAACCTGGGGGCACCAGGCCTTCAATGTAGTCTCAATTGCTCAGAAATCTCATAGCCAACAAGCGTCCAAGACTTTTCTCAAACAAGGACTAGTTATGTGCAATGTGGAAGAGCCAACCCTGATATGCCAGAGTTCAGAGAGATCTCAAGGATCCCTAAGCAGTACACATACCAGAGGGGAAGAACTTAATGACCTAAGAGTAAGACTCCTCATGAAAAGCTTCATTCGGATCTTTCATCCTTTTCGACCCCGACGAGTTTGTCACAATAAGTCCTTAGATGAACCCTGTGATCACCTGTACCGTGAAACATCTTGAACTTGGGAGGTTTGTAGCCCTCCGACAGTTTTACATCTGGTTGTATGCACAAGTCTTCATAATTCAAACCTTCTATCCCTTTGCCTCCTTCGATACCCAGAACTCGACTTGTCAATTTCTTGAGTTCCTCAGCCATGTTCTTGATGGGAAGGTCCTTTTAGTAGATTCTGGTGTGTAGGAGATTGGTTGAATAGAGTGAGGTATGGTTTCCACATATATAGGGTTATTTTGGTGAATGCTAGGAATTTGGGTGTAGTGGTGGTCGTTGGTTGAGTTTTGAGGATCGGGAAGGGGTTGTGGTGTGTTCTGGGGAGCATGATAAGTAGCAGTTTGCGGGTATTGGATTTTTTGATGATGGTGTTGTAGTTGATGTCGGGGACATTCAGGGTGAGGGATAGATTTGCCAAGTTGTGGACCTGCTCAAGTTCTCCCTGTAGCTCTAGTATCTTTTGTTCTAATCTTAAAACTAAATCATTTGGTGCCGGAGTACTCCGTCCGTCTGAAGTTTCTACATTTTCCGCATTTTCCTTTCGAATACCACTTAAGTCATCCATTTTAGCTTTCCCTTTCCTCTTTGTATTGCTTGCAGGAGGAGGAGGTAGAGGGCTTCTAGATCTGGTGTGATACGCTGATGATGCCAGTATGTGCGAACCAACCTTAGGGGATGGGAATAAAGAAATAAAGAAAACAACAAGTAAACAAGTCAGTAAGGGTTTTGAAACATTTGCAGTATTTAAACACATATTGCGGGAATGTAAATTCGTGTCCTAATTTGGGAGACTCCTTGTGCCCGAGGTAGGACTAGTGACAAATAAATTTGGAGAAATTCAGTGCTAATAATTGCTTCATTTCATTAATGTAAAAATAAACGACCCAAAACGACACTAAATAAGAATTCCCTAAGACTCTTTTCATATAATTTTGGTCACTTGAGGGAAGATCCCTCCACCAATCTAACAAAAGTGGAGGTATGATGCCGATCATATCCCTCTGGGGACTTCGTGCCTCATTTTCTGCAAAACAAAAGATAGTTAGGCCCTTTCCCCTCCAGGTTCGTCTATTTATACAGTAGTGATTAGCATATTGGTACTTATTTCTCCAAATTAATGCATACAATCGTGATTACGTCCATTGGGATTGTGCAAAACCCGATGGACTTTTGGACGAGGCTTGTCTTAAAGGGTTATTATGCGGAAAACATATTAACCCGGCTAAGTTTGACCATGATGCATGTACAATTAATCAGAGTAAGGCTGCTATAGAGGTCTAGACTGGGACTCTCAAGAGGACAACTTGAGGGGGAAAGGCACGGAACCGTCGAACGCACCGCTGCTTGACTAGTTTTACCGCAAATACGCCTTTTCGAATTTAAAGGGTGATATATAGGAAGAGCGCAAACACTCATCAAGCGCTGCTATGGGATTGATTACACACGAGTGGAATATGATGTTTGGCATGATTTATGCAACAATAAATAGCATGTTGTCAAGTATTTGCCCGTAAAAAAATGATAAATGCAGTATTTAAATAATTGAAAGACAGTTACAAAAAAAAACAAAGAGACAAGTCAGTTTCAAGAATAAAAGAAATCATAAATAAGCAGTTAAATTCAAATAAGGGGGAGGATGCACGGGATAAAGCATGCTTAAGACTAATTCACAAAAATAAGTTCGTTATGGTAAGATCCTAAAATATCCCCAGTAGAGTCGCCATGCTGCCGCTCCCCCTTTTTTCCCTTTTTGAGGGGAAGTCTGGGGTTGATTAGCCTACGGGATCAATCTGTGCAATGCCCGGTAATTCTCCTCAACTAGAGGAGCTACACATGACATTAGCGTGTAGGTCATCATATCCTTTTACTACCCATTACCCTCCCCTTAATGGTTATATAAGCGAATTTTATTAACAAAATCAAGGCGTGTTGTTACCCGTCCCTTCCTTGTGGCCCCGGAGGAGTTTAGGACCTCTAGACTTAGACAGTTCTAGACAATCCTTAGGTGTTAAAAAGGGAAAAGTCTAGGTGACAACAAATAACACATAGGACTGTCAATTAAGGAAGCTAGTAAAAGGCTCATATTTACCTGCACAGATACGTAGGCAAATAAACAACGCGTCTCAAACAGCTGATTTTGAAGAAGTTCAGAAAGCCTAGGAACATGCATGGTTTGTTTTAAGGGAGGTGGTAGAATCCTAACTAGTTTTACAGATACATGATATGCATGGTTTGTTTTAAGGGAGGTGGCAGAATCCTAACCAGTTTACCTACTGGTTTTATAGCCTGTTAAGTCTGAACAATTTCACACATAAGCAGAACTGGTTTCATAGTTATTTAACGGCCTAAGGCTTGCTTAGGTGTTTATATGCAGTCATAATCTGGAGGACTACTTAAACAGTTTGAAGTTCTTTCATCCTATAGGCATGCTGATCTAAGTGATGAATATTATAGCATGTGATTTTATACTGATTCATACCAGAACATGATACATATGTGTGAGGACTGTTTTAACCTATTTATTTTAGCGACATGTCTCAAGGCAAATGCACATGCAGTCCTAAAACAGGATCTCTAATGCACATGAGGAAGGTTATATTTTATTAAACAGTACTAGTAACTTAATGGCAGAATTTCTAAGTGATAGCGACTTATATAGAATCAGAAGTGAGACTATGAACTATAACATGTGATATGCAGAAGCAATAAATGTGATTGCCCTAATTCAATGTATCTAATGCACATATTTTGCATGGTTTAATGCAAGTAAGCATAACAACCCTAAAGCATGATATCTAATGCATCATACAAATGTAGAATATGATTTTTACAACAACTCAACATAATGTAACACCTAAAGCATGGTTTCTACCCAATTTACCCCACAAAATCACATAGCAACCCTCCCCTTTCATTAGTTACCCCAATATCTATTTACAAATAATTATTACAGACTATGATTGAATAAATTACTCAGATGAAATTTAAAATGATACTATAGGGAGCCTGAAGCAGGCTCAAAGTAAACCTGGGGGTACTAGGCCTTCAATGTAGTCTCAATTACTCAAAAATCTCATAGCTAACAAGCGTCCAGGTGTGTCAGAGTTCCCTAAGGACCTCAAGGATCCCAGGCAGTGGCCACACCAAGACTTTTCTCAAACATGGACTGGTTATGTGCAGTGTGGAAGAGCCAGCCCTTATATGACAGAGTTCAGAGAGATCTCAAGGATCCCTCAGTAGTACACATACCAGAGAGGCAGAATTCAATGACCTAAGAGTAAGTGAGAGTGTTTGACATAGTTTGAAAGACTTAATGAAAATAGTGTGTAGATAACTTTTTTAGGAGTGAAAAAGATTTTCTAGAATAGACCAGTTTTATGAAAATGTTAGGAATGAAAACCAGTTTTAGAAGAATACTGATAACATTTTGAAATCAGTTCAAAAGAGAGCAAATTAAGTAGACAGTCAATCAATCATAGAAGGTTCAGATCTATAGGCACTTTAGCAAGCATGTTCGCACACAGGGGTGAAAAGGGATGGGAATACATGGAAATCTCATTGAGTACATGAATAGGGTGTAGGGAGGCATGTAGACAATAATATGCATAGAACACTTAGGAGCTTCATAGCCTTAACAAATTAACCAGGATAGCAGACAACTAAAACATGGAGCAAAGATGTAGAGGACAGAATCAGACACACAAGTAAGATTAACCATATGCATTAAGTAACCAACATGATCACATAGTTAAGGGATTAAGCATAAATCAAACAGGCTGTTCAAGCATCAGATAAACATGTGAAGTGTAGACATACTAGTTGTACATTAAACAGGGCAGAATTTAGGCATGTTAAACAAAGAAGTAAATAAGAGGATAGGTTAAATTCATAGTCAATGAACTAATGCAAGAATGAAACACATAGAGTTTGGGTTTCAAATTTAACTAGACATACCAGTTGAGGAAACAAGAGTGCAGAATGTAAAGCAAGTATAATATCACTATCTAGCCTTGGCTTTCAGCCGGCTAGACCCACAATAACACAAGCAACAAAGAAGGAGAAGAGTTTGAGTGTATGTGTGTGTTGTGAACTGATGTCCTTCCCAGTAGAATGAGAATGCATATATATATATATATATATATATATATATATATATATATATATATATATATATATATATATATATATATATATATGAGTCGAATAGTATAGGTAAGTAAGGCAAGGCAAATTGACATTGCAAAAATAAGGCAAGAAAATAATCAAACAATCAATCAAGCTTGATTGGGGGTAGAAAATTAGGGAATCATACCATAACTAACTCTAATTGAGTTTCCAATAAGGCAAGAAGCAGGTTTAATAGTAAATTAGGGTTAGAAACCTTAAATCAAGTAATTAGTTTCGCAAATAAGGCAACACGGATAATCAGAAACCAATCAAATCATACAGAAGAATCCGGGAAAAACCCTTTAAAATAGGGAGAGCCAATTAACGGTACAAATTGAGGCTCAAATAAGGTGAGGGAATCAGTCATAGCATATAAACTTTTGAATCAGAGTAATACTCTAATTAAGGAACATCGTACTAATAAAGTCACGAAATAGGCAAATCACAAAAAATACTGATTTGAATGGGAAAATATGACCCAAATCTCTAACAAAATAATCCAAGATAATTAATTGACAGAAATAATCACATAACGGAAGGAAAGTTGAAGAAATCGGTGCCCTAAACAAAAGTACCTTGGGTTTAAGCACATACACGGAAATTGGCCCAACTAGTAAAGGAATAGTTAGGTTTAACACTTGAAAATTAAGAAAAAAAATTATTTGAAAAGAACTTAAGACGAACCCTAGCTATGAGAAGTCACTGAAATTGAATAATGATAAGAAAAAATAGAAAGGACTTCGAACATGCAGAGATTTGATTAACAAAATCAGAGAAATCAAATCTAAAGTATCATAGTTCTAAAAAATCGATTAATAGTAAAGCAATAAGAGAAACTTAAAGAAAAATCACGGAAACTTGAAAACATTTCAAGTATGCATAGATTCAAATAGTAGATAACAAAGAAGCCAAAATATAAAGTAATATAGTGCTAAAAATCGGTTAATCAGTAGGGAAAACAGAAGAACATTAAAGAAAAATTGGTGACAAACTCGGAACCTTTCCAGATCTATGAAGATCTGGAAGGATCCGTGTTTAAAAATTAGGGTTTTGAAGAAAGAATGAGAGGGAAAAGGGAATCCAGTCTCAAACAAAGATTTGGACCATAAAGACATTGAGATAGCAACACTCACAACCATAGACAGGTTCTTAGAGAGCCTTGAGTAGATCTGGTTAGATCTTTTCGAGATTTTCCCAGGGAATCATAAGAACGAGCAACCAGGAAACATAGAAGGTCACTAGGAGCCTCAAATGGCCATGGAAATCCATGGATCGAAAGGAATCACAGAGGTTAGGGCTGGTTTTGGGTGGTGGCGGCTAGGGTTAGGATTAGGTCTCAGAGAGATGGAGAAGAAGAGGAATTTAGGGGTAGCGGATGTAATAAAATGACTAGGTTAGGAGGGTCGTTAAAGGTAAGAAATGATGAGGGTCTTTGATCTCAAAGATCAACGGCCAGGATTGAAAGGGGCCTGGGTCAGGTTATATTTAATTGGGGTTGGGTTAACGGGTTGTTTGGTTTGAGATCTGAGAATTGGGCTAGGGATTTGGGTTTTTGGGCCATTAATTTAGTCCGAAATTTTGGCTTATTTTGGGCCAGCTCTTGAAACACTTAAAAATAATTAAAAAATAAATTATTAAAACATCTAATAAATGGTAAAAAATAATATTTATGTCGTAAAACTATTTTAAAATAATAACTTGATATTATAAAAATATAAAAATTATACTTTAACATAAATAATATAATAAACGCAATTACTTGTAGAATATAAACCATTATTTGAAAATTAGTTAAATAGCTTAATAATGCCAATGCAATTATAAAAAGTAGGATAAAAATAATTGAAACATTTATTGTGGATGAAAATAATAATTTTGGGTAATTATGTCATCTTAAAGTAATTTAAAGGATAATTACTAGATATTTATATAATTTAAATATAAGAAAAATTAATTTGAAACTCTAAAAAATTATGAAAAAATTATAGAAAATTCTTGTGTAGCTTTGTAGACTAAATGATGATGCAAATATGCTAATTTTGAAGTATATATGTATTAAAAATATGAAGGCAAAATTGGGTATCAACAACTGCCCCTCTTTACCCGAGAAGGATGAAAGAGTTTTCGGGTAAAGAAATGATGACCAATTTTGACTGAATGGGATATTTTGAAAGATAGAGGCCGAACGCTGGTCTTTGAGTTGCCTACATATCCCTGGTTTTACAGGAATCAGGCCGCGTGTAGTTCTGGATCCATCGGTGAATGAAGCTGATGGAGTTGTTATGGGAATAGTGGCCATTTTGAACAAAGGTTCTTTTTCGAAGCATAATGTCGGACGGAGTTATGGTCATGAGTCTGGAGTGTAACAAATGTATTATAGGGAAGATAGTTGGATATCACGGAGTAAGGTAGGTAATTTATGGGAATCGGTTATGAGGGCAAAGTGGAAATGGTATGAGCGGAAACTGGAGCGAAGACTGCTCCTGTTTGAAGAACGATTACCTCCTGGATTTCCTGCAAAACTTAAAACACAATGCATGCGAGTATATGGATGATGCAAATTTCCTTTGGACCATGAGAGATTTTCTTTGGATAGTGCAGATGACGTCCTTAGACTATGATGTCTTGGGCCATGAATTGTTCGGATAAGAGATTCGCAGGCCATGAAATGATGTTCTTGGGCCATAAAAATGGTGCCTCGGAACCATGTCGCCTTTGACTAATGATATGTAAATTTGAGAGATCCTCAGACCATGGCATGATGTCTTCCAGCTATGAGGATGATGCCTTTAGACTATGGCGCCTTTGGACAGGTTAGCAATATTTCAGCCCATAAGATGCAACAGTATGATACTAAAGTCAACAAGAGGGTAGAGGAGCAAATAGATAGTGCCGTAATAGATCAAAATTTATGCAAGGAGGGACAATGCTTAGTCCCATGAGAAGGCAATGCTTAGCCTTATGCAATATTGGAGACAGAGCTTAGTCTCATGCAAGATGCAGGACATGGCTTAGTCCCATGCAGATGAAAGTCAGGGCTTAGCCTTATGCAAATATGGAGGCAGAGCTTAGCCTCATGCGATAGGGGAGACAGAGCTTAGTCTCATGCAGGATGCGGGACAGGGCTTAGTCCCATGCAAATGAAAGGCCTCTAGCTTATGCAAATATGGATTCAGGGCTTAGCCTTATGCAAGGTTCGGGACAGGGCTTAGTCCCATGCAAATGGAAGGCAGTGCTTAGCCTTATGCAAATATGGAGGCAGGGCTTAGTCTCATGCAATGTTCGGGATGTTACATCCCATATTTTCATACGTGAGAGTACGTCGTAAGCCAATTGATGTAAGCTCGGAAATGAGATCAATTTTTGAAGTACATAACGTAAGTTCATCATGTTATCTTGGAGGTTACAAATCTTTAAGATCATGAATAACAAGTACCAAAAGGGTTGGAAAGCTTAGACGCTAAACGAATTGAAGAAAATAAGTTTCGTCGAAAGTCGACAAATTTTGAATGTTATAACATATACTTTTGGGGTGAGACTAGGGTGATTAACATGATGAAAAGGTTAAGTTATGAGTTATTTTAGTCGTATGATAGTCGTGTGTTTTGTTTTTAAGTCAAGCGAGTTGTGGAACAAAAGGTTGGCAAAGGTTATCACAAGTTGCATTCATAATGTGCTAAAATTTAGGTCAAATGTAGCTGCTATTTTCTCCCAATATACTTGGAATCGAGGGATGATCTACCTATCATATTGAATATCTATGAGTCTAGTTTCCAACACACTAAACCGTTTGTCAATACGATCTCAGAGTATAGCAATATTCATATTTTTGCGAGCCCGTGCAGATTGGTAGGTGATAAGTAGGTGCATCACCTACTTGCCAAAATGAGAGGACTCAATTAAAAGCCGCAAAGTCGGCCAAGAGGGGACTTTTAAGGGATTATCAACTCATTTACTTCACCCATCTTTCAGACCTTGAAAACCAAATTTAACCCCTGCAACTCCTCCATACAAATCCCACACAAACCTTAGGGTATTTCAGGTTATACTACGTGATTTTAGTGCTGAAAAGTCCGGACAGCTTGCTAGTTTCTCTTTCTCCTTCTTGTAGCCGCATTGAGGAACTGATTTTTGATGAAGAAGGACCAGTTTTCGTGATTTATATTCAGTACAAGGTAAGGTTATGCTTCTCCTTCCATTATCTATGCGTTTGCGAGTTGTAACTCGATCGTAAAGAATAGATCTAGCGAGTTTCGAAACAGTGGTATGTTGTTTGTTCTTGTGTCATGGTTGGCTGGTTGTGAACTTATTTTTAAGTTGAATTCGTGGTTTTTTATTGGATAAGAGGTATAATTATGTACTTTTGGTTGTGTTTCTCAATTTGAAAGAAAAGACAAGTCGAAACGTGTTTAAGTAAATTGAAAAATTAATTTTGAGTTGCTGAACTTGTGGGACTGTTTTATGGGCTGTTTCGTGTTGCTATTGGATTGTCTCTTTTGATACTATTTTATAGAGTTGAGAGGAGGAAGGGTGTTTGAAACACCACATAATGGCAGGTTTGTTTGCTAGTCGTTCGTCGTAACATTTTCAGATTGTTTGGCACTATTATGGTTGTCGTGTTGTGTATGAAGTGAAAGGGGTATGTTGGTCTATTTGCTGATTGCTTTGACTTGTGTGAAGTCATATATATAGGGGAGGTCCGTTTCATCGTAAAATAGGTTGTGATAGATACATAATAGTTACGACGCTTAAACGCTAATGATAGTGTCATTTATCTTATTGTAGACTAAGGAGTCATGACATTTTTATAGCTTGAGGTTGGGCAGTACATATACAAGGTATGCGAGGATATCCCTTTCCTTCTTTTGCATGAATTCGATTGTACATAATGCAATGAACGAGCTTCAAAAGGTACTCTACTCTTAGAAGCTAGCAGTACTTACATTGTTTCCCTTCTTATGGAACAATTGATGTTGAGGTTGCTTCTCTTATTCTTATGTTATCAATGTTGTTGGTACTTCCTGATTCTTATAAGATTCTTGATGAAGAGTCATTCCTAATAACGTGTACGGAGAATATCAACCTTAAGTCACTCCGAAAGGTTCAGAATATGATTCCAATGAATCCTACATGCATTATTTATATGTATCTATTTTACTCTACCGAGTCGCGCTATAGTCGGTCGGGTATGACACCTATTGTGCAACCACTGATCAGTTGGGTTTATCGAGCTCCACGTGGCCGGGTACGATTCTACCGAGCCTTATGATGGCTGGGTACGTTTTTACCGAGTCCTCTTCGAGGTCGGGTACGATATGAGGATGATGATGCCCACAGAGGCGTATTCTTTTTAAAAGTTTATGTATATATATGTATTATACATTTCATGTCAGTAGCCCCCAGAGGCGCTCAGATGTACATGTTGTATCTCCTCTATCTCTTTTTACATTACTTTTTTTATTTATGTTTTCCTGCCTTACATACTCGGTACTTTATTTGTACTGATGTCCCTTTTACAAGGGACGCTGATTTCATGCCGCAGGTCCCGATTGATAGGTTTAGAGTCCTCCAAATAGGCTATCAGCTCAGCGGAAGGTGTTAGTGCACTCCACTTGCTCCGGAGTTGCCTATTTGGTCAGTATGCTTTGGATATTTATTGATTGGTATGATGGGGACCTGTCCCGACCTTTATGATATTATGTACTCTTTGAGGCTTGTAGACAGATGTCAGGTGTATGGATACTTGTATGGCCTTGTCGACTTATGTTTTGAGTTTACAAATGGTCATGTCGGCCTTATAGGCCTGTATGTCACATGTATAAATTTGTATATCATGTTTGGTCGTCTTATGTTGAGTATTCCCTTATATTTCATTCTTGTTATCTCACAACGGGTTTTCTGGCTCATTTACCCATGATAGTATGATAAGAAAGATATGTTACGTTGGTACTCGGTTGAATAAGGCACCGAGTGGCCGTCGCGGCCCCTTTAGTTTGGGTCGTGACAAAAGTGGTATCAGAGTAGTTTTGTCCTAGGGAGTCTACAAGCCGTTTCTAGTAGAGTCTTATTTGTGGGTGTGTCGTGAACCATACTTATAAGTAGGAGGCTGCAGGGCATTTAGGACTATCACTCTTTCTTCTTACTCTAGATCGTGTGGTAGAGCTCAGTTGTAAGAACTCAATTTCCTAAACTCTATCTTATTCATAATACGACGATGACTACATACAGAAAGACAGGTGGTAAGAGATATAGTTGTGGAAGAGTTGAGTTAGAAGAACTCAATTTTTGCATCATGCTTATGATGGATAAATATGAAGTATTCAACAGACCATATGTATACTAAGATGTGTAAGATTCTTGATAAGGATCCCTAAGGCAAGAATGCCTATCCACTTTTACGATAAAAAAGTAAAAAGGGAATCAAAATGTAGACATAAGTTCTAGCAAGTAACAGAAGCAAGGTGAAAAAGGGTACGAGGTACACAGTTAATGAAGATTATCGGTATTTTCAACTCAGGCAGAGAGATATAAGCATTTTGAGTTACCTTCAATATAACAAAGGTATGTACAATTGATCACACCCATTCCAGTTATGACTTATGGGGGTTAACAGAAGTAGTATAAGAGGAGGATAGGATATCAGGATTGGGCTGGGGTTAGAGTAATCGAAAATGATGGGTGAATTGTTACGTCAGTTGATATTTCCGAAGAATATTGCAAATGTGCTAATACATCTCCTTTGAGATACCCAGATGTTGCACTCTAAAATAGTACAGCTAGATATGAGCACTACAAAGATAGGCACTGAATGCCTTAAATGGATAAATATTACCTTAGTGTGACTCTAGTCCCTAGTAGAGCGAGGACATTGAGCAACTCGAAGAGCCGACAGATGAAGCAAGGAGAGCTAAAAGCGAAAGAATGTTGTGCTGAAGTTTTCACAAGAAAGGGACAGGCAGGAATATTAGCAGAGTAATGAGAAGAAAGATAAGGAAGAATTATGAGTAAGATGTGATATATGGATGACAACGGTAGAGTGTTCCAGAATCTATACTCAAATGAAGAAAAAGACGAAAGTTGATGGGCCTTAAGACAATAAAAGAGTATAGACCATAAAGTCATATCCTCATTTCGAGAAATAAGTTCGTGACTCCAACACGATTACCGGAAGGAAAAGTTAGACCCTAGTAATAGAAATCAGTATGTACTGATGAACAAGATAAACTAAGAATGTATTAGGGACTAAGTAATAGTCGGCATCATGAGAATTTTAGAGATTGAGTCCCGGCGATAATAGAATGGATGATAGAAGAATACCCTTTAAAGGTCATTCAGGAAGATGCTTCCCTAAAGCAAGCAATGGGAGCAAAGTTAAGCTTAAGGGACTATGTGTGCCAATTACACTAAGTTTCACCCTTGTGAGTAAGGAATTTTGTTATAAGGTACAGAAGGATTACCGGAAGGCAAGTAAGGTTCATAGATGATATGAAAGAACGCCAAAGATGAAGAGGTAAAACATATATAGGTAGATCGTCGTAACTCTAAATCTTAGTATTCCCCTAAAGGGAGGAATATAGAGTGATATGGCATTAAGTCAAAATTAAGTGGTTCTAGTAACTATGGAATAATAAAGGGAGAATGCGATAAAAATGAGAAAGGGATAAGATTGCACTTATTCAAATCCTACAGATATGCTACAATTCTAGAACATTATGCAAACATGACGTCAAAGAAAGGAAGTAAGGATTCCTTCCCGGGATGTTATTGATAAATAAAAAGCCAGCGTGAGAGGTAAGTTAAGATAAAGAAAATAACCCAAAAAAGATTATGCGGAGTATTGATATGAGAATGGGCCAACGCGTAGTTAGTAGTTGATTCAGGAAGAGCCTAGTTATGGCTAGTCAAGAGGGTACAAACAAATCATCATATCGTGCAAGATAAACATAGTAAAACCCAATATAGTGAATTCAACCTCACAGTAATGTCATTGTAATACTTGAGATGTATTCAAATAGGAATTGGGTAGTTAAAGGTACCGTATGAGTATTACAGAAATAAAAGAGAGTGACACTGGGAAAACAATCAAAATATTAGGTCAGAAGCAACCCTACAAGCACAAGGGCGTGGAGGTAAGTAACTAAGGATAGTTATAGGTGAGTACGGACATCAAAACTTTTATTGGGTATACGATGTAATAAGCTCGTAGCTTTACAAGAGTTAGAGGGTCTTCCCTAAGTACTACAATGAAGAACTAGCCGAGGAAATAAGGAAGAAGGCTTCAACCTAAGCATAGTGACCTAAAGAGGAAATGGTCTTGTAACAACAGTCTCACAACAACATTGTATGCACCCCATAAGAAAGTGGCACCTATCGTGGCTAATGAACGTGAAGAAGAAAAAAAACAAAACAAAAGGAATTATTTGATCAAGAGTTAGTTACATTATGAACACACTTAAGACTTTGAGTTTTATACATGCAGCATATACCTTGGCAATCATACAACCGTAGAAGATTTCAGCATAAGTTAAAAGAAGGAATTGAGCCTAGTCATAGATAAAGGATTGAATTGTTAAAAAAATTGCATCATGGATATACCATAGCACCGATGATAGGCTAAAAGTAATAACTAATACCATGAGCCACAGATTGGGAGATAGCTTAAGCCTACATAAAGGCTGATCAGAAGTAGGAGGAAACTAAAGAGTTATATCAACGAAGTAAATCAGGAATCTGATTATTGGACCCAGAAAATTATAGACCTCGTGATTGAGAACATTGCAGGATTACTCTTAGATATCAGAGGTACAAGAGAGATAGTACAATAGCCATATTCTATAATGGCTCAATGATAAAGCAATTATAAGAAGTATCATCCTCATAAGAAATTAGTATGAAGATCCCACCGGATTGTGTATGCACCAGAGGTGTAAGTATTATAATAGACTTTCAAGTCATGGATGTGAATTATACCTATATGGAAAGGAGGTCATGAAAGAGATAAAAGATGTGATGCGAGATTTTAAGGTAAGTAAGTAAAAGTGAACAATGTACAAGATACTCAAATATAGAAGGTTATGAATAGTCCATACTACGGACAAGGGGCTAGAAGTGCAGGGATTCAGTATCCAAGAATGATAGCAGTGTCGCCAGTGGCATACCTTCCAGCCTAAGGTTTCTAAGAACCGGAAGGTCTAATTAGAGAGTGAAAGAAGAGTTAGAGATGATGTGATGTCTCGATGTTCCAGAAAAGCCTAAGGAAATCAGTTGCAAGCTAAAGTATGATAAAACGACAAGGTTTTAGAAAGACAGGAGTAAGGATAATAAAAGGGCAAGTGAGAAGGTGACGAAAATGGATAGTCCTCGGGATTAAGCTCGTGAAAACAAGGGAGCTGATGGTTCCTCTATTTTATAGAAAACTCAATATAGTATGAATGAACTCAAAGGAGTCTAAGACTAGTAGCATTTAGAAGAGATGGAATGTTGCCCTGGTAATAGAATAAGTGTTTGATTGCGATAGATAGAGGATGACATTTGGGCCTTCGATTGAGTAATGACTTGAAGAGGATTTCATGAATTGTAAGGGACTAAAATACCCATATAAGGTGAGTCATATTGAGATGCTATAAAGTACAGTTATGGAAGTATAGTATCACCCCTAGGCGGATCAATCTAATTACTCCAGATGCCCCAATGAGACACGAGACCTAGCAACGATGTTACATAAGAGATCAAGTGATCAGTGGTAAATTGTGGATTAACATTAAGGTGAATCAATAATAGATGGATAAAAATCAACAGTATGAGATGAGATTAGACCATCAGTCTTAAGGATAAGCAACAAGAGTAACTTGGAGTTGGTTGCAGACCTCAGTAACGATAAATCAAAGTAAGAGTTATAGTATAGTATGACCTATGTAGATGTCGTAAAGTCATACGAATGGATACCCGGGTCTATAAAATAAGATATAGAAATATTCGCGAGTTCTACAAAGTATCAAGCAAATAACTTTAGTACACCTATAGATGCCTAGAGGGACATCTTGTCATAGTTTTGTATATGTTCACAAAGTGAGGCCTAAAGATTGGCTAAAAGCTGGAGGAAAAAGGAGAGAAGAGTCGCATAGGCACACATACAAGTACACGATTGTACATGATGCATTACAAAAGGTAACCACAGTTACGAGATTGGAAGAATTCCGACCACAGGTCGTGGTATGAGAAAGAGGCCTAAAGGGGGAAATACCCTGTCCTTTGGATTTATTTATAGAACTGTTTCCTAGATGTCAAGGACAATATTAAAGTATTCATAAGAGCTACAGGTTACGAGACTGATAAATGCATTAGTCAACATTCGAGGGCGAATGTTCCAAAGGGGGAAATGATGTTACATCACATGTTTTCGTACGTGAGAGTACGTCATAATCCAATTGATGTAAGCTCGGAAATAAGATCATTTTCGAAAGTACATAACGTAACTTCATCATGTATCTTGGAGGTTACAAATCTTTAAGATCATGAATAACAAGTACCAAAAGGGTTGGAAAGCTTAGACGCTAAATGAATTGAAGAAAATAAGTTTCGTCGAAGGTCGACAAGTTTTGAATGTTATAACATATACTTTTGGGGTAAGACTAGGGTGATTAACATGATGAGGAGGTTAAGTTATGAGTTATTTTAGTTGTATGATAGTCGTGTGTTATGTTTTTAAGTCAAGCGAGTTGTGGAATAAAAAGTTGGCAAAGGACATCACAAGTTGCATTCATAATGTACTGAAATTTAGGTCAAATGTAGCTGCTATTTTCTCCCAATGTACTTGGAATCAAGGGATGATCTACATATCACATTGAAGATATATGAGTCTAGTTTGCAACACACTAAACTGTTTGTCAATACAATATTGGAGTAAAGAGATCACATATTCGCGAGACTGCGTAGATTGGTATGTGACAAGTAGGTGTATCACCTACTTGCCAAAATGAGAGGACTCAATTAAAAGCCCCAAAGTCGGACAAGAGGAGAATTTTAAGGGATTATCAACTCATTTACTTCACCCATATTTAAGACCTTGAAAACCAAATTTAACCCCTGCAACTCCTCCATAAAAATCCCACACAAACCCTAGGGTATTTCGGGTTATATGACGTGATTCTAGTGCTGAAAAGTCCGGACAGTTTGCTAGTTTCTCTTTCTCCTTCTTGTAGCCGCATTGAGGAACTGATTTTTGATGAAGAAGGACCAGGTTTCGTGATTTATACTTAGTACAAGGTAAGTTTATGATTCTCCTTCCATTATCTATGTGTTTGCGAGTTGTAACTCGATCGTAAAGAATAGACCTATGGAGTTTCGAAAGAGTAGTATGTTGTTCATTCTTGTGGACTTATTTTTAAGTTGAATTCGTGGCTGTTTTATTGGATAAAAGGTATAATTATGTACTTTTGGTTGTGTTTCTCAATTTGAAAGAAAAGACAAGTTGAAACGTGTTTAAGTAAACTGAAAAATTAATTTAGAGTTGCATAACTTGTGGGACTGTTTTGTGGGTTGTTTCATGTTGCTATTGGATTGTCTCTTTTGATACTTGTTTTATGGAGTTTAGAGGAGGAAGGGTGTGGTGAAACACAACATAATGGCAGGGTTGTTTGCTGGTCGTTCATCGTAACGTTTTCGGATTGTTTGGTACTATTATGGTTGTCGTGTTGTGTATGAAGTGAAAGGGATATGTTGGGTTGTTTGGTGATTGTTTTGACTTATATAAAGTCATATATATAGGGGAGGTGTTGTCCGTTTCATCGTAAAATAGGTTGTGGTAGATACATAATAGTTACAACGCTTAAACGATAACGATAGTGTCATTTCTCTTATTGTAGACTAAGGAGTCATGACATTTGCATAGCTTGAGGTTGGGAAGTACATATACAAGGTATGTGAAGCTATCCATTTCCTTCTTTTGCATGAATTCGATTGTACATAATGCAATGAGCGAGCTTCCAATGGTACTCTATTCTTAGAAGCTAGCAGTACTTACATTGTTTCCCTTCTTTTGGAACAATTGATGTTGAGGTTGCTTCTCTTATTCTTATGTTATCAATGTTGTTGGTATTCCTGATTATTATAATATTCTTGATGAAGTGTTATTCGTAATAACGTGTATGGAGAATATCGACCTTACGTCACTCCGAAAGGTTTAGAATATGATTCCAATGAGTCCTACATGCATTATTTATATGTATCTATTTTACTCTACCGAGCCACGCTATAGTCGGCCGGGTGCGACACCTATTGTGCAACCACTATCAGTTGGGTTTACTGAGCTCCACTTGGCTGGGTACGATTCTACCGAGCCTTATGATAGCCAGGTACATTTTTACCGAGTCCTCTTCGAGGCCGGGTACGGTATGATGATGATGATTCCCACAAAGGCGTATGCTTTTTAAAAGTTTATGTATATATATGTATTATGCATTTCATGTCAGTAACACCCAGAGACACTTAGATGTTACATGTTTGATGACTATAAAATATTCATATATTATATACTTAAAAATAAATTATTTTAAATAATATATATATATATATATATATATATATATATATATGTCAATTATCTGTATTTTCTAATAGTATTTTGCAGGAAATAAAAATATCATGATAAAGCAAATAAAGGAATAAAACGAGAAGCACGAGGCATCATGGCAATAGAAGCACGACGCATCATGGCAAAAGAACCAAGAGGCATTGTGGCACCTTACGAGATTTTATTTCTATAAATAGGATGTTTGTGTTGAAGGGGGGGGGGGAGATAATACGTGCCTGATTAGCAAACTTTTCTCTAGCTATGGTCTTTACTTCTATCTTTATCTATTTCATTTTATCTTGTAGTCTTTGAATTTTCTAAGAGTGTTGATAATATTTTAAGAATTTCTTTCTTTGTGAGATTTAAATACTCCATAATGGAGTAATCTCTTTTGTTGGGATAGTTGATGAAGCTCGATAGCGTTATAATATTAATCTCAATTTTACTACATGCTTGACCTGAACTTTCTAATTATATTTCTATATTGTGCTGGAATATTAGTTTTAATTAATTATTATCACTTCTATGTATTTATTCTCCAAAGTTAGTTGTATGTCAATTTTGTAATTCTCACGAAGCAAAATTAATATACGATAACTATTGGGTAAAATAATAGAGTGAGAGTAATTCTTTTTAAGTTATCATTCCAAGTCTGTAATCTTGCTTACTTCCATTCTAATTCTCACAGAGGAGTTGTAGTTGGCAAGATTATTGATTTTTAGTAAAAATTAATCGCAAGAGGTTTTTGCTATCTTTTAGCACAATTCGGGCAAGAAAATTATTTCAGTTTAATCATCATGAATCATATATCAATTGATTTACATAACCTCGCGGAGTGTTATTAATTGATTATTTCTTAGTGAGCAAAATATAATTGTATTAGCAATAAACAATTATTTCTAAGAGAAATACATGTAGAAGCTAAGATTTTATTATTATCACGCTATCGAGTGAATTCAATAATTCCCAACTCTTTTTAAATATAAATCTTCCGAAAGTTATTTTGTTTCAACTTAAGCAATTTAAATTTTCAACAAACAAAACTTCATCAATCTGATTCTCTCAAATAGTAGTAAGAATATTATAAGTTTGTAGCTAGATTCTCCAATCTCTATGGGACGATATCATAAACTATTCTAGAATTTGACAAAGTACGAGTAGCAAAATCTTATACGCATTGGCCTCGTCAAATTTTTGGCGCCGTTGCCGGGGATTGACACAAGTCTACTTCAGACTAAATATTGTGTTACTAATTTAAACTTACTATTAGTATTATTATCTTTGCTATCAATGTTTACTAAATATTACTACTATTACTTTTACTATTACAAGTACTAACATCTTATACAAGTGTTATTATCATTTATCCTTCTTATCATCATTATAGCATAGCAATCACTATTATTAATACTAGTACTACTTGTAACTATATTCTATATTAGTGTTATATTATTATTTTCCATCGTTAGTTACTGTTACTACTAACTGATTTCGTTTACCATTTTTTTCCATAACATCTATTGGTAATTTGTACTAATATAATTACTACTATCATATACTACTACTACTGCTACTGCTACTGCTACTACTACTGCTACTGCTACTGCTACTGCTACTGCTACTGCTACTGCTACTGCTACTGCTACTGCTACTGCTACTGCTACTGCTACTGCTACTGCTACTGCTACTGCTACTGCTACTGCTACTGCATTATCATACTACTATTTGTATTTGATCGCTTATTATTTTTGTCATCTTTGTTGTCCTTGTTATTCATCACTTTCTTTTAATTATTTTCTTCTAATTACTACTACTACTATCACTTTAGGAGTTAAGTTCAGTTTGTTTTTTTTAGAATTTTGAGTAGTTTATGACCCGCTCTTCTATAAAAGAGTTGGTCAATTACAATCCAGAAATTGAAAGATTTCATCGATTGCATAGGAAAAGACAAGCATTATCTTCCCAAAGCATAGCTCGTGAAGGTATGGAGAATCAGGAAGTAGAAAATATCAACCCACGCGAAGTACCACCACCAGTACAAATAGAGGATCAATTTGATGAAGTAGCGCCAAGGCCAGCAAACAGAATCCTAAGGGATAATGCTAGACCTGACCGCTTCAACTATGAATCTATTGTCAGAAAACCTCCAGTGGCAGCCAACAACTTTGAAATCAGGACTGGCCTGATTCAAACAATTCAACAGTCTTGCATCTTCACTGGAGACACAAGTGAAGATCCACACAGTCATTTAATTGACTTTTTGGAACTTGTTGAAACAACTAAGTATAATGGAGTACCTCCTAAAGCTATCAAGTTAAGGCTATTTCCTTTTTCTTTAAAAGTAGATGCCAAGACTTGGTTGCGAAGTTTGCCACAAGGTTCCATTACTACATGGGATCAAATGACTCAGAAATTTTTAAACAAATATTTTTCCCCTGCTAAAACCACAAAGTTAAGACAAGACATATCTAATTTCTTGCAGACTGACACAGAGTCAGTTTATCAAGCTTGGGAAAGATTAAAAGCAATGTTAAAAAAATGACCACACCACGATATTCCTGAACATATGCAATTGTATATTTTTTATCACAGGCTAAAACCATCTTCTAGAAATGTGATAGATGCAGCTGCAGGAGGTTCAGTAATGGGAAAAACAACAGAGGAATCTTTGCAATTGTTGAATGAAATTTCTGAGAATGCCATGCAATGGCTATCTGAGCGTATAATTATCAAGAAGGCCGCTACAGTAAATCAGGTTGATGCTTTAAATACACTAACACAGCAAATTGTTTCTTTGGCACAAAAGTTTGAAACTTTTAAGGTGAATACACAACAACCAAGCCAATCTGAGGCTTGTGACATGCGTGGAGGAAATCATCAGAACCATGAATGTCAAGCAACCAATCACAATGATGAATATGTCAATGTCATCGGTTACAAGCAGTATCCTTTTGGAAGTTCAATGGCACAGAAACATCTAGGATTTCAATGGAGCAATCCAAATGGTGCAGAGAACTCTCAAAGCTTCCAGAAGCAACAAATACAAGGTCCACCCGGATACCAGAATCCAAACCATGGTCAATCAAACTTTAGACCTTATCAACAAGCAGGGCCCTATCAGCAAAGGCCTCAACAAGCTCATTCAAGTCTTGATGATCTTCTGTATAAGTATATTAAGGTCACTGATGAAAATATGGCAAGACAAAATTCATCCCTCAAAAATCTGGAAATACAGTTGAGCCAATTGGCAGCTCTTGTTTCAGAAAAGATTCAAGGTCCCTCACCAAGCAATATAGAGAAAAACCCAAAAGAGCACCTTAAGGCCATCACATTACGATCAGGTAAGGAGCTTGATAAACCCTATGCAGATCAGTCAGAACAACAGGTAAACAACGGTAAGAATGTTGAAATACCCTCTGAACCATCTTAAAAGAATAAAGTCAAGAAAAAAATATTGAAAAATTGACTCCTTTCCCTGTGAATATTCCCTTTCCACAAAAAATGAAAAGAGAAAAGTTTGACAACCAATTTGCAAACTTTTTGGAGATTTTAAAACAAATTCACAACAATATTCCTTTTACTAATGCTTTGTTACAAATGCCTTCATATGCCAAATTTTTAAAGGAAATTTTGTCAAGTAAAAGAAAATTAGAAGAAGTTTCTGTGGTAATGCTTACGGAAAAATGCAGTGTATACGTCAAAATAAGCTACCACAAAAACTTGGTGATCCAGGCAGTTTTACAATTCCATGCACTTTGGGAGAAGTATATTTTGAAAAAGCACTTTGTGATTCTGGAGCTTCAATAAATTTAATGTCATTTTCTCTCTTTGAAAAGTTAGATCTTGGTGAAATAAAAGACACAAGTGTTTCTCTTCAGTTTGCAGATTAAAGTACTAAGAAACCTAAGGGAATAATTGAAAATGTACTCGTAAGAGTAGATAAGTTTGTTTTCCCTGTAGATTTTATAGTACTTGAAATGAAAGAATGTCCTAATGAACCAATAATTTTAGGTAGACCATTTCTTGCTACAGGAAGAGCAATTATAGATGTTCATCAAGGATAATTAATTTTAAGAGTTGATGAAGAAAGAGTCATATTTGATATGCAAAAGATACTAAGATATTCAGGAGATGAAACATCATCTTCATGTTTTTCAATTGACATGATTAGTTATCTTATAGATGAATTCAAAGATGATCAATTAATTCCAGATTCAATGGAAAGATGCTTGATCAAATCAGGCACCACACAGGATGATGATCCCACCATCAGAAAAGAAGCTGAAATATTGGACAAAGATTCAGAAGAAGAAGAGATGAAATCCGAAGAAGTTCAATCAAAACCTGAACTCAAACTCTCCCTTCTCATTTGAAATATTTTTATCTTGAGCAAGAATTATTTCCAGTAATTATTTCATCTTCTATGATGACCTGGCCAGTCGTCTCATGAGTTACCGCTCTGTTTTTCCCATTTCTACTTCTTTATGCTTCGTTATCCGTATTTTATGTGGTCGAGTTGATTGGTTTGAGTTTGGTGTGCTTTGGTAAGAAATGAGACACTGAGTCTCTTTTAAGAATGCTTAAGTTGGAAAAGTCAACCGGATGTTGACTTATGAGTTAGAGGGCTCGGATGTGATTTCCGGTGGTTTGGTTAGCTTTGGGGGATGATTTTTGACTTAGGAGTGTGATCGGAAGTGGTTTTGGAGGTCCGGTGTAGAAATAGGCTTGAATTGACAAAGTTAGTATTTTGGCGAATTCCAGTTGATAGCTGAGATTTTGATCCGAGGGTCAGAATGGAATTCCGAGAGTTGCAACAGCTTCATTATGTCATTTGGAATGTGTGTACAAAATTTTAGGTCATTCGGACGTGTTTTGGTTGAGTTTTTGATCAAATGCGTGTTTCGGAAGTTTTAGAAGAACTTAGGCTTGAATTCGATGTAATTCGATGGTTTTGGTGTTGTGGTGATTGGAACGAGTTTGGATGATGTTTTAGGAGGTGTTGGTGTTTTTGGTTGAGGTCCCGGGGGCCTCAGGGTGATTTCGGATGGCTAAGCGGGAAGAATTTGGACTTGTGATGTTGCAGATTGCTGCTGTTCTGGTATTTTTGCACCTGCGGTTTGGAAGCCACAGGTGCGGTGTCGCATATGCGGGTTGGACGTCGCAGAAGCAGAAAGGCAAGGAAAAGGCTGGGATCGCAGATGCGGATTAGGGACCGCACCTGCGGAACCGCAGATGTGGCTATAGGACTGCAGATGCGGTCAGGCTGGACTTAAGGAATTCTGCAGAAGCGGAGGTAGGACCGCAGAAGCATTTTTTTTACCGCAGAAGCGGTTATGACTGAGCAGAAGGTATTTAAGTTCTTCTTTGCGAATTTTTGAAGGGTTAGTCATTTTCACTTCGGACTTGGAGAATTGTGGGTGATTTTAAAGAGGGATTTCAAGGAGATTCGATAAGGTAAGAATTTTTGGACCTCAAACACAATCCAATGGTGTTATTACATGAATTAAGACTGAAAAATTAAGAAAAACAAGGACTAAAAATGGAAGTTAGGGCTTGAACTTAAGAGAGCTAAGATTTGGGATTTGAGGGGTCAATTGAACTCCGATCCTTGTGATTTTGATATGTATGAACTCGTGGCGAGATAAGGAATCCGTTGATGTGAAAATTTCTTAGTTTTGAGAAGTGGGCCCAGGGCTCGGGTTTTGCTAATTTCGGGATTTTGATGCTTTTCGATTATTTTTGCTTGGGTTTTGTTCCCTTAGCCTATTGTAATGTATCCGTTGTGGTTTTGGTCAGATTTGATGCGCGAGGAGGTCGATTTGAGAGGCAAGGGCATAGTGAGCTAGAGCTTTAGCCGGTTCGAGTGAGTAATGAATGTAAATGATGTCCTGAGGGTTTGAAACCCCGTATTTGCACATCGTAGTGCTATATTGAGGTGAGACACGCACTTAATGATGAGCGTGGGGTCGTTTATTATTGGGGATTGTGACTTGGTCCGTCCCGAGTGATGCTTTTACCGCGTATTTGATTGAAGCTTATTTGTTATCATCATTATTTGGACTGATTGCCATATTTGGGCTTTGTGCCAACTATTTGGACCCTTCGGGGATTGTTATCACTGTTTCTTCACTATTTGACATATTACTTGATCTCAGTCCTATTGTTTAATACTCCCCCTGTTTCAATTTATGTGAACCTATTTCCTTTTTAGTCCGTGCCAAAAAGAATGACCTCTTTCCCTATTTGGAAACAATTTACCTTTATGCAATGATTTATAGCCACACAAAATATATGTGCTTCATTTTACACCACAAGTTCAAAAGTCTCCTCTCTTTTCTTAAACTCCGTGCCCAGTCAAATGGGTTCACATAAATTAAAACGGAGGGAGTACTGTTTTACAAACTCAACCACTTTTACTCAGATTTGAAACTTAAATAATATTTCTAATGACGTTTGGGTTGAGGACTACTATTTTATTATTGCCCGAGGGGCTTATGTGATTTCTGGACTGAGTATGAGATCGAGCTGCGCGTCGTAGCAGTATTATATCGATATTGAGGCCGAGGTCCTAGTTGATGCCATGAGATGGCTTATTATTGCGCTTGGGCCGTAAGGGGCTCCTTCCGGAGTCTGCACACCCCTAGTGAGCACCGTCGACGATAAATAAATGGATCGGGCTGCACGCCGCAACAGGTACTAGAGAGTACCGTTTTATGTGTTGCATTTCCTTGTCATTTATCTGCTTATCCGTGGTAGTAATTCTATACTTCGATTTCATTGGTTTATCGCTTTCATTCTACTTATCTTAAATTGCCTAATTATAGATTACCATGTGCTTTCCTATGATTTCTTACTCTCAACCATTATTTATGTTTATTACTCACTGGGTTGGAGTATTCACATTAATCCCTGCACCTTGCGTACAGATCCAGGTGCATCTGAGGCTGAGTGAGGATTTATTTCAGTTGAGCAGCACATATCCAGGAGCATCGAGGTAGCTGCATGGCGTCCGCAACCCTGATCTCTCCCTTCTATCCTTATTTTTAATTAGTATTCCCTAGATGGACATGTATTAGGTTGATAAACCTGTATTAGAGGCTCAGACTTGTGACACCTGATCCTTTTGGGCTATGTTGTAGGATTATTATTGAGATTTCGCTTGTTTTAGCTCTTATTTCAGACTTCAAGTATTATGACTTGGTAAATTATATGTGGTAATTAATCACGAACTGTGTGAGAAATGGGTTAAGGTCATTATATGGCCGGGCTTGCCTAGGAGTGCGTTGGGCGCCATCACGACCGGGGTTGGGGTCGTGACAAGTTGGTATTAGAGCCTAGGTTACATAGGTCTCGCAAGTCAGGAGCCGGTTTAGTAGAGTCTCGCGGAATGGTACGGAGACGTCTGTATTTATCCTCGAGAGGCTGCAGAACCTTTAGGAAAAACTTCACATTCTTGAAATTCTTGTCGTGCGACATTATTGATCCGAGAACTAAAACTTCTGTTATTCTATTCTCTCACAGATGGTGAGGACGCAAGCTACCGGACGAGGTGGACGACCACCAGTGCCACCAGCTAAGACCTCCAGAGGTCGTGGGCGTGGTCGTGGCAGAGGCAAAGTAGCGAGGGCAGCACCTACAGATCCACCAACTGCCCTAGCTCTGTATCAGGCTCCAGTTACGGATGCTCCAGCAGCACCAGTTCAGGCACCAGTTGTGCTCATCATGATTCCGGGTCTTCAGGAGGCCTTGGCTCAGATCTTATCAGTTTGCACTAGCCTGGCTTAGGCAGTTTCAGCCACTACTACAGCAGCTACTTCACAGGCCGGGAGAGGTAATCAGACCCCCGCTGCTCGCACACCAGAGCAGGTTGTGCAGGAATTGCAGACACCGGGAGCACCTCCAGCTCAGCCGGTTGCACCAGTTCAGGACTTCATGGTTCCAGCTATGCCATACGATGATCAGCGTCGTCTTGAGAGGTTTGGTAGGCTCCAACCTCTGACGTTTAGTGGTGCTTAGGGCGAGGATGCCCAGGGTTTTCTTGAAAAGTGTCAGCGTATGCTTCGTACAGCAGGGATGCTTGAGTCGAGTGGTGTGGCTTTTACTACCTTTCAGTTCTCTAGGGCTACTTTTACTTGGTGGGAGGATTTTTAGAGGCGTAGGCTTGTCGGTGTAGCACCCCTTTCTTGGCAACAGTTCTCCGCTCTCTTCTTGGAGAATATGTACCGCAGTCTCACAGGGAGGAGCTGTGTAGGTAGTTTGAGTGGTTGACACAGGGGAATATGACAATGACCCAGTATGAGATGAGGTTTTCTGAGTTGGCTCGTCATGCCATTTGGATGATTCCATCAAATAGTGAGAGGATCAGGAGATTTGTGGATGGCCTTATCTACCATCTCCGTATTCGAATGACTAGAGAGAGAGTATTGGGTGCTACGTTCGAGGAGGTGGTTGATATCGCTCATGAGATGAGACAGTTCGCTGTCGGGAGATAGAGGAGAGGGAGGCTAAGAGGCCTCGAGGATTGGGCAGTTACAGCGGTGCTCCTTCGAGGGGCCAGTTCTAGCATGGTAGAGGTCGTTCTCTCAAGCCTGCTCAGTCGGCCCGTCCAGAGTATCGTGGGGCATCTTCAGGCTGTGGTCATCATGGGTCTCAGCAGGGCCAGTTTTTACTCAGCGCCCTCCTAGCTTAGAGTTCATCTCATGCCCCATCAGCTCAGGGTTCTTCTGCGCTGAGTGCATCTCCTAGTCACTCTGGTGCGAGGGGTTCCCTTCAGTCCCCATCTCTAGAACCGGGTAGTTTTTATGACTGCGGAGAGTTTGGACATATGAGGAGGCAGTGCCCTCGATTTCGTGATGGTCAGTCTCAGTAGAGGGGTCAACCCTCGACTTCTGCTCCAATTACTTCACCACCCGTCCAGCTAGCTAGGGGTGGAGGTCAGGAAATCAAGGGGTCGCCCCAGAAAGGGAGGTCGATCAGGCAGTGTCCAGGCTCTTTTCTATGCCATTCAGGCAGGACAGATGCTATCACTTCAGATGCTATTATTACAGGTATTATTTCAATCTGCCACAGAGATGCCTTTGTATTATTTGATCCCGATTCCACCTATTCTTATGTGTCCTCATATTTTGCTCATTATTTGGGTACGCCCCGAGAGTTTCTTGTTTTACCTGTTCATGTGTCTACCCCGGTGGGCGATACTATTGTTAAGGACCGTGTGTACCGATCATGTGTTGTGACTATTGGGGGTTTGGAGACCCGAATTGATCTATTGCTATTGAGCATGGTGGACTTTAATGTTATTTTGGGAATGGATTGGTTATCTCCATGTCATGCTATTCTAGACTGTCATGCTAAGACAGTCACTTTGGCTATGCCGGGTGTACCGCAGATCGAGTGGCGTGGTGTGACTGATTATGCTCCTAGTAGAGTGATCTCTTTCTTGAAGGCCCAGTGTATGGTTGGGAAGGGTTGCCTTTCATATCTAGCGTTTGTGAGGGATGTTAGAGCTGAGACTCCTAGTATTGATTCTGTTCCCGTTGTGAGGGATTTTCCCGATGTGTTTCCTGCAGACCTACCAAGCATGCCACCGGACATGGATATTGATTTTCGTATTGACCTGGTGCCGGGCACTCAGCCCATTTCTATTCCGCCGTATCGTATGACACCAACAGAGTTGAAAGAATTGAAGGAACAACTTCAAAAACTCCTAAATAAGGGGTTCATTCAGCCTAGTGTGTCACCGTGGGGTGCTTCGGTTCTGTTTGTGAAGAAGAAGGATGGCACAATGAGAATGTGCATTGATTACAGGCAATTGAACAAGGTAACAATTAAGAACAAGTATCCTTTGCCATGCATTGAGGATTTATTTGACTGGCTTCAGGGAGCGAGGGTGTTCTCTAAGTTTGATCTCCGTTCGGGCTATCACCAGTTGAAGATCAGGGATTCAGATATTCTTAATACTGCTTTCAGGACTAGATATGGTCACTATGAGTTTCTTGTCATGTCTTTCGGGCTGACCAATGCCCCAGCAGCGTTCATGCATCTGATGAACAGTGTATTTCGACCTTATCTGGATTCGTTTATTATTGTATTCATTGATATTCTTGTGTACTCGCATAGTCAGGAGGAGCACACGGAGCATTTGCGAGTTGTATTGCAGAGATTAAGGGAGGAGAAGCTTTATGCAAAATTCTCCAAGTGTGAGTTTTGGCTCAGTTCAATGGCTTTCTTGGGACACGTGGTGTCCAACGAGGGTATTCAGGTTGATCTGAAGAAGATAGAGGCAATTCAGAGTTGGCCTAGACCATCCTTAGCCACAGATATTCGTAGCTTTCTTAGGTTGGCAGGCTATTATTTCCGGTTTGTTCAAGGATTCTCATCCATTGCATCGCCCTTGACCAAGTTGACTCAGAAGGGTGCTCCATTTGTATGGTCGGACGAGTGTGAGGAGAGCTTTCGGAAGCTCAAGACAGCTTTGATCACAGCTCCAGTGTTGGTTTTACCATCAGCTTCAGGTTCATATACCGTATATTGTGATGCTTTGAGAGTTGGGATTGGTTGTGTATTGATGCAGGAAGGTAGAGTTATTGCTTATGCTTCTCGTCAATTGAAGCCCCATGAGAAGAACTACCCTATTCATGATTTGGTGTTGGCCGCCATAGTTCATGCATTGAAGATTTGGAAGCACTACTTGTATGGTGTATCTTGTGAGGTATTCACCGATCATCGCAGTCTTCAACATTTGTTCAAGCAAAAGGATCTTAATTTGAGGTAGCGGAGGTGGTTGGAGTTGCATAAAGATTATGATATCACTATATTGTATCATCCGGGAAAGGCCAATGTGGTGGCCGATGCTTTGAGTCGAAAGGCAGTGAGTATGGGCAGTTTGGCATATATTCCAGTTGGAGAGAGACCCCTTGCAGTTGATGTTCAGGCCTTGGCCAATCGGTTTGTGAGACTAGATATTTTGGAGCCCAGTCGGGTGTTGGCTTGTGTGGTTTCTCGATCTTCCTTATATGATCGCATCAGAGAGCGCCAGTATGATGACCCGCATTTGCTTGTCCTTAAGGACAAAGTTCAGCATGATGATGCCAGAGATGTGGCTATCGGTGATGATGGTGTGTTGAGGATACAGGGCCGGATCTGTGTGCCCAATGTGGATGGGATTAGAGAGTTGATTCTGGAGGAGGCCCATAGCTCGCGGTATTCTATTCATCCGGGTGCCGCAAAGATGTATCATAATTTGAGGCAGCACTATTGGTGGAGAAGAATGAAGAAAGTTATTGTGGGATTTGTGGCTCGGTGTCTCAACTGTCAGCAGGTGAAATATGAGCATCAGAGACCGGGTGGCTTACTTCAGCAGATGGTTATTCCCGAAGTAGAAGTGGGAGAGAGTCACTATGGATTTTGTGAGTGGTCTTCCTCGAACTTTGAAGAAGTTCGCTTCGATTTGGGTGATTGTGGATCGGCTGACCAAGTCCGCGCACTTCATTCCGGTGTGTACTACCTATTCTTCGGAGCGACAGGCAGGGATCTTTATCCGGGAGATTATTCGGTTGCATGGTGTTCTAGTGTATATTATCTCAGATAGAGGTACTCAGTTTACTTCTCAGTTTTGGAAGACTTTTCAGCGAGAGTTGGGTATTCAGGTGGAGTTGAGCACAACATTTCATCCTCAGACGGACAGATAGTCCGAGCGTACTATTCAGATATTGGAGGACATGTTGCGTGCCTATGTTATTGATTTTAGGGGTTCTTGGGATGGGTTTTTACCGCTTGCAGAGTTTGTCTACAACAACAGCTATCAGTCCAGCATTCAGATGGCACCGTATGAGGCATTATATGGGAAGCGGTGTAGATCTCTAGTTGGTTGGTTCGAGTCTAGCGAGGCTAGGTTATTGGGGATAGATTTGGTTCAGGATGCCTTAGAGAAGGTGAAGGTGATTCAGGAGAGACTTCGTATAACGCAGTCGCGTAAGAAGAGTTATGCGGACCGGAAGGTTTGAGATGTGTCTTTCATGGTGGGTGAGAAAGTTTTACTGAAGGTTTCGCCCATGAAGGGCGTTATGCGATTTGGAAAGAAAGGGAAGTTGAGTCCGCGGTTCATTGGGCCTTTTGAGGTACTGAGGAGGATTGGAGAGGTGGCTTATATGCTTGCTTTACCACCCAGCTTGTCGGGCGTGCATCTGGTGTTTCATGTTTCTATGCTCCGGAAGTATGTTGGGGACCCGTCTCATGTTTTGGACTTCAGCAAGGTTCTGTTGGAGGATGATTTGACCTTTGATGTGGAGCCGGTGGCTATTTTGGGTCGTCAGGTTCAAAAGTTGAGTTCGAAGGATATAGCTTCAGTGAGGGTGCAATGGAGAGGTCGCCCCGTAGAGGAGGCTACCTAGGAGACCAAGCGGGAGATGCGGAGCAGATATCCTAACCTGTTTGAGGCTTCAGGTATGTTTCTTGACTCGTTCAAGGACGAATGTTTGATTAAGTTGGGGAGGATGTGATGACCCGGCCAGTCGTCTCATGAATTACCGCTCTGTTTTCCCCATTTCTGCTTCTTTATGCTTCGTTATCCGTGTTTTATGTGGTCGAGTTGATTGGTTTGTGTTTGGTGTGCTTTTGGTAAGAAATGAGACACTTAGTCTTTTTAAGAAGGCTTAAATTGGAAAAGTCAACCGGATGTTGACTTATGAGTTAGAGGGATCGGATGTGATTTTCGGTGGTTCGGTTAGCTTCAGGGGATGATTTGTGACTTAAGAGTGTGATCAGAAGTGGTTTTGGAGGTCCGGTGTAGAAATATGCTTGAATTGGCGAAGTTAGTATTTTGGCGAATTCCGGTTGATAGGTGAGATTTTGATCCGAGGGTCGGAATGGAATTCCGAGAGTTTCAATAGCTTCATTATGTCATTTGGGATGTGTGTGCAAAATTTCAGGTCATTCGGACGTGTTTTGGTTGGGTTTTTGATCAAATGCGTGTTTTGGAAGTTTTAGAAGAATTTAGGCTTGAATTCGATGTAATTCGATGGTTTTGGTGTTGTTTGAGGTGTTGTGGTGATTGGAACGAGTTTGGATGATGTTTTAGGAGGTGTTGGTGCTTTTGGTTGAGGTCCCGGGGTCCTCGGGGTGATTTCGGATGGCTAAACAGGAAGAATTTAGACTTGTAATGTTACAGATTGCTGCTGTTCTAGTATTTTCGCACCTGCGGTTTGGAAGCCGCAGGTGCGGTGTCGCATATGCGGGCTTGAGGTCGCAGAAGCGGAAAGGCAAGGCAAAGGCTGGGATCCCAGATGCGGATAAGGGACCGCACCTGCGGAACCACATATGCAGCTATAGGACCGCAAATGCGGTCAGGCTGGACTTAAGGAATTCCGCAGAAGCGGAGGTAGGACAGCAGAAGCGGTTATGACTGGGCAGAAGGTATTTAAGTTCTTCTTCGCGAATTTTTGAAGGGTTAGTCATTTTCATTCGGACTTGGAGAATTGTGGGCAATTTTAAAGAGGGATTTCAAGGAGCTTCGATAAGGTAAGGATTTTTGGAGCTCAAACACAATCCTATGGTGTTATTACATGAATTAAGACTGAAAAATTAAGAAAAACAAGGACTAAAAATGGAGGTTAGGGCTTGAACTTAAGAGAGCTAGATTTGGGATTTGAGGGGTCAATTGAACTCCGATCCTTGTCATTTTGATATATATGAACTCGTGGCGAGATAAGGAATTCGTTGATGTGAAAATTTCTGAGTTTCGAGAAGTGGGCTAGGGGCTCGGGTTTTGCTAATTTCGGGGTTTTTGATGCTTTTCGATTATTTTCGCTTGGGTTTTGTTCCCTTAGCCTATTGTAAAGTATCCGTTGTGGTTTTGGTCAGATTCAACGCGCGATGAGGTCGATTTGAGAGGCAAGGGCATAGCGAGCTAGAGCTTTAGCCGGTTCGAGTGAGTAATGAATGTAAATGATGTCCTGAGGGTTTGAAACCCCGGATTTGCACATCGTAGTGCTATATTGAGGTGAGACAGGAGCTTAATGATGAGCGTGGGGTCGTTTACTATTGGGTATTGTGACTTGGTCCATCCCGAGTGATGCTTTTACCGCGTATTTGATTGAAGCTTATTTGTTATCATCATTATTTGGACTGATTGCCATATTTGGGCTTTGTGCCAACTATTTGGACCCTTCGGGGATTGTTATCACTGTTTCTTCACTATTTGACACATTACTTGATCTCAGTCCTATTGTTTAATACTGTTTTACAAACTCAACCACTTTTACTCATATTTGATACTTAAATAATATTTTAATGACTTTTGGGCTGAGGACTACTATTTTATTAGTGTCCGAGGGGCTTATGTGATTTTTGGACTGAGTATGGGATCGGGCTGCGCGCCACAGCAGTATTATATCGATATTGAGGCCGAAGGCCTAGTTGATGCCACGAGATGGCTTGTTATTGTGCTTGGGCCGTAAGGGGCCCCTCCCGGAGTCTGCACACCCCTAGTGAGCGTCATCGACGATAAATAAATGGATCTGGCCGCACGCCGCAGTGGGTACTAGAGAGTACCGTTTTATGTGTTGTATTTCCTTATTTATCAGTCATTTATCTGCTTATCCGTGGTAATAATTCTATACTTCGATTTCAATGGTTTATCGCTTTCATTCTACTTGTCTTAAATTGCCTAATTATATATTACCCTGTGCTTTCCTATGATTTCTTACTCTCAACCATTATTTATGTTTATTACTCACTGGGTCGGAGTACTCACATTACTCCCTGCACCTTGCGTGCAGATCCAGGTGCATCTGAGGATGAGTGAGGATTTATTTCAGTTGAGCAGCGCATATCCGAGAGCATCGAGGTAGCTGCATGGCATTCGTAACCCTAATCTCTCCCTTCTATCCTTGTTTTTAATTAGTATTCCCTAGATGGACATGTATTAGGTTGATAAACATGTATTAGAGGCTCAGACTTGTGACACCGGATCCTTTTGGGCTATGTTGTAGGATTATTATTGAGATTCCGCTTGTTTTAGCTCTTATTTCAGACTTCAAGTATTATGACTTGGTAAATTATCTGTGGTAATTAATCACGAACTGTGTGAGAAATGGGTTAAGGTCATTATATGGTCGGGCTTGCCTAGCAGTGTGTTGGGCGCCATCACGACCGAGGTTGGGGTCGTGACATCTTCTCTTACTCCAGAACAAGAAAATAGTTTTATTAAAGTATTGAAAGCACACAAAGGAGCCTTGGGGTGGACTGTAGAAGATATTAAAGGGATTATTCCGGCTATTTGTACATACAGAATCCTCATGGAGGATAGCTACAAGCCAATAGTCCAGCTGCAAAGAAGATTGAATCCAGGAATGCAGGAAGTAGTGAAAAAAAGAGATCGTATAGCTGTTGGCAGCAGGTATTATATACCCCATTTCTGACAGCCCGCGGGTAAGTCCCATTCAGGTAGTACCAAATAAAGGAGGTATGACACTTATAAAAAATGAAAATAATGAGCTCATACCTACCAGGACTGTTATAGGATGGAGAGTCTGTATTGATTACAGACGTCTCAATGATGTCACTAGAAAATATTATTTTCCTTTGCCATTTATTGATCAAATGTTGGAAAGAAGTGCAGGATATGATTTTTACTGTTTTCTTGATGGCTATTCGGGATATAATCAGATACCAATTGCACCAGAAGATCAAGATAAGACAACCTTCACATGCCCTCATGGAACATATGCCTATAGGAGAATGCCATTTGGTCTGTGCAACGCCCCTGCTACATTTCAGCGTTGCATGTCAGCAATTTTTGCTGACATGACTAACAAATTTCTTGAAATTTTTATGGATGATTTTACACTCTTTGGCAAAACATATAAGGATTGTCTTAACCATTTGACCTTATTTCTTAAAAGATGTGAAGAAATAAACTTAGTTCTTAATTGGGAAAATGTCATTTTATGGTTATGGAAGGAATTGTTTTAGGACATAAAATCACTGCTAAAGGGATAGAAATTGATAAGGCAAAAATTAATCTTATAGCAGGATTACCCCCTCCCACAATTGTGAAAGGAATTAGAAGCTTTCCAGGTCATGCAGGTTTTTACAGACGATTCATAAAAGACTTCTCAATGATTTCAAAACCGCTGACTAATCTCTTGATGAAAGACACTAAGTTTGATTTTTCAGGTGACTGTGTAAAAGCATTTGAAACCCTTAAGGAAAAGTTATCAACTGCACCTGTAGTTGTTTCCCCTGATTGGAACTAACCTTTTGACGTCATGTGTGATGCTAGTGATACAACAGTTGGAGTTGTTTTAGGCCAAAGAACGGATAAGATTTTTCGTCCCATTTACTATGCTATTAGGACATTGAGTGACACACAAGTGAATTATGCCACGACAGAAAAAGAGTTACTAGCAGTAGTGTTTGCTTTTGATAAGTTTCGCTCCTATTTGATAGGAACCAAAGTCATTGTTTTTACTGATCATGCAGCTTTAAAATACTTCTTAGCTAAGAAATATGCTCGACCTAGATTATTAAGATGGATTTTACTTCTGCAAGAATTTGACCTTGAGATAAAGGACAAAAAAGGGACAGAGAACAAAGTAGCTGACCATTTGCCTAGATTAGAAAACCCTCCCCTTGAGTTTAATGAGATAAAAGAAGAATTTCCTGATAAACATATTTTTTTCAGTTGACACAATTGTGACTCAACCACCCTGGTTTGCAGATATCACGAATTACTTGGTTGGAAAGTGGATATTGCACGATCACTCTTACCAGCAAAGAAAAAAGCTTATATCTGATGCAAAGTATTATCTGTGGGATGAACCTTACTTATTCAAAAAATGTGCAGATAATATCATTAGAAGGTGTGTACTTGAAGAAGAGATGAATAAAATTCTATATCACTATCATGATAGAGCAATTGGAGGACATTATGCAGCAAATCGAACAGTTTTTAAAGTTTTAGAAGCCGAATTCTTCTGGCCCACACTCTTTAAAGATGCCCGAGCATATGTAGCACAATGTGACAGGTGTTAGAGAATAGGTAATATCACCAAGAGAGATGAGATGCCACTACAATCAATACAGGTATGTGAAATATTTGATGTTTGGGGAATACATTTTATGGGTCCTTTTCCTTCTTCTCACTCTTTTGAATATATCCTTGTGGCTGTGGATTACATGTCAAGATGGGTTGAATCCATCCCTACAAGAAAGAATGATGCTCGTACAGTGTGTAATTTTCTTAAAAAAAATATTTTTACCAGATTTGGCACACCGCGAGTCATCATTAGTGACCAAGGAACTCATTTCATCAATAGACAATTTTCTGCTTTACTATCAAAATATAATGTGACTCACAAAACAGGAACACCATATCATGCTCAAACTCAAGGGCAAGTTGAGGTTTCCAACCGTGAGTTAAAAAGAATTCTTGAAAAAACGGTTGGAATCTCAAGAAAAGACTGAGCTTTAGAATTAGATGATGCATTATGGGCGTACCGAACAACTTTCAAAACGCCAATTGGAACATCTCCATATAGATTAGTCTTTGGAAAATCTTGTCATTTGCCCGTAGAATTAGAACATAAAGCTTTTTGGGCATTGAAAGCATTAAACTTTGATTTAACCTCCGCTAGTAAAAAGCTATTTATTCAGGTTAATGAATTGGAAGAACTGAGATTGTGAGCCTATGAAAATGATAAAAAATTTAAAGAAAAAAGAAAAATATGGCATGACAAGTTGATCCGACCAAAGAATTTCAAAATTGGAGATCAGGTACTTCTTTACAATAGCCGACTCAGGTTATTCCCATGAAAATTAAAATCCAGGTAGACAGGTCCTTACAATGTTATAAGTGTTACTCCGTACGGGGCAATTGAAATTCAAAAAAATGGAGGAGACAAGTTTAAGGTAAATGGTCAAAGGCTAAAATTGTACTATGGAAGACATTTTGAACAACATCCATCAGTTACTTTGATAGACTGATGAATTATGCAATTAATAAGTCGAGCTGACGACGTTAAACTCAGAACTAAGATACAAAACCCGTAGCCATTGAGGGAGAAGTAGTGGAGCCTCATAAGCCCGACATAGATTTGGGTAATTAAATGCTTAATCAATTGATCTGGTCAATATCCAGGTTATTGTACAACCATTACATCTCATGAAGGCCTCTACAACAACAGAGTCACCTGTGCAGGAGTAACTCCATGGTGATCAGCATGCCTAAGTAACTGGTTGATTAACCATTTAATGAATCAATTCAAAATGTTGGCATAGGTAAATTTGTTGGTTTATATTTAAACCAGAACCAAATGACTGATAAGGTCTTAAATTAGTCAGTCTATTACATATAAAAACATGTGTTGTCACACACTCTTTCAAGTTTTTTCTTCTCTCTCCCTATATATATATATATATATAAGAAAAAACTTGAAAGAGTGTGTGACAACACATGTTTTTATATGTAATAGATTGACTAATTTGAGATCTTATGAGTCATTATATATATATATATCCATCTTTTATTTTATTCTTAATTGTTCTTCAAAGTAAAAGTTTACACATTTTTCAAACATATATTTTTTCATTTATGCAATATAACTTCCAAGTTTGTGATTTTATTTTTGTGAAGGCAAGGACGAGTATCTCCAAATTTGAGAAGTGTTGGAATTGAGAAACATTATGATCTGAACAGGTAGAATCAATAAAATTCTGCTAGAACTTGCCCCAAATGTCTATCAAGGCGAAATTTTAGACAACATTATTTTTAGAATGAAATTAGGCTTTCTTTGACATCTTTTTTTTAGCCTATCTATTTTAACCACAAATATTTATATTTTACCTTTTAGCACCCAACTTTGCCCTCCCCCCCCCCCCCCAAAAAAAAAGAAAAAAAAAGAGGGATAAACCAACTTTTATTGATACACCATATTGGTTTATTTTACAAAAAGATTGATACTACTCCTTCCGGCTATAGTTGAGCAAAAATGATTATTAAAGCAAGCAATGAAGGAACACTTATGGAGTAAATGTTCTATTTTACTCTTAAAAAAAGAAAAAAAAAGAGGAAAACAAGGTGTATATACCTGTAAAATAAATTATTGGTTCAAGAAGCTTGAATTTAAGAAATTTATTGAGAGAAATGATGAATTAAGTGATGTTAATTATGAAATTGGAGACCGAGACCTTTAGCCCAATCTCTAGAGTTATTTTCTTGTGTTGAGTTGTACATAGTTACTTTGATAAAATAATCGACTCTCATAATAAAGCTGGATGGAACAAAGTCACTACAAATATATCCTTTTACCTTACCAGCATTAAGCCTATCATTACAAGCATGAAAAAGTCCTAAAATAATTTTAGAAATTAGTGTTGATTCTACATTAGTGGAGACTGACATGAAGGGTAAGCCAATGGACAAAATTTAAGAAACTCGAAATTGTAATCATAATGTTATCAATCTCAGAAGCTCCATCAAAAGAGGAGTTGAAAGTTTTTGGCAAATAAAAGCGGAAGCAGAAACAAGGTATAGTTTGGCGACTTGAAAAACTTATAGGTTTTGAATTTTATGTGAAACTTTATTTTTTTTACTTTTATACTCTACAAGAAACAACAAGCATTAATAAAATTACTGCCTTGAGGACGAGCAAGGATTCAAGTGCGGGGAAGTTTGATGACTATAAAATATTCATATATTATATACGTAAAAATAAATTATTTTAAATAATATATATATATATATATATATATATATATATATATAATATGTCAATTATCTATATTTTTTAATTGTATTTTGCAGGAAATAAAAATATCATGATAAAGCAAATAAAGGAATAAAAAGAGAAGCACGAGGCATCATGGCAATAGAAGCACGACGCATCATGGCAATAGAAGCACGACGCATCATGGCAAAAGAACCACGAGGCATCGTGGCACCTTATGAGATTTGATTTCTATAAATAGGATGTTTGTGTTGAAGGGGGGAGGGGGATAATACGTGCCTGATTAGCAAACTTTTCTCTAGCTTTGGTCTTTACTTCTCTCTTTATCTATTTCATTTTATTTTGTAGTCTTTGAATTTCTAAGAGTATTGATAGTATTTTAAGAATTTCTTTCTTTGTGAGATTTAAATACTCCATAATGGAGTAATCTCTTTTGTTGGGATAGTTGATGAAGCTCGATAGCGTTATAATATTAATCTCAATTTTACTACATGCTTGACCTAAAACTTTCTAATTATATTTCTATATTGTGCTGAAATATTAGTTTTTATTAATTATTATCACTTCTATCTATTTATTCTCCAAAGTTAGTTGTATGTCAATTTTGTAATTCTCACGAAGCAAAATTAATATACGATAACCATTGGGTAAAATAATAGAGTGAGAGTAATTCTTTTTAAGCTATCATTCCAAGTCTGTAATCTTGCTTACTTCCATTCTAATTCTCACGGAGGAGTTGTAGTTGGCAAAATTATTGATTTTTAGTAAAAAATAATCGCAAGAGGTTTTTGCTATCTTTTAGCACAATTCAGGCAAGAAAATTATTTCAGTTTAATCGTCACGAATCATATATCAATTGATTTACATAACCTCGCGGAGTGTTATTAATTGATTATTTCTTAGTGAGAAAAATATAATTGTATTAGCAATAAACAGTTATTTCTAAGAGAAATACATGTAGAAGATAAGATCTTATTATTATCACGCTATCGAGTGAATTCAATGATTCCCAACTCTTTTTAAATATAAATCTTTCGAAAGTTATTTTGTTTCAACTTAAGAAATTTAAATTTTCAACAAACAAAACTTCATCAATCTGATTCTCTCAAATAGTAGTAAGAATTATAAGTTTGTAGCTAGATTCTCCAATCTCTATGGGATGATATCATAAACTATACTAGAATTTGACAAAATACGAGTAGAAAAATCTTATACGCATTGGCCTCGTCAATGTTGTATGTCCTCTATATCTCTTTACATTATTGTTCTTGTTTATGTTTTCCTACCTTACATACTCGGTACTTTATTCGTACTGACGTCCCTTTTGCCTGGGATGTTGCGTTTCATGCTGCAGGTCCCGATTGATAGGTTGACAGTCCTCCAAGTAGGCTATCAGCTCAGCATTAAGTGTTGGTGCACTCCACTTGCTCGAGAGTTGCCTATTTGGTCAGTATGTTTTGGATATGTATTGATTGGTATGGCGGGGCTCTGTCCCGACCTTTATGATATTATGTACTATTAGAGGATTGTAGAGAGATGTTAGGTGTATGGATACTTGTATGGCCTTGTCGGCTTATATTTTGTGTTTACAAATGGTCATGTCGGCCTTATAGGCCAGTATGTCACATGTATAAGTTTGTATATCATGTTGGGTCGTCATATGTTGAGTATTTCCTTATGTTTCATTCTTGTTATCTCATAACGAGTTTTCTGGCTCATTTACTCATGATAGTATGATAAGAAAGATATGTTACGTTGCTACTCGGTTGAGTAAGGCACCGGGTGCCCGTCGTGGCCCCTTTGGTTTGGGTCGTGACACGGGACAGGGCTTAGTCCCATACAAATGGAAGGCAGTGCTTAGCCTTATGCAAATATAGAGGCAGGGCTTAGCCTCATGCAAGGTTGGGGACATGGATAAGTCCCATGCAAATGGAAGGCAGTGCTTAGCCTTATGCAAATATGGAGGCAGGGCTTAGCCTCAAGCAAGGTTCGAAACAGGGCATAGTCCCATGCAAATGGAAGATATTGCTTAGCTTTATGCAAATATGGGGGTAGGGCTTAGCCTCATGCAAGGTTCGGGACATGTCTTAGTCCCATGCAAAGAACGAATAGCAAATAAGGGTAGAATGTTTCTTAGCTGGAGATACGCTCAACATCTGGTAGCCCGTTTGATAGTGATTTTGCTTCTATCATAATCCCAAACCGGACCCGGTCGTGATAGCGCCTCTCGTGATGACAAGGCCAGCCGACACAATTCCCAAATTCGTTTTTAACAATTTTAACAAGTCATTTTAAGTCATTTATAAGAAATAAATCCCAAAATTTAGCGAAATAAAACAAGTGCGGAAATAGATATAGCCCGACATCGGGGTGTTACAAGTCACGAGCATCTACTAAGGTCTAAATACAACGAAAAGTCTAAAAATGTACTAAATACAGTCTAATGGAATCAAGAGGGAGAAAACCAGTGCTGCGAACGCCGGGCAGCTACCTTGCTAAACTCCGATGACTCTGCCTCTGAACAACCAATACCCGCTACCAGGTTTAGAAATACCTGAATCTGCACACAGGGTGTAGGGAGTAATGTGAGTACTCCGACTCAGTAAGTAATAATAATAAATGAAGACTGAGCAATAAGAAATCACGGAAGGCATATCAACAGGCTATAAAGAAGCAGTATAAAGCCAGTAAAAATAATGAAACCGTGAAAACATGTAATGTCACCTTAGTTCAATTTAAGCTTCTTTAAAATGCCTTTTTAACTGTTAAGCAAGTAAATGACAAGCAACTAGAAAAGATAAACACATAAAGAACCGCCCCTTGGCACAATATCAACAGAATCATCCCCTCGGGCACAATACCAACAGAATCAGCCCCTCAGGCAAACACATGGAACAATACCAGCCGCTCAGGCTACATCTCATATCACAATGGGTACCGTGCTCACTGGGGGTGTGCAGACTTTTGGAGGGGCTCCTTACGGCCCAAGCGCAATATCAAGCCATCTTGTGACATCATCAATAGGCTCTTGGCCTCATATCAACAAGCCACCTCGTGGCGTACAATCTCAGGCCCTCGGCCTCATAATCATAATCAATGTATCACTGCGGCGGTGTGCAACCCAACCCAAAAGTATCCTCATAACACAGGCCCTCGGCCTTACTCAATCAGAATCTCATAAGACACTCGGACAACAGTAAAACATGATGCTCAGCCCAAAATATTATTTAAAATATCATTTAATGCGCTAAAACAAACTAAACATGGCTAAGTTATGAAAACAGCAGAATATAACATGACTGAGTACAAGTTTAAAGTTAAAACAATGAGGAAATATAAGTAAGAATCCCATAAGGGTCCAAATAGTTGGCACTAGGCCCAAATATGACATTCAACCAAAAACATGATGATAGCAAACAGTTTTCAATCAAATATGCGATAAAACCGTCATTCGGGATGGACTAAGTCACAATCCCCAACGGTGCACGACCCCACACTCGTCATCTAGTGTGTGCGTCACCTCAATATAGCACCACGATGTGCAATCTGGGGTTCATACCCTCAGGACAACATTTAAAATCATTACTCAGCTCGATCCAGTCTAAACTCTAGCCCGCGATGCCTTTGCTCCTCGAATCGGCCTCAACTCACGTCGAATCTATCAAAATCAGAATCACGACGTCAAAATGTGCTAAGGGAATGAAGCCCATGTGAAAATAATCAATTTACAACATTAATCCCGAAATTAACCAAAACCCGACCCCGGGCCCACGTCTCGAAATTCGATAAAATTTACATCAATAGATTCCTTATCTCCCCACGAGTTCATACATATCAAAAGTACCAATATCCGACCACAAATGGCCCCTCAAATCCTCAAGTTTAGTTCTCCAATACCAAGCCCTAGTTTCCCAATTTTTAACCCTTAATTCCCATAATTATAGTTCAAATCTGTGAAACGAGTTTTAGGTTCAACAATCTTACCTCTAGATGTTATCCCTTGAATTCCTCTTCAAAATGGCTTCTCCAAGCCCAAACCCGAATAAAAATGGTGAAGAAATGGCTCAAAATCGCGTAGGAAACCTTTTATACTTTCTGACCCAGGCTTTTCGTACCTACGGTCCTTTTCCCGCTTCTGTGGCTAATCCACCGCATCTGCGCATTTCCACTGAAATGACCATTTTCGCATCTGCGGTTAAAACATCACACATACGCTACCGTAGGTGCGCCCACTTTACTGCTTCTGCGGTTCCTGAAGATCTTCCTCTTGACCGCATCTGCGGCTGCCTTCCACTTCTGCGAGCATCGCACCTGCGGCCTCCCAACTGCAGGTGCGTTTATGACAGCAGCTAAAATGCTTCAGCTCCAAAACTCAACTCCAAACCTTCCACCAACCATCCGAAATCACCCCGAGGCCCCCCAAGACCTTAACCAAAAGCACCAACAAGACCTATACCACTATCCAAACTTATACCATTCTTCAAAACACCTCAAACAACATCGAATCAACCAAAACACATCGGATTCAAGCCTAAGGTCAAAATCTTCCAAATTACGCTTTTGATCAAAAAGTCTATCAAACCACGTCCGAATGATCTGAAATTTTGCACACACGTCACAAATAAAACCACGGACCTACTACAACTTCCGAAATTCCATTCCGACCCTTATATCAAAATCTCACCTATCAACCGGAAAATGCCAAATCCCAATTTCGCCAATTCAAGCCTAAACCTTCCACGAACCTCCAAAATACATTTCGATCACGCTCCTAAGTCTCAAATCACCTAACGGAGCTAACCAAATCATAAACATTCCGATCTGAGATCATATACCAATAAGTCAAAACTTGGTCAAATCTTTTAAATTTTAAACTTCAAACTGAGGACTGTTCTTCCAAATTCCATTCCGATTACCCCGAAAACCAAAACCGGCGATTTCCATATGTCAAAATACATCACACGGGGCTAGTCATGCCCGAGAACTAGCGAGCGATGTGCAAAAGCTCAAAACGACCGGTCGGGTCGTTACATCCTCACCCACTTAAACATACGTTTGTTCTCAAACGTGCCTTGAGCTGTTCCGAAAACCATCAAATCGCTGTGTAACCTTACCATGCACATACCTGGGGGTGATCCCACGTCACCCTATCTCATATAGGTCCGATAACATAATGTAACTAAAAATTTCACGATCCAATCTAGCCCATAAACCATAAAACCTCATTTCCACTTCTGAAATCATCAATGTGATCAGAATCTCAATCTATACTTTGAATAAGTCTGAACAAGCTGTAACAAACCATATCTGCAACCCTCGATGCAAACATAAGATATACCGCATAACTCAGACACTTGTAACGATAACTTCCAAATCACGATGGTTGCACACAACAACCGAATACTGATAATAAACCTCTTATCAACTAAAATCCCATTCCAATGTTTTCATATACTGCCAATGATAAATGAAACACTTAGAAAGTCATAACCCTTCCTCAAATCAACCATTCGTGAAGCCACTTCTCTTTTGGCAAGGACCATAGCAAACTTCTAAGCCGAACATCGATATTACCCTTCCAACACGCTAAAACCGAATCCGTTCGTATTCTTTCTAAATCCCAACAATCTCATCTAATTCCAACATGACTACTCTGGTGGCATGACATATCAATACAATCTAAAGCCACAACTCGTGCAATCCGCGCACCAATAAGCCACAACCAGAATGCACTCAAATCACAAAAACAACTCGAATGAAAGAGTTATACCACAATCCCACCAGTACCACCACAACAAAAATGCTGAGAACCCATCACACATCGTAGAACCAGAACACACGAATCTAACCCGAATGATCATACCTCCACATAACCTTGCTGCAATGCGCGATCCTATCCGAACACTGGTTCGCATGAAATACCTCATGTCGCTATGCTTAACATCGACAACCATGTGCAATTTGATTTCTAGAACCAAAGCAAATCATCATAACCACGACAAAGTAATTGACATAACTTTACACATACCCGAAATGACATAACCAATACGCCAACCACCGAGCAACACCCAGATACTCTTCCCGCTTGACTTCCACTATGAAACCCCAATAGAACCGCACCATATGTGCCTATAACCAACAAATCATAACGCCTCGCAATACAGAAAAGAAACTCGTAGATCACCTTAGAACACTAATAGCTCAATAACAACCAAATCAACACATCTCTCACCAATAGAAACTCAAAGTCAACAAAGCCGTTTGATGCAGAACACACATCCATATAGGTCTACCAATGAACCCCTTATCAAGGAGTTCCTAAAGCTGCTCCTTCAACTTCTCTAACTCCGTCGGTGCTATACTATACGATGCCCAACACCAAATCAATACCAAAATCAACAACCATGTTCGATGACATGCCCGATAATAGCAAACACATCTGGAAAAGTCCCTTATCACTAGAACTGAATCAATAGTAGGAGTCTCTGCACTGACATCCATCACGAAGGCCAAATAAGAAAGACAACCCTTCCCAACCATCTGCTGGGTCTTCAAAAATGACACCACCCTATTGGGAACATAATCCGTCGAACCTTGCCACTCAATCCGTGGCAGTCCCGGCATAGCCAACATCGCCGCCTTAGCGCAATAGTCCAGAATAACACAACATAGAGAAAACCAGTCTATACCCAATATTACATCAAAATCTAACATACCATGCCGTAAAAGATCCATTCGGGTCTCCAAACCCCGGTATTCACTATATAGTGCCGATACACGCGACCCACAACCACAACATAACCTGTATATGAGAACTCCTAGTCTCCAACTCCATATAGCACACGAATTTCTATATCTGATCCCAAATTCCGCTGTCCAAATATACAACACACATCTAATACCCAATCATTCCACGAGAGGTACTATTATAATTCTTCTATGCCACCAAGCAAACTAGAATATCAGTAGTCGATCCAACAAGAGAGTGTCGCAATACTACTGAAGTACCATCAACTTAACTACATTGCCTTCTTCTGAAACATATACCCTCGTCAAGTCACATCAATTAGCAATACCATTTAATTAATCATCTAAAGCTGCCCATGTTGCCTAAGAATTTGTGACCTTCCTATCCAAACTGAATCGTGACCTTACACATGCCAACCTCGATCCTACACCACATACCACATATACTATACCCTCCTAAGATAATCATGAGAACTTCATATCCCTTCCGAGCCAAAAACATCTACTTACTCACGTAGCCAAGAATTTTCCATTGATCCCGTCTAAAAGAAAATCACTACACATCCCATGCTCCTCACGCTCGTAGAAAATACGCATCTCTAACCGTGGTAGAAACCATCAAGAACTCTCTGAATCCCATCTGCACAAAACCAAACCGCTCAGGACTGAATCCTTCTAACTCAACCAGCTACGCAGGCCACTGAAACCCAAGAGCATTGTCGTGAAACACCCGTAGAAACTCATTACCTTGTAAGCATCCCAAGAACTAATCATATCCTTACCATGCCGATCCGGCCTACTACCAAGCTATCTCATCTATCCAAGTTCCCTATGATTTACCTTCAACTTGACACTTCTTATTATTATAACACCACAATTCCTCAACCCCGACTCACCACACGAGACCCAAGCATAAAACCACACCATCTAAGGCTCATAAATCGCAGATACTCTCTTAAATATTCCCAAAAGCACCACATTCAGAATACCTACCCCGACGAGACTTCTTGTGAATCTGAAGCCATTACCTTCCTGATATTGATATATAGAATCCCATAATTGATATAAAAATGACACAAGTCTTGACATCTACAATGCAAACCTCAGTTCCTAGCCAAATATACAACTTGAAAGTCTCCAATTATTACACGTAAAATCTTGGACACATTAGAACCATTCTCGAGAGTCATCCACTCTACTCAAAACGTAATTAGACCGATCAAACGGACCGGATGATCTGTGCTCCAATAGAACTCTAACACCACAGAATGCAACCTCACCTTAATGCAACCAAGCAACTTCCTGTTCTATGCCTCGCACATCCTTTACCAATAACCGCTCAAGACATTCTGTGATTCTCATACACCTAAGAAGCATAATATAACCTTTGTCCAAATTTTCCTTTACTCGAGCCATCCTCGGTCTCAATCTCCGTAAGCCATAATTGATTAACCTGTACGCCTCAAACTGGAACCAACATATCATATAACCTTGCAATCAACTAATAAATAGCAGACTCCCCCACTTGGCTCGAAGCCATAGATCAAAACACACAATAACTCATGATGTGCATACCCTATCACTACCATAATACCATAGTGAGGTCAAACTAAATCCTTCATAAGCTCGTGAAACACAGACTATCTAGTACTTTAATTCTTCTGCAAATCTTGTATTCGCCCTCGTAACAGTCAAGCCCACTCTCTTAAGTAACCCAAACTCAAATTGCAGCACATACATTTCGCTGGTAAAAGAGACATTTCAACAAACCACATAAGGATCACACAACATTCAGAACACTCCGCATGAGACAACCCACCTGCTTCACCTCAACTAACCTACCTTTATACCTTCCAACATCATAAATATCACGCAGTCACTTAATCCTCCTGAGTCTGAACTCATACCGCAACATGAAGTTTACTACACTCCCAACTAGAAAATATGAAAAAAAAATTCTTCACGCACCCATAACTCGGGGTTATACCTCAAATCAAGATGGAAATCAAGCACCTAATAGTTTTTGTATCCTCCAGCTACCGGACATGCAAATCCATAAGCACATGCTCACACAATCAATGCCTCAGTGCTCAAGCTATAGGCAAAAACTCAGCCTCAAGTCCTTTATACTGGCCCAACATCAACACACAAAGATCACGTCTCACTCCTCGATCAGGGAATCACAAGCCATCAATGCATATCTGATATGGAGCGCTCATGCGCTCAAAAAAATACGTGGAAGGGATTCAAAGAGTTACATTCCAAGCTGAATCAAGGACGCACGATAAGAGTTCAAGAATGTGAAATCTTTTTCCTAAAGGATTAGCAGCCTCCCGAGGATAAGTACAGATGTTTCTGTACCGATCCGCGAGACTTTACTAAACCTGCTCATGACCTGTGACACCTATGTAACCTAGGCTCTAATACCAACTTGTCACGACCCCAAAACCGGACCCGATCGTGATGGCGCCTCACGTGAAGACAAGGCCAGCCAACACAATTCCCAGATTCATTTTTAACAATTTTAATAAGTCAATTGAAGTCATTTATAAGAAATAAATCCAAAATTTTAGCGAAATAGAACAAGTGTGGAAATAGATACAGCCTAACATCGGGGTGTCACAAGTCACGAGCATCTATAAAGGTCTAAATACAATGGAAAGTCTGAAAATATACTAAATACAGTCTAATGGAATTAAGAGGGAGAAAAGTAGTGCTGTGAACGCCGGGAAGTTACCTTGCTAAACTCCAATGACTCTGCCTCTGAGCAACCAATACCCAGTACTGGGTTCAGAAATACCTGAATCTGCACACAGTGTACAAAGAGTAATGTGAGTACTCTGACTCAGTGAGTAATAATAATAAATGAAGACTGAGCAATAAGAAATCACGTAAGGCACATCAACAGGCTATAAAGAAGCAGTATAAAGCCAGTAAAAATAATGAAACCGTGAAAACATGTAATGTCACCTTAGTTCAATTTAAGCTTCTTTAAAATGCCTTTTTAACTGTTAAGCAAGTAAATGACCCTTATGGACTAAGTCATAATTCCCAATGGTTCACGACCCTACGCTCGTCATATAGAGTGTCCATTACCTCAATATAGCACTACGATGTGCAATTCAGGGTTTCATACCCTCTGTCGCACCCCTTTTTCCCTTGCGGAATCGGGTTCATGACATTTGGTTGGGACAACTATTTCCTTTTGGGAAGGGGTTTTGCAATTTTGAAGAGTCGCCACCTAACGATTTCAAGGTGCATTAGGGCACCTATAAGGTTCATGTACAACTACCTTTTGGTAACCAGAGATAGGGTAAGGGCTTGAAATTATCCTAAGGGGAAGGTATTAAGCACCCCTCAGGATCCACTAGTGTGGTTCCCAGCCAAACAATTTTGTGAATTTGTGCAATTAGCAAATAAACAAGTATTGCTCAAATAGTAGGGGATTTGAGTTTAAATACACAAGTCTTTGAAAACAATTAGTAAAAGGCAAAATTTTGAAAAGAGTTACAATCTAAAACATGCTTATGAATGTAAAGAGGGTGTCCTAGGTTTGTTTGTAATATGGATCACATCAATGCAATATCCGGTATGACACTCCTCGAAGAGGGGCTACACGTGGTATTAACGCACCGGTCATCATATCCATATCTACCCTTTCCCTCCCCGTGAAGGTAATTAAAGCGAAGGTTAGTCTCAACCCCTATTGCATGTTGTTTACCCGTCCCTTCCTATCAGTCCCGGAGGAATTTAGGACTCCTATCTTAAAAGAGGAGGGTTCTAGGCAGACCCTCAGGTTTAAAGGAAAAATGCTAAGCGATAAACAAGAACATATAGGACTGCATTTAGGGGAAAAGACAGAAGCAAGTAGAAGGCTCAGGTATACCTCCACAAATAATGCACATACACAGCATGACTTATACACAATTAAGGTCTGAATTTAAATTCTAAAGCATGGTATCTAAGTGATAGCAACAGAACCAGATTTATTACATGACTCAAAAAAGAAGTCTGAATCGGGCTTACCTACTAATTTTAACAGGTTGACTGTTAAACAAAGGCAATTCTGGTTTTATTTAAAGTTGATTACCTAAGGCTTGCCTAGGCGTAAAGTAGTGTACACCAGTTATTCATGATCATTAAAAGATAGTTTGGAAATTATTTTACCCTTAGAGCATGTTGTTCTAGTTGATACGAATGCAGAGATTTAGCCGTTTACACTAAGTGTGAATGCAGGTACGAATAAGATCCTAAAATATGGTATCTAAGATGTATGTATAAAACTCATGAAGCAAAATTTCCAAGAGCAGGATTTCTAAATTCATATGGTAGGATTGCATAATTTCCTAAGAGCAGGATTTCTAAATGCATGTGGCAGCGTAGAACATAATAGTAAAGTGCTAATTATTAGCAAATTTTAATGCATGATTTTTAAAGGTGCACATGCTGAAACAATAAACATGAGACCTAAGGGCATGATTTCTAATACATGTATGAACCCTAAGCATGGTTTCTATTGCACAATTAGGAGCATAAACCTAATAACATGTTTTCTACCCTTAACAACTATAGCATGCACATTTACCCCATCCTTTTTCACTAGACAACCCCAATACTGATTTACAACAAATTATTACAGGCCAACATGAAATGAATTACATAAGTAAAAATGAAAATAGGAAGTTATACTATAGGAAGCTTGATTAGGACTTCCTCTCTGAATTATATAGTCAATCACCTCAAGTGCCAAGATTGTTCTATAGCCTTTCTCATGTCCGGGTGTGTCAGAGTTCCCTAAGGACCTCAAGGGATCCCGGGCAGTGCTCACACCCATATTGTATAACCAAGAAAGACTAAGTGCAGCGTGGAAGGACCAACTTTTGTGTGTCCAAGTTCAGAGGGAGATCAAGGGTCCCAAAGCAAAGCTCATACAAAAGGAGCAGAACCTAGTAGCCTAGGAGTAGAGTGGGAGTGCTTGACATAGATTTAAAGGAGTTGAGTTGGAAAACGGTTTTGAAACAACATGTTTGAAATAAGTTTGCAAAACAACAGGATAGTTGCTTAGGGAAAAATAGTTTTGAAAGGAGAAAGGGACAGGAGCAGCAAAAACTTGGAACAACAACACACACACAGCACAAATCCAAAGAACAGTAACATTACATCATTCACAGGCAGGGGAGTAAGGGGTTGGGGACATACAGAACCCTAATAAAAAATGCATAAACATGGCTGAGAAGGGGTGCATATAGACCAACAAGTGCCAAGAATAAGTATGGACTGATTGGTTTTTAGAACACAAGCAATTACTTCAAAGAGTTAACATTGGAATCATGCTTGAAATTAGAATTGTAATAAGACATAGGGACATGGTATGAGAGTAATCATGCAGGGGTCTATTACATATAATTAGTCATGACTTAGTGTTAGTCAAGTACATTAGGAGACATACTAGTTGAGGGACATAACCAAATACTAAAGTATACATGTTGTTTGCATTTGAACAAGAGAGGGCAGAACTTAAACATGTTGAGTAAAGCACTGAACAAAAAGTGCAATTAAACAACATGAGCCACTAAGTTAATGCAGAAAGAGACAGGGATTGACGAACAATGGGGTGCACATAGAGGGGAGTTTCAAAATTGAACTAGGAACATAGCAGTTAAGGAGGCAAAGTGCAGAAAAAGCAAAGCAATTAGAGTCCCACAGTCTAGCCTTGGCTTTTAGCCGGCTAGACAAATGAGTAACACAAGTAGTAGAGAAAGAAGAGAGAGTTTGGGTGTGTATGTGTGTGTTCTGAACTATTGTTCATGTCTTGAATTGAGAGTAGAGGAGAATATATATAGTAGTTTAGGAGTGGGGCAGAATAAGGTAAAGAAATCATAATTCAGCAATCAAGGAAATTATATATGAAATTAGCATAGGCTTCCTTCAATTAAGGACAAATACCCAACGGTTAAAGGACATGAGTCACTTAAGGAAAGAAAAACAAATCAGACCCAAGTAAAGAGGTAAGCAAACAAAAGTTTAATTAAGGAAGTAATCGTGAAGAATCAGCGACATTACGGACAATAAGGCAATAAGAATAATCAGAGTTATAAACAAGTGAATGAATCAATAGTCAACACATAATTTTAAACAAGCAAATCAGTCAATCGAGATTCAAAATAATGCTGATTTGAAGAGAGGGAAAATATAAATTTTCCATAAATAGAAAAATAGGCAAAAAAAAATAGAATTTCATAAACATGCATAAACTTGCCAAGGGATCGACTTAGAAACCCTAGTAGAGATGAACTAGAGTAAAAGTCACAAGATACTGAATTAGGCTTAGGGGAAAATCATGAAAGTCAAAGCACAACACCAACAATGCAACAAGTAGCTCGAAAATACTTAGAATCAAAACAAAACATAAGAAAATTAGGGTTTTAACACAAACTAGTTAGGGTCCAGACAATTTTAGCGGAAATCAGTCAATAATACCTAAGAACATATGATTAACACTCGAAAATCATGAAAACTTTGAGAAGACGAGTTTCAGTAAACCCTAGTTTAAAAAAGTGCAATTAAAGTAGAAATAGTTACTCAAAACAGGAGATTTTTAAAGGAAAACGTTTAATAACACTGGAATCATCTCAGATCTATAAAGATCTGAGAAGAATTGAACAATAGTGAGTCTAAGGTTTCGAAAAATAGTAAAGATGAAAAAAAATCAGTTAAAAACTCATGGATACACTTAGATCTAAAACAGATCTAAAGAAAAGTGGAAAATCACAAGAGCTAGGGTTTCAGATAACCCAAAGAAGGTGAGAAAACATTAGATCATTGTCGGTTTTAGCCGGAAAGGCCATGGATCTTACTCGAACAGCCATGGATGGCCGGAAAGTAGCATAAAAGACCATGGATAGGAGTTGAACAAGATCTGGACTAGATCTCTTCGAGATCTTTCCACGAAATTACAAAAACGGTCAACCAAGAGATGTAGGAGACAAGTATACGCCTCAAACAGCCATGGGAATCCATGATTGAGTGAGGATCAAAGGGGACTAGGCTGGTTTTAGGTGGTAGCGGCTAGGGTTTGAGTTAGGTTTCAGAGAGAATTGGAGAGGAAAGGGGATTCAAGGGCATCAGATTGTAACAAATGAGTTAGGTTAGGGGGTCGTTTGGGTTAAAAAAGGTAAGGGGAAATATGGGTCGTTGATCTTAGAGATCAACTGCCAGGATAAGACGGGTAGGTGGGGTTTCGGGTTTGGGCATGGGTAAAGAGAGTGCGGGTCGGGTTTTAATTAGAATTGGGTTGGGAAATTGGGGTCCAATTTTGGGCTATAATTGAAAGCCAATTTGGCTATATTTTAAATAGCCATTTTTTCCCTATTTAATTTATAAAAAAAATAGTAAATAGTTTATGAAAACAAATTTAAAGGGCTAAAATGATTTATAATACATAATTAACAATTTTAAAATACAGGATCCAATTTAATGCGTATAAAACATAATTAAATCTAAGAAAGGCTAGTATTGCAATTATGTGCGATGTAGCTTTAAAAATACTAAATAAAATTATAAAAATATGTAAAAATTACTTTAGCCATATTTTGGCATAAGTATAGAAATACAATAGATGAATTATCAAAACAAATAATTTTGAAAATAATTATTGGGGATTTTATGGATAAAAAGGGAGACAATAAATCAATTTAAACCTTTAAAATTATGGAAAAAATAATAAAACCTTTAGACATGCTTATATATGTTATTTTGAAGGTATTTTCCATATTGAAAATATATAGGGGAAAATTGGGTATCAACAGCTGCCCCTCTTTACCCGGGAAGAATGAAAGAGTTTTCGGGTAAAGAAATGATGGCCAATTTTGATCGAGCGAAATGGTTTGGGAAGATTTAGGCTGCACTCTGGCTTCTGAATTGCCTATATATCCCTGGTTTTACACGAATCAGGCCATATGTAGTTCAGGATCCATAGGCGGAGTATACCGATGAAGACTTTTCATGAACGGACGCAATATCTAGGGCTAGGTGAGTGGACAGTTTACGGGAATGGTTAGGTTTGATATGGCTGTGGGCACCGGAGCGGGATCGCTCCTGCTGGGATGGTCGTTGCTCGCCGCCTTACCTGCAAATAAGCAATACAGCTGTGTGGGTCAACTGGACAAAAATCCTAAACATGACCCAAAAGGTGGCTGTTTATGCAAAGTCAGCCTTCCGGCGTCCCTTTCGGGAAAATTCGGCTATTTATGACAAAACAGCATCACCCGACTTCTTTATGACTCTTTTTATTGTTTTTCAAATTAGAAAACTCAATATTACAAACACGGCCTTTCAACGTCTCGGGGACGAAGATTTTTATGCTGTGTAGGTCCATATCTCAAAATGACCCAAAGGCGGCTGTTTATGCGAAGTCAGCCTTCCGGCGTCCCTTTCGGGAACATTCGGCTATGTCTTGATAAAACAGCGTCACCTGACTTCTTTATGACAAAATTAAAATTTGACATATATTTTTTATTTATTTGTTTTTTGGCTATTTTAGCAAAAGGTGGGTTGGACATCACCCGACTTATTTATGACAAGATTAAATTTTTTGATTTTTGGCTATTTTAGCAAAAGGTGGGGTTGGACCCGATGAGGGTTGCCTACGTATCTCACATCCGGTGAGAATCAAACCCGCGTAGTTCGGGCAAATAAGCTATTTTTGAGAAGACCCTTTTCCATTTCTATTTTTTTTATTATTATTCTTTTTTCACAACAATCAAATAGACTATTATTTTTCATTCATAACAAACAAACAAATTAACGAAAAACATAAAACATTCCTTCTTTTTGAGAAGGTGGGGTTGGACCCGATGAGGGTTGCCTACGTATCTCACATCCGGTGAGAATCAAACCCGCGTAGTTCGGTCCAATAAGAATAAGTAGGCAAATAATAATAAGCAGATGAACTAACCTTTTTTGAATTTTCGTTTAAAAGAACTACTTTAAAAGAAGCAAGGAAATATTATTTTTTGATTGATTTTCTTTTTAAAAGAAAGACTAATATATTTTTTGAATTTTCGCTTTTTTTTTATTCTAAAGAAAAGAAGAAAATATTTTTCGGAATTTTACCTTTAATATAAGAAATGCTTCTAAAATGTTTTTTTTTGAATTTTGAATTTTCTTTTCAATTTTTGAAAGAAGAATCAAAATATTTTCGGATTTGTTTTTTTTTTTATATTATATATTTTTTTTATTTTTTATTTTATTTTATTTTTTAAAGAAACAACTAGAAAGACTTTCTAAAGAAATCAATAATGGAAAATATTTTTGGATTATTTGTTTTGAAAATTTGGGGTTCTAAAAACTTTTGGCAAGACAAATGTTCTTGCGACAGATAAAGACATATATACATTTTTTGGAAATAAAGAAAAAAAATTTGGATTCTTTTTTATTTGATTTTTTTTTATATATATATTTGCAATAATAAAGCCACTTTCAACGCCCGACTCCCCTCTTTTTTTTTCAACATAATAAAACTTTTGGACTTTTTGACATTTTTTCGAAACAAGACTTGCTAATAAAACAAACTTAATAAGACATTTTTCATTTTCTCCAAATTTCGGCAGAGCTTCGACTCTACTCGGACTTTTCTCTATGCTGTTATTTTCTCCTTTTTTCACGATTTTCTTATATGTGGAAAATGATGACAACATACACAATCTTTTTTTCGAATTTTCAATGTTTGTTTTTTATATATATACATATATATTTTACTTTTTTGTATTTATTATATTTTCAAAAATGTGGCATGAGGGACATAGGGAATTTCAAGACTTCTTGGATTCCGTAAATGTTCCCTAGGTGCTTTTCCCAAAAATGAAGCGTGGGGGACATAGGGAATTCCAAGACTTCTTGGATTCCACAAATGCTCCCTAGGTGCTTTTCCCAAAAATGAAGCGTGGGGGACATAGGGAATTCCAAGGCTCCTTGGATTCCACAAATGTTCCCCATGCTTTGATTAAAATAACACCATGCTGGAAATGACCAAATGACCCATACGCCCTTGACTAAATACAACATGTAGCACATAGGATGCCGAAAGATTGTCTATTATTTTCAGGTTGCTTGTCCTAGACGGACCCAACCCCTGTGTTGAGTCCCCTAAGTCAAATGCACATGATGCAAATAAACGTTCCTACTAGGGATCCGGCATGTGGCTTTGTTATACTAGGTTCAGACCTGGGTGTTTGTTCTAGACCTGGCTTACCCGAGCGGACAGCTCGAGCCGAGGGGGGGCAGCGTACCGGGAATACAGAAGCTTCACCGGCTTAGCAACTTGTCCGAACCTCGTTCTAAATTGGGATTTGACACTATACAGAAAAGAAGTCGTACGAAGTACACCCTTCTTCATGATTCAGAAGACTCAGAAAGGATATGGGTTTCGGCACAGTTTATATACAGTTCAAATAATATCAAAGCGGTAAAAGCAGCATTTAACACATTAGGCTCAAACATGTAAAAATCAGATAATAGATAAAGCCAAATAATAACAATTATTTTAAGCTCGAATTTCTAACCCTGAACCAGTGGTTCTGGGTTTGATCCCCAGCGGAGTCGCCAGAGCTGTCACACCTCCTTTTTCCGCGCCCGGGGGGGCGCAGGGGGTTTTTTTCCAATTAAAGGACAATCGAAACGGGATTGGTTTAATTATTTCAGAGTCGCCACTTGGGAGATTTAGGGTGTCCCAAGTCACCAATTTTAATCCCGAATCGAGGAAAAGAATGACTCTATATTACAGTCTGCGTACCAGAAATCCGGATAAGGAATTCTGTTAACCCGGGAGAAGGTGTTAGGCATTCCCGAGTTCCGTGGTTCTAGCACGGTCGCTCAACTGTTATATTTGGCTTATTTATCTGATTTTTAATACAATATGAACCTATGTGCAAATTTATCTTTTAACCGCTTTATTATTATTGTTTTTACAAGAATGTGAACATCGCTTAAAATATATCTTTGGACTGTGTCACATGAAATGCACCCACAATCCGAAACATATTTTATTTGATGTTTTAGGATTTGGATTTGGGTCGCATGAAATGCACACCCGAGTTTAAGAAAATTAAATTATTAAAGACGCGCCTAAAGCAACTAGCGCATTATTATTTTGGGGAGGGCCGTGAAATTTGTTAAACGGTCCATCCCGGAACCTAAGTATTTAATACATATATTTTGTGAGGGCCCCGCAATTTGTCCCTTTTATTCGGCGAGGCTCGTCTCATTTTATTCTTTGTTATTATTTTTTATTATTATTATTTATTTTTATTTTTTTTATATTTTTAAAGGGATGCTATTTTTATGGCTTTAGCAATACTAAACCTTATAGCCTATTTACAACTGAAATCTCATAACTCGTTACAATTTTAATAAAAGGAATCTAGCAAGATGAGTGTTTTGGAAGTAATAACAACAAGTAATGCTAGTTTTGTCCGAGTGAACTAAGCAAGAGAAAAGACGAACAAATTAACGTCTAACTCGTGTCATAGAACAACTAGCCTAACTTAATTAAATGACATCAAATAAACAAGAATAACATAACATGAAAATGAACCAAAGTGCAGACAATGAAACATAGGCAGAAAATTTCCATACCAATTTTTATATTGCATCTCAAACATTCAACGCAAAGTTTATTTATCTAATACATCGAGGTTTACTGACCTTTGCACCTCGACAAATTCAGGACGACGAACACGACCCCGACGGAATTCAAGCCAGACCTCACTGGACGCGGAACAACGACGAAACCTCGGACAAACACCTCGACGAACCAAAGACGACCTCGACGGAGAAACTTGGACCCCACAACTGTCGACGCCCCAAGATTGTTGGTTGCTGCTGTATCTCCGACGCAGCAACCGGTGCATGAAGCTGCAGCAGAAGGGACGTTGGGATGTGAGGAAGAGGGGGTTCGACGAGCAGGTGGGTTGGTCGAAGGTTTTGGACGTGAGGGTGCCGGCGTTAATGGAGGTGGACGTTTGCTGGTTTTTGTTTGGAGGGGTCGTGGGGCAGCAGGTTGACGGGGGTTTTGCTGGGTATTTTGGACGTGGGAGGTGGTGCGAAGGTGACGGGGAGGCGGGTCCGTGTGGTGGTGGTGTTTCGACAGTGACGGAGGTGGAAGGAGTTAGTAGTAGACGGGGTTGTTTGGTTCAGACGGTGGTCGAGCTGTTGTTGACGACAAGGAGGGGGAGCTGTCTGGGGTGGTGTTCGGACAGTGGAGGGGGGGCGATGGAGCTGGTGGTTATGGCGTAGGTGGTGGGTGTTTGGTGATGGTTTTGTGGTGGTCGTGAGGTCGTTAATGGTGGTTTTTCTGGCGATGGAGGTGGTTGTTTGGGTGAGGGAGGAGACGGGGTGGTTTGGGGTCTGTTTGGTGGTGACAGGGAGATGAACGGAAGGCTGTGTGGTTGTTGACGGAGGGAGCTGCTAGGGCTTCTTCTTCTTCTTGTTGAAGAAGAAGACGATGAACAGTAGTTGTTCTTTTTCAAATCCGAAAAAAATCCCCCTTCTGTTCCTTTCTTTTTTCTTTATGAAGAAGAAAAGGGAACAGTACCCCTTTTTCCCATTTTTTTTAAAAGTCCCCCCCATCCCTCAAAGTCTGTCCGTGTTTTGTAATGCTTTGCCCATGAAAATAAGCCCCACGCGTGGTGGGGTTCGAGGCATATGTCCCCCACGCGTGGTGGGGTTCCCCACGTGTCCTGGACACGGTTTATTATGGGCTAGGTCCGAAAATTAGGCCTAAAATCGGGTAGTTTGAACCCGAATATTATTCTTTTGCCCGGACCCGAGAAATAGGAACACGTTGCTTAACTAGTCCTATGTAAGCAAAATAACTACCAAAAATAAGACTAGTATTTAAACAAAACTATATCTTTATAAATATTTTTCAAGGTTTTAAAATAGCTACAAAATATTGATAAAACTATTTTTTATAATTTTCGTTTTTTAAATATTAAGATAAAATATGAGGTAATATTTTTGTATTTTTCAAGGTTAAAATGACTATAGAATATTAATAAAACTATTTTTTTTTTGTAATTTTCGTTTTTAATAAAGACAAAATATAAAGTAATATTTTTTTTTGTATTTTTCCAAAATTAAAACGACTACAAAACATTAATAGAATTATATTTTTGTAATTTTCGAATTTTATATAAAGTACCAAAATAAAGTACAATTTTTTTGTATTTTTCAAGTTTATGAGAAATACATAAACTAAAATTTATATATATATTTTGTGATTTTTTCTTTTTGCAACAAAATAAGGTAAAATAGTTAAAATAGCTATACTAGACCCAATTTCACATATTCACGCTAAAAATGTGAAAATTCTCGGGGAGGGTCAAAAATCACGTGCTTACAATACTGTGCATAAATTTAAACATGATGCAAATTCCCATTGGACCATGAATGTTGTCTTTGGATGATTTGGAATGACGTCCTCAGACCATGATGTCCTAGGCCATGAAACGTATGATAAAGGATTCGCAGGCCATGAAATGATGTTCTTGTGCTATGAGGATGGTGCCTCCGAACCATAACGCCTTTGAATAATGATATGCAAAAGATTGAAAGAGATCCTTAGGCCATGACATGGTGTTCTAGGGCTATGAAGATGGTGCCGCCGAACGATGACGCCTTTGGATGAGTTGGCGATATTTCAGCCCATAAAGGATGTAGTAATATGATGCAGACAAGACAGAGCTTAGCCTTGCGAATTGAAGGGCGGAGCTTAGCTCGTAAGAGAAGCGAGATAAATAGTGCTTGGGATAGCGCATAGTTTCGAAGAAAATTGGAGGCAGAGCTTAGCCTGGGAAGGTAGAATGATAGCCTTACGCAAAGATGCGAATGCAAATGGAGGTAGAGATTAACCTCGGAAGGCAGAATGGTAGCCTTATGCAAGTAGGAAGGTGGAATGGTAGCCTTATGCAAATAGGAAGGCAGAATGGTAGCCTTATGTAATGCAAATGCAGATGGAGACAACATTTAGTCTCAAAAGGAAGAATGGTAGCCTTATGCAATGCAAATGTAAATGGAGGTGTAGCTTAACCTCGGAAGGTAGAATGGTAGCCTTATGTAGATTGGAAGGCATAATAGTATCCCTATGCAATGCGGATGCAGATGGAGACAACGTTTAGTCTCGGAAGGCAGAATAGTATCCTTATACAAGAAATAAGATAACAACTGACAATAGAGTTTTCTTAGCTGGGAGCATTGTGGCATACGGAACATCATTGGTGTGTACTGATAGCAAATGTTGGTAAGTGCAGCGATGCAGAGAGTCGTATTCTTGAACAATCTTTGTTCCATGGGCGTACAATATGTTTGATGATTTCGCAATCCTAGTGTCTGCATCCAAAGAAAAATCATGAGTTTTGTAAGGGGGAAGGTTAGTTCATATCCCCGCTGGCCTTACTTGACTCGCTCGGCTTTGATCTGGTGATACCGTCTGTATCATTGGGGTAGCATTGCTAAACAAAGCAGTTTCAATAATAAGAGTGCATGATTTTGTAAAAGTATGACATAAATGTATAGTTAAAATAGTTTTTAGATAAACCGACGACTATGACGTGGTTCAGGACGTTGCAACCTCTCTTGCTAGGGAATTTTGAGGGTCCTCCTCAAAATTCTGCCCTAGTTTAATGAGTTGATGCTTCTGACTGCTGCTCGTGCGGCGATCGGCTGAGATTACTTTGGAATTTTGAGGGTCCTCCTTAAAATTCTGCCCCAGTTGGAAATGGAATTTTTATTGAATTATGACTGAACCCATAGGGCTGCCTACGTATCCTCTCTTAAACGGGAATCAGGTGAGGTTTAGTTCAATTTACATCATATAAGGAAAGCATAAAGATTACACATAGTAACGCTTGACTGCATCTGAATTGATCGGCTTTGCCCAGACTTCTCCGTCCATTTCTGTAAGTATGAGGGCTCCTCCTGTCAAAACCCGATGAACCATGTACGGACCTTGCTAGTTGGGAGAGAACTTCCCTTTGTCTTCATCTTAATGTGGAAAAATTTTCTTTAACAGCAGCTGCCCCGGTGTGAACTGTCTTGGCTTGACTCTTTTGGTGAACCCCACGGTGTAATGAAAGCTGTTTTCTCAGCATCTTTCTCATCCATCTAGATATGATGATAACCAGCGAAGCAATCTACGAATGACTATAGTTTATGCTTGGTGCAATTGTCAATCCGTATGTGTATATTTGGCAAAGGGAAGTCATCTTTTGGACTAGACCGGTTTAGATCCCGGTAGTCGACATAGACTCTGACCTTCCTGTCCTTCTTTGGTACTAGCACAATGTTGTCTAACCATGTCGGGTATTCTACTACCCTGAGAACCTTAGATTTGATCTGCTTATTGACTTCCTCCTAGATTTTTAGACTCATATCAGGCTTGAACTTTCTGAGCTTTTGGTGGACACATTGGATCGGTTGGCAGCTTCTGAGCCACAAAGGATGTACTTAGACCAGTCATGTCATCATACGACTAGGCGAATATGTCATCATACTCTTTCATTAATCTGGTGTATTCTTTCTTCTCTGATGGTGATAGGTGAATACTGATTCGTGTTTCCTTGACATTTTCTGCATCTCCCAGTTTGACAATTTCGATCTCGTCCAGGTTGGACTTAGGTCTGTTCTCAAAATTCTCAACTTTCTTGACAATCTCGTCAGGTATGTCATCTTCTTCTGAATCCATGTCCATTTGTTGCATTGTCTCATTGCATGTCACAGTCATTGGTTCATCAAGATAAGTAATAGTAATGCTGTATTGGTAAAGTAAGGAGGAAAACAATAGCAATAAATATTAATTCATAGGAAAAATCAGAAATGCTTTTGATAAATTGAATAACTGTTTTGAACATCGAAGATCTTATTGCGGGAATTAAAAAATGCGAAAAGAAAATCATTTAGTAAACAAAATGGTGAATAATGCTTGTTTTAGCCCTGCTACCCCGAGGCTTGTCAGGCTTTGGTTGTCCTGATGGTCCAATTCTTGAGATGTGCCCCTCTGCTCATAGCCTGGATGGAAGGGCCTTCCTTCCCCTCCTCCTCGAAAATGACATAACAATCCATATCACTGTCCTCTAAAAATAGGTTCTTTACTACTGCAAGTGCTTCTTCTTCATCTGACCCATAAATAATGTCGGCATGTTGGAAGGTCTGTTCTATATGTGGTATTGGCTGCACTAGTGGATAGTAAGGACCGCGCCATGGTGGTGACCAGTTATAGAATTCTTCCCAAGTGTATTCATATCCCAAACCGAAGATAGTGCCATGTTTCTTGAGTTTTATGGGTTTAGAGATTCCTTGGAGGTTCTTACCGAGCCCTTTGCCAGGTTCATACCCACTCCAACTTAGTATACTCTCGATTTTTCTATCCCACCATTTGTCTTTGTCGATAGCATTGACTCGCTCAATGTGGTGGTAAGTTTCTCCACCTAGCATCATTCTTCCCTTGATTGTCGGAATGGTCTGACGACTGTATATAGGGTTGCTATCGTCACCGTGAATGATCACTTCCTAGTGATTCCATTCAAACTTTACTGCCTGATGCAGTGTTGATGCTACGGCCCCAGTAGCATGAATCCATGGCCGTCCCAGCAGCAAGTAGTAAGACGGTGGTACATCTATCACCTGGAAATCGACCTCGAACCAGGTTGGTCCCATCTGCAAGCATAAAATAATCTCACCAATGTTGGATCTCTGAGAACCATCGAAGGCTTTCACATTGATTGCTCCGTCTTTTATATCATGAAGCCCTTTACCCAACTTCTTGAATGTTACCAGCGAACAAATATTAAGACTGGAACCTCCATCGATCAGGATTCTAGTGATGAAATAATCTTCGCATTGCACGGTGATGTGCAGTGCCTTCTTGTGCCCTAACCCTTCAGGTGGCAGCTCGTCCTCATGAAAGGTGATCGTATGGCTTTCCAGCACTTGTCCTACCATATTAGCTACTTCCCCGCTAGTGATGTTTCTTGGTATATATACTTCATTTAGCACCTTCAACAGAGCATTCTTGTGCGCCTCCGAATTTTGCAGCAAAGAGAGAATGGATATTTGTGCTGGTGTCTTGTTTAACTGGTCGATGACCGAATATTCCTTGGCATGTATTTAACCAAAGGTCGTTCGGACCTGTCTCAATGAGGGGCGGCCGATTGGAGGCCTGCTTGTTTGATTCAGCTAGATGTTTAGGGGTATAAACTCTACCAGTTCTTGTCATACATTGTGCTGCAACAGTTTCTTCAATCCTGACCTTGCCTTTCCTTCTCGCCTCGGCTGTAAAGTCCCAGGGTACAACATTTGTATAGAATGGTGGCATGGTTAACATTGCCACTGAGACTGGCGTGACTATCTTTACTTCGAATGGAACATGCGCCTTGGGTGGCAAGACTGCAACCTCAAATGGTGTGGGCGCATTTTTTGGAGACACGAATTCAACCTCGATTAGTACCGTTGTTTTGCGGAGGGTGCTGCTTCAAACTCAAGAGGTACAGATATATTCACCTCAACGTCCTCGGATGGTTGGATCTGGACTATGATTGGATTGAGGGTAATTGTTGGTTTCTTTGGGTCATCACCTTCTGCGATCAACCCAATCGATCCCTCGGGATCCCAGTCATCTTCTACTTCAATCATATGGATACCTCCACCCTTATGGTCTGGTAGAGGGTTGTTGCGGACGTTTGGAGCGGGATCCTTTTCCACAATGATCTTGTTATCAATGAAGGACTGTATCTTGTCTTTCAAGGAGCGACATTCATCGATGGTATGCCCTTTCATGCCGGAGTAGTATACACAGAACTTATTAGGGTTAACCCATTGAGAAGGATTCTCAATGGTTACGGAAGGGATGTGGGTGACATAACCAGCAACTTTGAGCCTCTCATATAGATGGTTGATGGGTTCGGCGATGGATGTATATTGTTTTGGAGGTCTGCAATCAAAATTAGGTTGGGGTCTAGAGAAATTTTGGCATGCAGGGGGTGATTGATAATGGGATGGTTGAGCATTGTAAGTTTGGTAGACATGAGCGGGTTGGGAGTATCTGGGTGTGGTAGGTTGATATATAGGAGGTGAAGATGACTGATAAGTGGGTGGCGGAGCTTGGTATGAAGGTAAGGGCGCTTGGTAATTTGGGGTTGGCTGGTATGTGAGTGGAGGCGTTGGATAAGTTTGATATTTAAGGAGAGATTTGGTCCTCTGTGCAACCATCATGACCCCTACATCCCTTTTCTTGGACACACCACCGGACTATAAAGTCGTATTTGTAGCTTGCAAGGCCTCGAAGTTTGTAACCATACCGCTTTTAATACCTTCTTCAATTCTTTCACCTAATTTGATAATGTTGGAGAACTTGTGGTTCTCAATCATCATCAGCCACTCATAGTACTCTGGGTCCTGAGCCCAGACAAAGAACTTGTTCATTTGATCCTCTTCTAAGGCAGGTCTGACCTTAGCAGCTTCGGACCTCCAGCGAGTAGCATACTCGTGAAACGTCTCTGTAGGCTTCTTCTTTAAATTCTGGATATAGAACACATCTGGTGCATTCTCTGTATTAAACCTAAATCTATCTATAAAGTCAGATGCCACACCTACCCAGCTTGACCATTTCTTGGGATCTTGGCTGATCTACCAAGATAATGCATCTCCTTTCAAACTCCTCATGAACAGCTTCATGCAGATTCTTTCACCCTTTCCTACTCCCACCAGCTTGTCGCAATATGTCCTTAGATGGACCCTTGGATCACCCGTACCATCAAACATTTAGAACTTAGAAGGTTTGTACCCCTCATGCAGTTCGACATTAGGTTGTATGCAAAGATCCTTATAGTTCAGCCCTTCGATTCCTTTACTTCCCTCAACACCCTGAATCTGGCTAGTCAGTTTCTTAAGTTCCTCGGCCACGTTCCTGATAAGCAGATCCTTTTCATCAGACTCAAGTGTGTATGAGATAGGTTGGGTGGAGTGGGACATGGTCTCCATGTAGATGGGAGTGTTATGGTAGCCTGGTGTATGGGTGTGGAAATGGTTGTTTGTGGAGTTCTGAGGTTTTGGGATGAGTAGTGGAGTGTTATTTGGGGTATGAAAGGTGTTACATTGGTTCTTTGGTGGAGCAGCGTGATGGTGAGGAGCGGGATGATTCTTCTATTTTGGGATATTTTGAGGAGGTGTAGAGTTTTGAGTGTTGGGGAAGTTGATATCTGGGGTGCTGAGGGAAAATGACAGGCTTGCCAGATTCCGAACCTGATCGAGCTCTTCCCTAAATTTAAAACAGAGTATGTTCAAGTTGTGACACATTCTCGTTAGGAACCTGAATACCCTGGCCATCTGTGGCCTCTACCCGTTCAGTTGTGTTCTCCTTCCTGATGTTGTTTAAAACTTCCATTTTGCCTTTGTTCTTGCTTTTAACAGGACTAAGATGAGGAGTGCGTGGAGGGCCTCTGGATCTTGTGAAATAAAATGATGATTCCATAGTGCACGAACTAACCTTTGGGGGGGATAACAAAACAAAAAATAAAAAATAAAAGGTAATCAAGTCAGTGAGGATTATAAAAAGTATTGTAATATTTAAACACATAGTGCAAGAATGTAAAGCATGTCCTAATTTGGGGAGCCTCTTTGTGCCCGAGGTAGGCCTAGCGACAAATTGATTTGGAGAACTTAAAATGCTAAATGCCTCATTTTATTGATAAAGATAGGCGAATCCCAAAATGACACTAAATAAGCAAGAAATAAAAGTCACTAATGGCCATTGGCCTTATTACATCCATAAAGCAAAAAAGGTAAACTCCTATCTACTTGGTCCCAGAAAGACCTTCCCCATACTCGGCATCCCTGGCTCCGTCGAACAGCTTCCCCAATTCGCGAAGTCCCAACAACAGGTATGCTTTGGCTAGATGTCCGCCTTCGGTCCCTTTAGCCTTTTGACAGTCTACAACCCTTTTGAGATATTTTCTCGCTAGTTATACTATACCTCGCTCAAAGTATTCTAGCCTTCTGCTGGCACTGATAGCCATGTCTTTCCATTCCTCAATCAGCTTCTGGTTGGACTCTTGTATCTCGTGGTGTTCGCTCTCGCATTTATGGATCCTTTTCCGCAACTGGTTGTACTTGACTTGCGCCTCGGCCTTTTCATCTATAATTCTATGACCTCGAACGAACCCTAGCTAGCCCAGACCATCCCATTTATCTTCCAACCAACTCGAATAGAAAGGGGTACAACTGGCATGATATCTATCTGGCTCGATGGTGTCTTTCCCCATTATGATCTTGCAATGCCACATGTGTTGGGCTTGGCACTTGTAGGGACTATCATCATTTTGGAAGTCAGCTCAGAAATGGCTCATCTTGTCGACCCTGGGTATGACTTGCTTCCTACCTTCTTGCCTCATAACTCGAAGAGGGACATAAGGATATGTTCCTCTTAGACCAATCAGTGTCAGGAAAGGTGCATCTCTGGATCGGGCGATGAACTCCTCTGTCAAAAACCACTCGAACATCCATTGAACCTATTCTTCAGTTAGATTATCAAAGAGCTCAACATATCCTTTGGCATTCTCAGGCTGAGCGAACATGTCGGGGATGTAATTCATTCGCTTTGGATGGTGGAAAGCGATGTGATCATCCCAAGCCCTTCGCTGAATTTTTTTGTTGGTATTCGCCCTTTTGGAGATGTTCCATGAGCCAAAGATGAAGTAGTAGATTGCAGCCTTCAAAGTGTCTCGCTCCTCGTTGAAACTTCTCTAGGGCTCAGTATATGTCTGCGATGATCATGGGCACAATGCTGAATGTCTGCCCACCAATCCTCTCCATTAGGGTCTTGGTTACCATAGCCAGCCTAGTATGGATTCTCCCTTTCTTCATTGGGAACACGATCAAACCCAAGAAGCAAAATATGAAGACGAATACCCTACGATGAATATGTCCCAAGGACGTGATGGCAAACTCGTCAGGGTAGGTACGATAGGATTTGCTATGATCGTACCTTTTGATACAGGTAGTCAAAATGGGTGTACGATTCCTTCAGGCATACCAATTATACATTCTTCTTCAAACCCATCATTTTAAGGAAACCCTTGCCTATGCGGTTCTCAGGCATCAACAAACCCAGAGTTTCCCAAGCTAGACTGGTCAATCCTCCTATCTCCTCTAGAAAAGGTGTCATTTTGATGTCCCCAAAGCGGAACTTTCACAATCCCAAAATAAGGTAGCAGCTTCTATTATCATGTTGTTAGGCTGGATCTCCACGAGGGATGGTAGATTGCCCAGATATTTTCTGACGAGAGTTTTGTCACTAGAATGTAGATCTTCCCACCAGCTTAGCAATCTTGGGTGGATGTTGGTGACCATGCCAAATCTGGGGACTTTGTGCCTCATATTTCTGCAAGACAAATAAGGTTAGGCCCTTACCCCCACCAGACTCGATTATTTAATATCAACAATTAGCATGAAGTATTTAGTTCTCCAAAACAATGCACAGAACGTGATGATGTTCATTTGGGTTTAGGGAAACCTAGTGGACTTTTGAACAAGGCTATCTTAAAGGATCATTATGCGGACAACATAACTGACCTGGCTAGGTTTGACCATGATGCATGCGCAATTTAAATAGAGTAAGGTTTCTATGGGGTTTTCGACTGGTACCCTTGAGCAGACAACTCCAGAGGGAATACACGGAACTTTCAACTGCACCACTAATCGACTAGTTTTACCGCAAATAAGCCTTTCCAAATTTAGGGGGTTAATGATATAGGAAGGGCGCAACCACTCATCAAGCATTGCTATAGTATTTGTTTGCCATGGGTGGAGTATGATGTTGAGCATGATTATGCAATAATTAAAGGCATGTTGACATGTATTTGCACGTTAAGAAAGTGATAAATACAACAATTTTATAATTTAAAGCAATAGTAAAGGAAAGAAACAAGAAAGATATGTCAGTTTTTCTTTTGGAGGAGAAATTAAATGCTTAAAGAAATTAAACAAGTAATTGCACATGGGAGGGGGGCTACAAATTCACAAAAACGGTATAAAATGGTGAAAGACTAAACATCCCCAGCAGAGTGTCCATGCTATCGCGCCCCCTTTTTCCCTCGCGAAATCGGGTTCATGACATTTGGTTGGGAAAACTCTTTCCTTTTGGGAAGGGGTTTTGCAATTTTTAAGAGTCGCCACCTAACGATTTTAAGGTATGTTAGGGCACCTATAAGGTTCATCTAAAACTACCTTTTGGTAACCAGAGATAGGGTAAGGGCTTGAAATTATCCTAAGGGGAAGGTGTTAGGCACCCCTCAGGATCCACTAGTGTGATTCCCGGCCAAACAATTTTTATGAATTTGTGCAATTAGCAAATAGACAAGTATGGCTCAAATAGTAGGGGATTTGAGTTTAAATACACAAGTCTTTGAAAACAATTAGTAAAAGGCAAAATTTTGAAAAGAGTTACAATCTAAATCATGCTTATGAATGTAAAGGGGGTGTCCTAGGTTTGTTTGTAATATGGATCACATCAATGCAATATTCGGTATGACACTCCTCGAAGAGGGGCTACACGTGGTATTAATGCACCGGTCATCATATCCATATCTACCCTTTCCCGCCCCGTGAAGGTGATTAAAGTGAAAGTTGGTGTCGACCCCTATTGCATGTTGTTTACCCGTCCCTTCCTATCAGTCCCGGAGGAATTTAGGACTCCTATCCTAAAAAAGGGGGTTCTATGCAGACCCTCAGGTGTAAAGGAAAAATGCTAAGAGACAAACAAGAACATATATGACTGCATTTAGGGGAAAAGACATAAGCAAGTAGAAGGCTCAGGTATACCTCCACAAATAATGCACATAGACAACATGACTTATACACAATTAAGGTCTGAATTTAAATTCTAAATCATGGTATCTAAGTGATAACAGCAGAACCAAATTTATTACATGACTTAGAAAAGAAGTCTGAATCGGGCTTACCTACTGATTTTAACAGGTTGATAGTTAAACAAAGGCAATTTTGGTTTTATTTAAAGTTGATTAACTAAGGCTTGCCTAGGCATAAAATAGTATACAACAGTTATTCAGGATTGTTAAAAGACAATCTGGAAATTATTTTACCCTAAGAGCATGTTGTTCTAGTTGATACGAATGCAGAGATTATTACCAGTTATTTTAAACAGTATAATCAAGTGTAAAGTTGTTTTTAGTAGTTTACACTAAGTGCGAATGCATGTACGAATAAGATCCAAAAACATGGTATCTAAGATGTATGTATAAAACTCATGATGCAGAATTTCCTAGAGCAGGATTTCTAAATGCATATGGCAGGATTGCAGAATTTCCTAAGAGCAGGATTTGTAAATGTACGTGGCAGCATAGAACATAATAGTAAAGTGCTAATTATTAGCATATTTTAACACATGATTTTGTAAAGGTGCACATGCCGAAACAACAAACATGAGACATAAGGGCGTGATTTTTAATGCATGTATGAACCCTAAGCATGGTTTCTATTGCGCAATTAGGAACATAAACCTAATAACATGTTTTCTACCCTTAACAACTATAGCATGCACATTTACCCCATCCCTTTTCACTAGCCAACCCTAATACTAGTTTACAACAAATTATTACATGCCAACATGAAATGAATTACATAAGTAGAAATGAAAATAGGAAGTTATACTATAGGAAGCCTGATTAGGACTTCCTCTCTGAGTTATATAATCAATCACCTCAAGTGCCAAGATTGTTCCATACCCTTTCTAATGTCCTAGTGTGTCAGAGTTCCCTAAGAACCTCAAGGGATCCCGGGCAGTTCTCACACCCAGATTGTATAACCAAGATAGAGTAAGTGCAGTGTGGAAGGGCCAGCTTTTGTATGTCCAAGTTCAGAGGGAGCTCAAGGGTCCCAAAGCAAGGCTCACACAAAAGGGGCAGAACCTAGTAGCCTAGGAGTAGAGTGGGAGTGCTTGACATAGATTTAAAGGAGCTGAGTTGGAAAATGGTTTTGAAACAACATGTTTGAAATAAGTTTGCAAAATAACAGGATAGTTGCTTAGGGAAAAACAATTTTGAAAGGAGAAAGGGACAGGAGCATCAACAACTTGGAACAACAGCACACACACAGAACTAATCCAAAGAATATTATCATCCCGGCATTCACATGTATGGGAGTAAGGGGTTGGGGACATAGAGAACCCTAATAAAAAAACACATAAACATGGCTAAGAAGAGGTGCATATAGACCAGCAAGTGCCAAGAACAAGTATGGACTGATTGGCCTTTAGAACACAAGCAATTACTTCAAAGAGTTAACAAGGGAATCATGCTTGAAATTAGAATTGTAATAAGACATAGGGACAGGGTATTAGAGTAATCATGCAGGGGTCTATTACATATAATTAGTCATGAATTGGTGTTAGTCAAGTACATTAGGAGACATACTAGTTGAGGGACATAACAAAAAAACTCAAGTAGACATGCTGGTTGCATTTGAACAAGAGAGGGCAGAACCTAAACATGCTGAGTAAAGCAATGGACAAAAAATACAATTAAACAACATGAGCCACTAAGTTAATGCAGAAAGAGACAGGGATTGACAAACAATGGGGGCACATAGAGTGGAGTTTCAAAATTGAACTAGGAACATACCGGTTAAGGAAGCAAAGTGTAGAAAAAGCAAAGCAATTAGAGTCCCATAGTCTAGCCTTGGCTTTCAGCCGGCTAGACAAAGTAGTAACACAAGTAGTAGAGAAAGAAGAGAGAGTTTGGGTGTGTATGTGTATGTTCTGAACTATGTTCGTGTCTTGAATTGAGAGTAGAGGAGAGTATATATAGTAGTTTTGGAGTGTGGCAGAATAAGGTAAAGAAATCATAATTCAACAATCAAGGAAATTACATATGAAATTAGCATAGTTTTCCTTCAATTAAGGACAAATACCCAATGGTTAAAGGACATGAGTCACTTAAGGAAAGAAAATCAAATCAGACCCAAGTAAAGAGGTAAACAAACAAAAGTTTAATTAAGGAAGTAATCGTGAAGAATCAATGACATTACAGACAATAAGGTAATAAGAATAATTAGAGTTATAAATAAGGGAATGAATCAATAATCATCACATAATTTTAAACAAGTAAATCAGTCAATCGAGATTCAAAATAATGCTGATTTGAAGAGAGGAAAATTATCAGTTTTCCATAAATAGACAAATAGGCAAAAAAATAGAATTTCATAAACATGCATAAACTTGACAAGGGATCGACTCAAAAACCCTAGTATTAGGGTAAAAGTCACAAGATACTGAATTAGGCTAAAGGGGAAAATCATGAAAGGCACAGCACAACACCAACAATGCAACAAGTAGCTCGGAAATACTCAGAATCGAAACAAAACATAAGAAAATTAGGGCTTTAACATAAACTAGTTAGGGTCTTGACAATTTTAGCAGAAATCAGTCAATAATACCTAAGAACATATGATTAACACTCGAAAATCATGAAAACTTTGAGAAGACGAGTTTCAGTAAACCCTAGATTAGAAAAGAGCAACTAAAGTCGAAATAGTTACTCAAAACAGGAGATTTTTAAAGGAAAATGTTTAATAACACTGGAATCATCTCAGATCTATAAAGATCTGATAATAATCGAACAGTAGTGAGTCCAGAGTTTCGAAAAATAGTAAAGATGAAGAAAAATCGGTTAAAAACTCATGGATACACTTAGATCTAAGACAGATCTAAAGAAAAGTGGAAAATCTCAAGAGCTAGGGTTTCAGAGAACCCAAAGAAGGTGAGAAAACATTAGATCGTTACCGGTTTTAGCCGGAAAGGCCATGGATCTTACTCGAACAGCCATGGATGGCCGGAAAGTATCATAAAAGACCATGGATAGCAGTTGAACAAGATCTGGACTAGATATCTTCGAGATCTTTCAACGAAATCACAAAAACAGGCAACTAGGAGACGTAGTAGACAAGTATACGCCTCAAACAGCCATGGGAATTCATGGATTGAGTGAGGATTAAAGGGGATTGGGCTGGTTTTAGTGGCAGCAGCTAGGGTTTGAGTTAGGTTTTAGAGAGAATTGGAGAGGAAAGGAGATTCTAGGGCGGGCGGATTGTAACAAATAAGTTAGGTTAGGGGGTCGTTTGGGTTGAAAAAGGTAAGGGGAAAACCGTTGATCTTAGAGATCAACGGCCAGGATGAGACGGGTATGTGGGGTTCCGGTTTTGGGCATGGGTAAAGAGGGTGTGGGTCGGGTTTTAATTAGAATTGGGTTGGGAAATTGAGGTCCAATTTTGGGCTACAATTGAAAGTCAATTTGGCTATATTTTAAATAGCCATTTTCCCTATTTAATTTATAAAAAAAATAGTAAATAGTTTTTTAAAACTAATTTAAAGGGCTAAAATGATTTATAATACATAATTAACAATTTTAAAAATACAGGATCCAATTTTATGCATATAAAACATAATTAAATTTTAAAAAGGCTAGTATTGCAATTATGTGCAATTTAGCTTTAAAAATACTAAATAAAATTGTAAAAATATGCAAAAATTACTTTAGCCATATTTTGGAATAAGTATAGAAATAAAATAGATGAATCAAAACAATAATTTTGGAAATAGTTATTGGTGATTTTATGGATAAAAAGGGAGAAAATAAATCAATTTAAACCTTTAAAATTATGAAAAAAGATAATAAAACCTTTGGACATGCTTATATATACATATATATAATATTTTGAAGGTATTTTGCATATTGAAAATATATAGGGAAATTGGGTATCAACACCCTCAGAACAACATTTAAAATCATTACTCACCTCGATTCGGTCCAAACTCTAGCCCGTGATGCTTTTGATCCTCGAATCGGCCTCACCTCGCGTCGAATCTATCCAAATTAGAATCACGACGTCAAAATATGCTAAGGGAACGAAGCTCATGCGAAAATAATCAATTTAAAACATCAATCCCGAAATTAACCAAAACCTGACCCCGGGCCCACATATCGGAATTCGATGAAATTTACATCAATAGATTCCTTATCTCCGCACGAGTTCATACATATCAAAAGTTTCAAAATCCGACCGCAAATGACCCCTCAAATCCTCAAGTCAAGGTCTCCAATACCAAGCCCTAGTTTCCCAATTTTTAACCCTTAATTCCCATAATTATAGTTCAAATCCGTGAAATAATACCATAGAAATGAGTTTTAGGTTCAACAATCTTACCTCCAGATGTTATCTCTTGAATTCCTCTTCAAAATGGATTCTCCAAGCTCAAACCCGAATAAAAATGGTGAAGAAATAGCTCAAAATCGCGAAGGAAACCTTTTATACTTTCTGACCCAGGCTTTTTGCACCTGCGGTCCTTTTTCCACTTCTGCGGCTAATCCACTACATCTGCGCATTTCCACTAAAATGACCATTTCCGCATCTACGGTTAAAACATCGCACCTGCACTACCGCAGGTGTACCCACTTTACCGCTTCTACGGTTCCTGAAGATCTTCCTCTTGAACGCATCTACGGCTGCCTTCCACTTCTACGAGCATCGCACCTGTGGCCTCCCAACCGCGGGTGCGGTTATGACAGCAGCTAAAATGCTTCAGCTCCCAAACTCAACTCCAAATCTTCCGCCAACCATCCGAAATCACCCTGAGGCCCCTGGGACCTCAACCAAAAGCACCAACAAGACCTATACCACTATCCAAACTTATACAATTCTTCAAAACACCTCAAAAACACGAATCAACAAAAATATATTGGATTCAAGCCTAAGGTTCAAAATCTTCCGAATTACACTTTTGATCAAAAAGTCTATCAAACCACATCCGAATGATCTGAAATTTTGGACACTCGTCAAAAATGACACCACAGACCTACTCCAACTTTCGGAATTCCATTCCGACCCTTATATCAAAATCTCACCTATCAACCGGAAAATGCCAAATCCCAATTTTGTCAATTCAAGCCTAAACCTTCCACGAACCTCCAAAATGCATTCCGATCACGCTCCTAAGTCCCAAATCACCTAATGGAGCTAACCAAATCATAAAAATTCCGATACGAGATCATATACTAACAAGTCAAAACTTGGTCAAATCTTTCAAATTTTAAACTTCAAACTGAGGACTGTTCTTCCAAATTCCATCCCGATTACCTCAAAAACCAAAACCGACGATTTCCATAAGTCAAAATACATCACACGGGGCTAGGTAGGCACGAGAACTGGCGAGCAAAGTGTAAAAGCTCAAAATGACAGGTTAGGTCGTTACAGCTTCGTGTATATATATTTGCGAATACTATTGTTACGTTAGATATGCCTGCGCTCAAAGAAAAAATTGTATGTTTCGTAAGGGGAGGTTGGTTCGTACCTTCGTCTACTGGCCTTGTTCCTCCATTCTGGATGCCTTGTTTGACTTTCCCTGGGTAGCACCTGGCTATTACGGAAATAGAGTATTCAAAAATATGCAATTATTGGTAAAAAAGAGTTATTTTAGAAACATGGTGAAATATCAAATAATTTTAGATGAACTAGTGACTATAACACATTTCAGAGACATTGCAGCTTTCTCATGTTAGAATTTTGAGGGTCCTTCTCAAAATTCTGCCCCAATTTGGTAGATGATCCTTCAGCCGTTTGCGAGCAACGAACTCATTGAACCTTATTTAGAATTTTGAGAACCCTTCTCAAAATTCTACCCCAGTTTCTTAACCAATTTTTTATTTCCTAGCATGCCATGGCATTGGCTGGACTCGCTCCAGAATTTTGAGGGTCTTCCTCAAAATTCTGCCCCAGTTTCTGATCCTAGGGGAAAATGGAAATTTTATTATGATACGACCAAACCCACAAGGCTGTCTACGTATCCCCTCTTAAACGGGAATCAGGTCAAGCATAGTTCAATTACATTAGATGAAAAAATGTAAATAGCCTAAGCATAGTATCTCTTGACTGCATCAGAATTGATCGATTTTGGCCAGATTTCTCTGTCTATTTCTGCAAGTATGAGTGCCCCTCCTGTTAGCACCTTGTGAACCATATAAGGACCTTTCCAATTGGGAGAGAATTTTCCTTGGCTTCATCTTGATGTCGGAAGATATTCTTCAGCACCAACATTTCTGATAAAGTTGACCATGACATACTGCGTTCATCCTTTTCCCATATATAAGGGCCAATTTCTTATAGTGGCTCCTTGTCCATTCTGCATCGTTGAGTTCGGCTTCCCGTACGATCCTTAAAGAAGGGATCTCTACCTCGGCTGGGATGACAGCTTTTGTACCATAAACCAACATGTAGCGAGTTGCCCCGGTTGATGTGAAAACTGTAGTGCGGTATACCAACAAAGCAAAGGGTAACTTCTCATGCCATTGTTTGTGGTTTTCTACCATCTTCCTTAGTATCTTCTTGATGTTTTTGTTGGCGACTTCTACGGATCCATTCATCTGAGGTCTGTATGATGTAGAGTTCTTGTGCTTGATTTTGAAAGTTTCACACATGGATTTCATTAGATCACTATTGAGATTCATGGCGTTATCAGTGACAATCGAATCGGAAACTCCGAATTGGCAAATAATATTATCTTTGACAAAGTCTGCGACGACTTTCTTGATTACAGCTTTGTAGGATGCAGCCTCTACCCATTTTGTGAAGTAGTCAATGGCTACTAGAATAAACCTATGCCTGTTTAAATTAGTGGGCTCGATAGGACCAATGACATACATTCCCCAGGTGGCGAATGGCTAAGGTGAGCTTATGGCGTTGAGCTCATTTGGCAGCACTTTTATCATATCGGCATGCACTTGACATTGGTAGCATTTGCGAACATACTGGACACAATCTGTCTACATAGTCATCCAAAAGTAATTGACCCTAAGTATCTTCTTGGCCAGGACAAAACCATTAATATGTGGGTCGTGGGTCCCCGTATGTATATCCTCAAGTAGCTTAGAAGCCTCTTTTGCGTGGACACATCTTAGCAATCCCAAATCAGGAGTTCTTCTATACAAGTTTCCTCCGCTATGGAAGAAGTGATTGGACAATCTCCGGAGTGTGCATTTTTTAGTGTGGTTCGCATGCTCCGGGTATTCTCCTTTTGCCAAATACTCCTTGATGTCATGGAACCAAGGTTTTCCATCCGTTTCTTCCACAACATAAGCACAATAAGTTAGTTGATTATGGATTCTCACTAGGATGGGATTAATGAAATTCTTATCCGGATGTTGTATCATGGATGACAAAGTAGCCAAAGCATTAGCAAGCTCATTCTGAATTCTGGGGACCTGCCAAAATTTTATCTTCATGAACCTTTTTCTCAATTCATGTACATGGTGCAGATATGGCAATATCTTAGAATTCTTGGTGGCCCACTCTCCTTGTATCTGGTGCACAAGCAAATCTGAATCACCGATTGCCAGCAGCTCCTGAATATTCATGTCGATTGCCATGTTGAGTCCTAGTATGTAGGCTTCATACTTTTCCATGTTGTTGGTGCAAGGAAATCTGAGTTTAGCAGACACCGGATAATGTTAACCTGTTTCTGATACCAAAATCGCTCCAATTCCCACTCTTTTGAAATTTGCAGCTCCATCAAAGAACATCCTCCAACCGTCGTATACTTCAGTAATGTCCTCTCCTATGAATGACACTTCTTCATTATGAAAATACGTTTTTAAGGCTTCATATTTTCCTCCCACCAGATTTACAACAAGATGGTCTGCCAATGCTTGTCCTTTGACCGCCTTTTGAGTTACATAGATGATGTCGAAGTCACTTAAAAGTATCTGCCACTTGGCTAACTTCCCAATCGGCATAGGTTTCTGAAATATATACTTCAGGGGGTCCATCCTGGATATAAGGTACGTGGTATAGGCACAGAAGTAATGCCTCAATTTCTGGTCCGTCCAAGTTAAAGCACAACAGGTGCGTTCCAGTAGAGAATATCCTGCTTCAAGTTGTGAATTTCTTACTTAGGTAGTATATGGCTTGCTCCTTTCTACCTGTCTCGTCATGTTGTCCCAGAACACATCTGAAGGCTCCATCTAATACAGATAGATAGAGTAGCAAAGGTCGACCTGGCTCTGGCGGAACCAAGACCGGTGGTGTGGATAGGTACTCCTTGATTTTGTCGAAAGCTTTCTGACAATCCTCGGTCTAGCTTATTAGGCATCTTTCCTTAGCATCTTGAAGATGGGTTTGCATATGACTGTGGATTGTGCTATGAAGCGACTGATATAGTTGAGACGTCCTAGGAAACTCATCATATCCTTTTTGTTCCTAAGTGGCGGTAGCTCCTGAATAGCCTTAACCTTAGACGGGTCCATCTCGATCCCTTGACGACTGACAGTGAATCCCAGTAACTTTCCTGCGCGAACCCCGAATGCACATTTTGCGAGGTTCAGTTTTAAGTTGTACCTTCTAAACCTATCAAAGAGCTTTCTCAAGTCTGCTATGTGATCCGCGACCCTCTTGGATTTGATAATGGCGTCGTCCATATACACCTCTATTTCTTTGTGTATCATATCATGGAAGATGGTTGTCATGGATCTCATATAAGTAGCCCCAACATTTTTTAGACCAAATGACATCATTTTGTAATAGTATACCCCCCATCGTGTAATAAAGATTGTTTTCTCTACGTCTTCTTCATCCATCCAGATCTGGTGATAACCTGCAAAGAGATATACAAAGGATTGGAGTTCATGTTTGGCGCAATTGTCGATCAGGATGTGTATATTTGGCAGTGGGAAGTCATCCTTGGGACTCGCTATGTTTAAGTCTCGATAGTCAACACACACTCTAACTTTCCCATCTTTTTTGGCACTAGTACAATGTTGGCTAACCAGGTTGGGTACTCAACCATCCTGAGAACTTTGGCTTTGATATGCTTAGTAACTTCCTCTTTGATTTTCAGGCTCATATCTGGTTTGATTTTTCTGAGTTTCTGCTTCACCGGCAGACACAGGGGATTGGTAGGCAACTTGCGAGCCACTATGGACGTGCTCAAACTGGTCATGTCATCATATGACCATGCGAAGATGTCCTCATACTCCTTTATGAAATGAATGTACTCCTCTTTCTCTGTCAGTGATAAGTGAATGCTGATGCGAGTCTCTTTGATTGTCTCGGCGTCCCCCAAATTTACCGCTTCGGTTTTGTCTAGATTGGACATAGGCTTATTCTCAAAGTTCTCAATCTCCCTAACAACTTTCTCAGGTATTTCATCTTCTTCATTCGAGTCACTATCCTCATATTGTGTTGCCTCATTACATGTCACAGTCACTGGTTCATCAGGAAAAGTAATAATAACGTTGTAGAAAGAAAAAATGTGGAAGATAATAATGAATAATAAAGAGCAGTGCATTTGATTAAAACTGAAAACATCCAAAAAAGTATGGCTCGATGAATTGAGCATTTATTTTTAAACAAGTAAGTTTTTTAAACAAATTAATGAAAATCTTATATGCCTAGAATGGCTATAGAAATAAAATCTACAAAGCTACCCAGGGACTCGGCGGGCTCGAGATGGTGTGGCAGTCCGGTTCCTGAGAACAACTTCTTTCTACATAGTCTGAATATAGAGGCCTTCTTCCTCCTCCTCCTCAATTATTACACTACAATCCATGTCTTCGTCTTCCAGGAACAGATTCCTCATCCCAGCTAATGCTTTTTCTTCTGCAGCTCCCCATATTGTATCAACTTGGTGAAAAGCCTGACCTAGATATGGCACTGGTTGCTCCAAAGGGTAATAAGGTCCACGCCATGGAGGTGACCAATCATTATACTCTTGCTATGTATACTGGTATCAGAGCCCGAAGGTAGTACCATGATATTTCAGCTGTATCGGTTTGGTGATGCCTTGGAGATTCTTCCTAAGCCCCTTGTCGGGTTCATACCCAGACCATGCTAGTATGCTTTCTATTTTGTTACTCCACCATTTGTCTTTCTCAACAGCATTGACGCGTTCGATGTGATGATAGGTTTCCCCTCCTAGCCTTCTTCTGTTCCCGATAACCGGGATGTTTTGACTGGTGTAAATGGGGTTACTCCCATCCTAGTAAATGATCACATCTTGATGGTTCCATTCGAATTTCACGGCCTACTGTAGTGTGGAAGCCACAGTCCCAGCAACATGTATCCATGATCGACCCAACAGAAGATTGTACAAAGCTGATATGTCAAGCACATGGAATTTAACGTCGAACCAAGCTGGCCCCATCTGCAGACAAAGATTAATCTCCCTAATTGTGGCCCTTTGAGACCTATCAAAGGCTTTCACGTTCATTCTTCCTGCCCGTATTTCATGGAAACCTTTGCCCAATCTTTTCAGAGTATCCAACTGACAAATATTAAGGCTTAAACCTCCATCAATCAAGACCCTGGCAATGAATTTGTCTTCAAATTGCACCAGGATATGCAATGCTCGGCTGTGATTCAATCTTTCAGGTGGTAGCTCATCCTCGTGGAAGATTATCTTATGACTTTCTAGCACCTGCCCTACCATGTTGGCCATCTCTCCGCAGGTGAGAATGTTGGGTACGTAAGCTTCACTCAACACCTTCATCAGAGCATTCTTGTGTGCCTCTAAATTTTGCAACAGTGACATGATGGATATCTGAGTTGGGGTTTTGTTCAAATGATCAATGACGAAATACTCCCTTGCTTGTACTTTCTTCCGAAGGTCATCTAGTCCTACTTCAATGACAGGCTACTTGGTAGTGAAATCCTTACTTGGTCCTCCCAAGTGTTCAGGTGTATAGATTCTTCCAGTCCTAGTCATTCCTTGTGCAGCATCGGATTCCTCCATTTTTGCCTTTCCTTTTCGCCTAGTTTCGGCAACGTAATCCGAGGGTATTGCTTTTGAATTGAAAGGAGGTGTGGTTGATAGGGGTGTGCATTCGAATCGTCTTATCGATGAATCAAATCGATTATTTGTTATGAGTTTATCGATTTCGAAATTTTCCTAATCAAGTTATCGATTTCGATTTTGATTTTGTCCTCTTCGATTATTGGTTTATCAATAAACCGATAAGATATACTAAAAAGACAAATATACCTTTATTCTATAATAACCTTTCTTTTACCCTAAGTCCCTAACCCTATTATTTCCTCTACCCATCAGTTTAGTTGCCCTAGTGTCTCTCTAACCCTATCAGTTTCTTCTTTCACTTTCAGCAGGTACGTAGCCAATCTGAAGACGGCACCGTCGACCAGTAAACATGGTACATGTTGCCTTTTACCGCAACTGTAAGTTTCCTTAATATCATTGGTTCATTTCCTAGTATTAAGTTCTGTATTTGTCACAAGCTCTTTTCATTTTTTAGAAATTTGTATATAAATGATAAATGTAGAGAAGATTTAGTGTTAGAAACCCTTGTTTGAGTTAAAATGTAAATTAATGAGCATTGGAACAAATCAACTCCAAATGGAGCTAAGTGGATCAAACTTATGTTAGGGCTTGAGTAGTCATTACTGTAACTTTGTGGTAATGCTGAGATTAGTTTTAAAATAAGAAAAGCTAAAGGCTATTATGATAGTATTATGGCCTGAGGATAAAGTGGTACAGCCAAACAAGAAAATGTAAAAATAACGTCAGTGAAATGGGGGGAGTACCAAGAGATTTCAGGTTCATATCCTAGTGGAGCAAAAAACACTAGGTGATTTCTTCTTATTTGATAATGAATAGAGTTATCAAAAACAGAAAAGTTGAAGGCCTGCAAATCATTCCGTTTCATTTTTAACATTTAGTTATGCATGTTTATAGCGATATACTTTCAATGGAATCCCACAAATTTTCTTATTAGTGCAATCGATAACCGAATCGATAAGCCCCAAAAATTAATAAATCAAAATCGAAACCTTATTGAATGATAACGATAAACATATGTACAAATCGATAATCGATAAGTAATTATCGATAAGGGTCAAAATCGAATCGATAAATCGAATGCACACCCTAGTGGTTGGTACTGTCACTATGAAAGGTGTGGCCACTTCCACTTCAAATGGAACAGGGGTTGCCGCAGGTGGAGCTACCTCTACCTCAAATAGAAACAATGTAGCTACCTCAACCTCGATTAGTGACTGAGTCTGTACTACAATAGGAGTAAGTGTGACTGCAGGTTTAAAGTTATCGCCTTCTCGAATAATCCTGATTGACCCCTTAGGATCCCATTCCTCGTCCATCTCTATCACATGTATCACACCACCCCTATGATCTGGGAGAGGATTGTTGCAGATATTGGGTGCAGCTTCTTTCACCTATATGACCTTGTTGTCAATCAGTGTCTGGATTTTATCTTTCAATGTTCGGCACTCGTTAATGGTATGCCCCTTCATGTGAATGGTATGCACAGGTTGTTTGGGTTGACCCATTGGGATGGGTTCTCTACTGCCACAGTGGGAATATGAGTGACATAACCAGTGGCTTTCAACCTTTCATACAACTGGTCGATGGGTTCAACAATAGCGGTGTATTGTCTGGGTGGTTTGCAGTCAAAATTGGGTCGTGGTCTTGGATAATTTTTGTGAGTTGAAGGTGACTCGAAATGAGATGGTTGGGAATTATAGGTGTGATAGACAGTGGCCGGTTGGGAATATCTGGGAGATGAGGGTTGATATGTGGGTGGAGGTGTTTGGTATGTGGGTGGAGGTGTTTGATATGTGGGTGGAGGCGTTTGATATGTGAGTGGAGATTTTGGGCCTTGAGCCACCATTACTACCCCAACGTCTTTCTTCTTTGATATGCCACCTGATTGTAATGCCTTGTTTGTGGCTTGTAACACCTCAAAGTCTGTTACCATTCTGCTTTTGATGCCTTCTTCAATCCTTTCACCAAGTTTGATGATATCAAAGAATTTATGGTTTTCAATAACCATCAACCTTTCATAGTATTGCGGATCCTGTACTCTGACAAAGAATTTGTTCATCTGTTCCTCATCCAAAGATGGCCTGACTTTGGCTACTTCTGACCTCCAATTAATAGCATACTCGCGGAAAGTCTCGGTGGGCTTCCTCTTAAGGTTCTGAATGTATAAAACATCTAGTGCATTTTCTGTGTTGAACCTGAATCGGTCCATGAAATCAGATGCCATACTCACCTAGTTGGACCATTTCTTATGATCCTGGCTGATGTACCAAGACAAAGCATCTCCCGTAAGGATCCTCATAAAAAGCTTCATCCAGATCTTTTCATCATTTCCAACCCCGATGAGTTTGTCACAATAGGTCCTTAGATGAACCCTGGGATCACCTGTACCGCCAAACATCTCGAACTTGGGAGGTTTGTAGCCCTCTAGTAGTTCTGCATCTGGCTGTATGCACAAGTCTTCATAATTCAAACCTTCTATCCCTTTGCCTCCTTCGATACCCTGAACTCGACTTGTCAATTTCTTGAGTTCCCCAACCATGTTCTTGATGAGCAGGTCCTTCTCAGCAGATTGTAGTGTATATGAGATTGGTTGAGTAGAGTGAGGTATCATTTCCACATATATATGGTTATTTTGGTGAGTGCCAGGAATCTGGTTGTAGTGGTGGTTGTTGGTTGAGTTTTGAGGATCGGGAATGGGCTGTGGTGTGTTCTGGGGGGTGTGATAAATAGCGGTTGGCGGGTATTGGCTTGTTTGATGATGGTGTTATGGGGGGGTTGGTATCGGTAAGGGATTGAGATTTTGAGGTAGAGTTGCATATTGATGTAGGTTTGGTGGATGATGGTTTGGTGTGCTTTGGGGAGGTGTTGGGTTTTTGGTGTTTTGTTGGTTGATGTCGGGGACATTCAAGGTGAGAGATAGGTTTGCAAAGTTGCGGACCTGCTCAAGTTCTCCCTGTAGCTCCAGTATCTTTTGTTCTAATCTTAAAACAAAATCATTTGGTGCTGGAGTACTCCGTCCGTCTGAAGTTTCTGCATTTTTCGCATTTTCCTTTTGAATACCATTTAAGTCATCCATTTTAGCTTTCACTTTCCTCTTTGTATTACTTGCAGGAGGAGGAGGTGGAGGGCCTCTATATTTAGTGTGATACGATGATGATGCCAGTATGTGCGAACCAACCTTTGGGGATGAGAATAAAGAAATAAAAAAAACAAAAAGTAAACAAGTCAGTAAGGGTTATGAAATATTTGCAGTATTTAAACACATATTGCGGGAATGTAAATTTGCGTCCTTATTTGGGAGTCTCGTTGTACCCGAGGTAGGCCTAGAGACAAATAAATTTGGAGAAATTCAGTGCTAATAATTGCCTCATTTCATTAATGTAAAAATAAATGACCCAAAACGACACTAAATAAGAATTCCCTAAGACTCTGTTCACATGATTTTTGTCACTTGAGGGAAGATCCCTCCAGCAATCTAGCAAAAGTGGAGGTATGCTACCGACCATACCGAATTTGGGGACTTCGTACCTCATTTTCTTCAAAACAAAAGATAGTTAGGCCCTCTACCCCTCCAGGTTCATCTATTTATACAGTAATGATTAGCATATTGGCACTTATTTCTCCAAATTAATGCACACAATCGTGATTATGTCCGTTGGGATTGTGAAAAACCCGATGGACTTTTGGACGAGGCTTGTCTTAAAGGGTTATTATGTAGACAACATATTAACCTGACTAGGTTTGACCATGATACATGTACAATTAATTAGAGTAAGGCTGCTATAGAGGTCTAGACTGGGACCCTCAAGCAGAGAATTTAAGGGGGGAAGGCACGGAACCGTCAAACGCACCACTTCTCGACTAATTTTACTGCAAATACGCCTTTCCGAATTTAAAGGGTGATATATAGGATGAGCGCAAACACTCATCAAGCGTTGCTATGGGATTGATTACGCACGAGTTGAATATGATGTTGGGCATGATTTATGCAACAATAAATAACATATTGTCAAGTATTTGCACGTAAAAATGATAAATGCAATATTTAAATAATTGAAAGATAGTTACAAAAAGAAAACAAAGAGACAAGTCAGTTTCAGAAAATAAAAGCAATCATAAATAAGTAGTTAAATTCAAATAAGGGGAGGGTGCACGAGATAAAGCATGCTTAAGACTAATTCACAAAAATAAGTACGTTATGGTAAGAGCCTAAATATCCCCAGCAGAGTTGTCATGTTGTCGCGCCCCCTTTTTTTCCCTTTTTGCGGGGAAGTACGGGTTGATTAGCCTACAGGATCAATCTGTGCAATGCCCGGTAATCCTCCTCAACTAGAGGGGCTACACGTGACATTAGCGCGCATGTCATCATATCCTTTTACTACCCATTACCCTCCACTTAATGGTTATATAAGCAAATTTGATTAACGACCTCTAAGAGTGTTGTTACCTGTCCCTTCCTTGTGACCCCGAGGAGTTTAGGACCTCTAGACTTGGGCAGTTCTAGATAATCCTAAGGTGTTAAAAGGGGAAAATTCTAGGCGACAACAAATAACACATAGGACTGTCAATTAAGGAAGCAAGTAAAAGGCTCATATTTACCTGCACAGATATGTAGGCAAATAAACAACACGTTTCAAACAGCTAATTTTGAAGAAGTTCAGAAAGCCTAGGAACATGATATCTAGATGAATGTTACAAATATAGGATATGCAGGGTTTGTTTTAAGGGAGGTGGCAGAATCCTAACCAGTTTGCCTACTGATTTTATAGCTTGTTTAGTTTGGACAATTTCACATATAACCAAAACTGGTTTCATAGTTATTTAACGGCCAAAGGCTTGGCTAGGTGTGTATATGCAGTCACAATCCGGGGGACTACTTAAATAGTTTGAAGTTCTTTTATCCTATAGGCATGCTGATCTAAGTGATGAATATTATAGCAGGTGATTTTATACTGATTCATACCAGAACATGATACATATGTGTGAGGGATGTTTTAACCTATTTATTTTAGCGACATGTCTCAAGGCAAATGCACATGTAGTCCTAAAACAGGATCTCTAATGCACATAGGGAAGGTTATTTTTTATTAAACAGTACTAATAACTTAATGGTAGGATTTCTAAGTGATAGCAACTTATATAGAATCAGAAGTGAAATGATGAACTATAACATGTGAATGCAGAAGCAATAAACGTGATTGTCCTAAGTCAATGTATCTAATGCACAAATTTTGCATGGCTTAATGCGAGTAAGCATAGCAACCCTAAAGTATGATATCTAATGCATCATACAAACCTAGAACATAATTTCTACAGCAACTCAACATAATGTAACACCTAAAGCATGGTTTCTACCCAATTTACCCCATAGAATCACATAGCAACCCTCTCTTTTCATTAGTTACCCTGATATCTATTTACAAATAATTATTACAGACCAGGATTAAATAAATTACATAGATGACATGTAAAATGATACTATAGGGAGCCTAAAGAAGGCCCAAAGTAAACCTGGGGGCACCGGGCCTTCAATATAGTCTCAATTGCTCAAAAATGTCATAGCCAACAAGCATCCAGGTGTGTCAGAGTTCCCTAAGGACCTCAAGGGTCCCGGGTAGTGCTCATACCAAGACTTTTCTCAAACAGGGACTGGTTATGTGTAGTGTGGAAGAGCCAACCCTGATATGCTAGAGTTCAGGGAAATCTCAAGGATCCCTAAGTAGTACACATACCAGAGGGGCAAAACTTAATGACCTAAGAGTAAGTGAGAGTGCTTGATATCGTTTGAAAGACTTAGTGAAAATAGTGCAGAGATAACTTTTTTAGGAGTGAATTTTTTTTCTAGAATAGACCAGTTTTAAGAAAATGCTAGGAAGGAAAACCAGTTTTAGAAGAATACGGATAACATTTTGAAATCAGTTCAGAAGAGAGCAAATTCAGTAGACAGTCAATCAATAATAGAAGGTTCAGATCCACAGGCACTTTAGCAAGCATGTTTGCACACATGGGTGAAAGGGATTGAGAACACATGGAAATCTCATTAAGGGGACATGAATAGGGTGCAGGGAGGCATGTAGACAATAATATGCATAGAACACTAAGGAGCTTCATAGCCTTAACAAATTAACCAGGATAGCAGGCAACTAAAACATGGAGCAAAGATGTAGAGGACAGAATCAGATACACAAGTAGGATTAACCACATGCATTAAGTAACCAACATGATCACATAGTTAAGGGATTAAACATAAATCAAACAGGTTGTTCAAGCATCAGATAAACATGTGAAGTGTAGACATACTAGTTGTACATTGACCAGGGCAAAATTTAGGCATGTTAACTAGAGAAGTAAATAAGAGGATAGGTTAAATTCATAGTCAATGAACTAAGGCATGAATGAAACACATAAAGTTTGAGTTTCAAATTTAACTAGAGCCATACCAGTTGAGAAAAAAAAGAGTGCAGAATATAGAGCAAGTATAGTATCACTATCTAGCATATATATATATATATATATATATATATATATATATATATATATATATATATATATATATATATATATATATATATATATATATATATATATATATATATATATATATATATATATATATATATATATATATATATATATATATATATATATATATATATATATATATATATATATATATATATATATATATATATATATATATATATATATATATATATATATATATATATATATATATATATATATATATAAAGGCAAATTGACATTGCAAATATAAGGTAAGGAAATAATCAAACAATCAATCAAGCTTGATTGGGGGTAGGAAATTAGGGAATTATACCATAAATAACTCTAATTGAGTTTCCAATAAGGCAAGAAGTCGTTTTAATAGTAAATTAGGGTTAGAAACCTTAAATCAAGTAATTAGTTTCGCAAATAAGGCAACACGGATAATCAGAGGCCAATCAAATCATACAGAAGAATCCGAGAAAACCCCTTTAAAATAGGGAGAGCCAAATAACGGTACAAATTGAGGCTCAAATAAGGTGAGGGAATCAATAATACCATATAAACTTTTGAATCAGAGTAATAATCTAATTAAGGAACATGGTACTAGTAAAGTCACGAAATAGGCAAATCACAAAAAAATACTGATTTGAATGGGAATATATGATCCAAATCCCTAATAAAATCATCCAAGATAATTAATTGACAGAAATAAACACATAACGGAAAGAAAGTTGAAGAAATCGGTGCCCTAAACAGAAGTACCTAGGGTTTAAGCACATACACGAAAATTGGCCCAACCAGTAAAGGAATAATTAGGTTTAACACTTGAAAATTAAGAAAACAATTATTTGAAAAGAACTTAAGACGAACCCTAGTTATGAGAAGCCGTTGAAATTGAATAATGATAAGAAAAAACAGAAAGCACTTCGAACATGCAGAGATTCGAAAGACAAAATCAGAGAAATCAAACCTAAAGTATCATAGTTCTAAAAAATCGATTAATAGTAAAGGAATAAGAGAAAATTAAAGAAAAATCATGGAAACTTGAAAACATTTCAAGTATGCAGAGATTCATATAGTAGATAACAAAACAACCAAAATATAAAGTAATATAATGCTAAAAATTGGTTAATTAGTAGGGAAAACAGAAGAACATTAAAGAAAAATTGGTGACGAACTCGGAACCTTTCCAAATCTATGAAGATCTGGAAGGACCCGTGTTTAAAAATTAGGGTTTTGAAGAAAGAATGAGAGGGTAAAGGGAATCCAGTCTCAAACAAAGATTTGGACCATAAAGACATTGAAATAGCAACACTCACAACCATAGACAGGTTCTCAGAGAGCCTTAACTAGATCTGGTTAGATCTCTTCGAGATTTTCCCAGGGAATCATAAGAACGAGAAACCAGGAGATGTAGTAGGTCACTGGGAGCCTCAAACGGCCATGGAAATCCATGGATCGAATAGGAATCACAGAGGTTAGGGCTGGTTTTGGGTGGCGACGGCTAGGGTTAGGATTAGGTCTCAAAGAGACGGAGAAGAAGAGGAATATAGGAGCGACGGATGTAACAAAATGACTAGGTTAGGGGAGTCATTTGAATTTTAAAAAAAAAGGTAAGAAAAGATGAGGGCCATTGATCTCAGAGATCAATAGCCATGATTGAAAGGGGTCTGGGTCAGGTTATATTTAATTGGGGTTGGGTTAATGGGTTGTTTGGTTTGGGGTCTGAGAATTGGGCTAGGGATTTGGGTGTTTGGGCCATTAATTTGGTCCGAAATTTTGGCTTATTTTGGGCCAGCTCTTGAAACCCTTGAAAATAATTAAAAAATAAATTATTAAAACTTCTAATAAATGGTAAAAAAAATAACATTTATGCCGTAAAATTATTTTAAAATAATAAATCGATATTATAAAGATATAAAAATGATACTTTGACATAAATAGTATAATAAACGCAATTACTTGTAGAATATAGGCCATTATTGCAAAATTAGTTAAATAGCTTAATAATGCTAATGCAATTATAAAAAGTAAGATAAAAATATTTGAAACATGTATTATGGATGCAAATCATAATTTTGGGCAATTAAGTCATCACAAAGTAATTTAAAGGATAATTACTAGATATTTATATAATTTAAATATAAGAAAAATTAATTTGAAGCTCTAAAATATTATGAAAAATTATAGAAAATGCTTGTGTAGGTTTGTAGATTAATGATGATGCGAATATGCTATTTTGGAAGTATATATGTATTAAAAATATAAGGGCAAAATTGGGTATCAATAGTTGCCCCTCTTTACCTAGGAAGGATGAAAGAGTTTTTGGGTAAATAAATGATGGCATGTTTTGACTGAATGGGATGTTTTGAAAGATAGAGGTCGAACGCTGGTCTTTGAGCTTCCTACATATTGCTGGTTTTATAGGAATCATGCCGTGTGTAGTTTTGGACCCATCGGTGAATGAAGATGATAGAGTTGTTATGGGAATAATGGCTATTTTGAACAAAGGCGCAATATCGGACGAAGTTATGGTCATGAGTCTGGAGCGTAATGGATGTATTATAGGGAAGATAGCTGGATATCACGGAGTAAGGTGGGTAATTGATGAGAATCGGTTATGAGGGCAAAGTGGAAATGGTATGAGCGGAAATCAGAGCGAAGGCTGCTCCTATTTGAAGAACGGTTACCTCCTGGATTGCCTGCAAAACTTAAAACATAATGCATGCGAGTATATGGATGATGCAAATTCCCTTTGGACCATGAGAAATTGTCTTTGGATAGTGGAGATGACGTCCTTAGACTATGATGTCCTAGGCCATAAATTGTTCGGATAAGAGATTCGCATGCCATGAAATGATGTTCTCGGACCATGAAAATGGTGCCTCCGAACTATGTTGCCTTTTAATAATGATATGCGAATTTGAGAGATCCTTAGTCCATGGCATGGTGTCTTCCGGCTATGAGGATGATGCCTTTAGACTATGGCGCCTTTTGACAGGTTGGCGATATTTCAGCCCATGAGATGCAACAGTATGATACTAAAGTCAACAAGAGGGCAGAGGAGCAAATAGATAGTGCCGGAAGAGAGCAACATTTATGCAAGGAGGTACAATGCGTAGTCCCACGAGAAGGAAATGCTTAGCCTTATGCAATATCGAAGACGGAGCTTAGTCACATGCAAGATGCAGGATAGGGCTTAGTCCCATACAGATGAAAGGCATGGCTTAGCCTTATGCAAATATGGAGGCAGGGCTTAGCCTCTGCGAGAGGGGAGACAGAGCTTAGTCTCATGCAGGATGTGGGACAGGGCTTAGTCCTATGCAGCTGAAAGGCAGGGCTTAGCCTTATGCAAATATGGAGGCAGGGCTTAGTCCCATGCAAACGGAAGGTAGTGCTTAGCCTTTTGCCAATATGGAGGCAGGGCTTAGCCTCATGCAAGGTTCGGGATAGGGCTTAGTCTCATGCAAATGGAAGGCAGTACTTAGCCTTATGCAAATATGGAGGCAAGGCTTAGCCTCATGCAAGGTTTGGGACAGGGCGTAGTCCCATGCAAATGGAAGGCAGTGCTTAGCCTTATGCAAATATGGAGGCAGGGCTTAGCCTCCTACAAGGTTTGGGACAGGGCTTAGTACCATGCAAATGGAAGGCAGTGCTTAGCCTTATTCAAATATGGAGGTAGGGCATAGACTCATGCAAGGTTCGGGTCAAGGCTTAGTCCCATGCAAATGGAAGGAAGTGCTTAGCCTTATGCAAATATAGAGGCAGGGCTTAGCCTCATGCAAGGTTCGGGACAAGGCTTAGTCCCATGCAAATAGAAGGCAATGCTTAGCCTTATGCAAATATGGAGGCAGGGCTTAGCCTCATGCAAGGTTCGGGATAGGGCTTAGTTCCATGCAAATGGAAGGTAGTGCTTAGCCTTATGCAAATATGGAGGCAGGGCTTTGCCTCATGCAAGGTTCGGGACAGGGCTTAGTCCTATGCAAAGAACGAATAACAAATAAGGGTAGAATGTTTCTTAACTGGAGATACGCTCAACGTCTGATAGCCCATTTTATAATTATTTTGCTTCGTGTATATATATTTGCGAATGTTATTGCTACGTCAGATATGCCTGCGCTCAAAGAAAAAATTGTAAGTTTTGTAAGGGAAGGTTGGTTCATGCCTTCGTCTGCTGGCCTTGCTCCTCCTTTCTGGATTCCCTGTTTGAGTTTCCTTAGGTAGCACCTGGCTATTATGGAAATAGAGTTTTCAAAAATATGCAATTATTGATAAAAAAGAGTTATTTTAGAAACATGGTGAAATATCAAATAATTTTAGATGAACTAGTGACTATAACACATTTCAGAGACATCGCAGCTTTCTCGTAGATGATCAAATAATTTTAGAATTTTGAAGGTCCTCCTCAAAATTCTGCCCCAGTTCGGTAGATGATCCTTCAGCTGTTTGCGAGCAATGAACTTGTTGAACCTTTTTTGGAATTTTGAGAACCCTTCTCAAAATTTTGCCCCAATTTCTTCACCAATATCTGATTTCCTACCATGCCATGGCGTTGGCTGGACTCACTCCGGAATTTTGAGGGTCCTCCTCAAAATTCTTCCCTAGTTTCTGATCCTGGGGGAAAATGGAAATTTATTATGATACGACCGAACCCACAGGACTGCCTACGTATCCCCTCTTAAACAGAAATCGGGTCAAGCGTAGTTCAATTACATTAGATGAAGAAATGTAAATAGTTTAAGCATAGTATCTCTTGACTGTGTCAGAATCGATCAGTTTTGGCCAGGTTTCTCCGTCCATTTTTGCAAGTGTAAGAGCCCCTCCTGTTAGGACCCTATGAACCATATAAGGACCTTGCCAGTTGGGAGAGAATTTCCCTTTGGCTTCATCTTGATGTGGGAGGATCTTCTTCATCACCAACTATCCTGGTGCAAACTGTCTTGGCTTGACCCTTTTGTCGAAATCTCTGGACATTCTATTCTGATAAAAGTTGACCGTGACATACTGCGTTCATCCTTTTCCCATCTATAAGGGCAAATTGCTCATAGCGTCTCCTTAGCCATTCTGCATCGTTGTGTTCGACTTCGTGTATGATCCTTAAAGAAGGGATCTCTACCTCGGTTGGGATGACAGCTTCGGTACCATAAACCAGCATGTAGGGAGTTGCCCCGGTTGATGAACGAACTGTAGTGCGGTATCCCAACAAAGCAAAGGGTAACTTCTCGTGCCATTGTTTGTGGTTTTCTACCATCTTTCTTAATCTTCTTGATGTTTTTGTTTGCAGCTTCTACGGCTTCGTTCATCTGAGGTCTGTATGCTGTGGAGTTTCTGTGCTTGATTTTGAAAGTTTCACACATGGCTTTCATTAGATCACTGTTGAGATTGGTAGTGTTATCAGTTACAATGGACTCGGGAACTCCGAATCGACAAAAAATATGATCCTTGACAAAGTCTGTGATGACTTTCTTGGTTACAACTTTGTAGGATGCAGCCTCTACCCATTTTGTGAAGTAGTCAATGGCTACTAGAATAAATCTATGCCCGTTTAAAGCAGTGGGCTCGATAGGACCGATGACATCCATTCCCCAGGTGGCGAATGGCTAAGGTGAGCTTGTGGCGTTGAGCTCATTTGGCAGCACTTTTATCATATCGGCATGCACTTGACATTGGTAGCATTTGCGAACATATTGGACACAATCTGTCTACATAGTCATCCAAAAGTAATTGACCCTAAGTATTTTCTTGGCCAGGACAAAACCATTAATATGTGGGTCATAGGTCCCCGCATGTATATCCTCAAGTAGCTTAGAAGCCTCTTTTGCGTCGACACATCTTAGCAATCCCAAATCAGGAGTTCTTCTATACAAGTTTCCTCCGCTGTGGAAGAAGTGATTGGACAATCTCCGGAGTGTGCGTTTTTGAGTGTGGTTCGCATGCTCTGGGTATACTCCTTTTGCCAAATACTCCTTGATGTCATGAAACCAAGGTTTTCTATCCGTTTCTTCCTCAACATGAGCACAATAAGTCAGTTGATTATGGATTCTCACTGGGATGGGATCAATGAAATTCTTATCTGGATATTGTATCATGGATGACAAAGTGGCCAAAGTATTAGCAAGCTCATTCTGAATTTTGGGGACCTGCCGAAATTCTATCTTCATGAACCTTTTTCTCAATTCCTGTACATGGTGCAGATATGGCAATATCTTAGAATTCTTGGTGGCCCACTCTCCTTGTATCTGGTGCACAAGCAAATCTGAATCACCGATTGCCAGCAGCTCTTGAATATTCATGTTGATTGCCATGTTGAGTCCTAGTATGCAGGCTTCATACTCTGCCATGTTGTTGGTGCAGGGAAATCTGAGTTTAGCAGATACCGGATAATGTTGACCTATTTCTGATACAAAAATCACTCTAATGCCCCCTCCTTCGAAATTTGCAGCTCCATCAAAGAACATCCTCCAACCATCGTATACTTCAGTAATGTCCTCTCCTATGAATGACACTTCTTCATCAGGGAAATACGTTTTAAGGGTTCGTATTTTCCTCCCACAGGATTTTCAACAAGATAGTCTGCCAATGCTTGTCCTTTGACCGGCTTTTGAGTTACATAGATGATGTCGAACTCACTTAACAGTATCTGCCACTTGGCTAATTTCCCAGTCGGCATAGGTTTCTGAAATATATACTTCAGGGGGTCCATCCTAG